>NC_133422.1:94604015-94907045 GCF_049350105.2 Macaca mulatta | reverse complement strand
GACCATACTCTGTTCTGTGGTGTAAATGGGTATTACTATTTCCTCTCTGTTTTGTTTTGTTTTTTTTTTTCCAGATGGAGTCTCGCTGTGTTGCCCAGGCTGGAGAGAAGTGGCGCGATCTCTGCTCACTGCAAGCTCCGCCTCCTGGGTTCACGCCATTCTCCTGCCTCAGCCTCCCGAGTAGCTGGGACTACAAGCGCCTGCCACCACGCCCGGCTAATTTTTTTTGCATTTTTAGTAGAGATGGGGTTTCACTGTGTTAGCCAGGATGGTCTCAATCTCCTGACCCCGTAATCCGCCCACCTCGGCCTCCCAAAGTGCTGGGATTACAGGCGTGAGCCACCGCGCCCGGCCTATTTCCTCTTAACGAACAATTAGAACTACAAGACATTAAATGAATTTCTTCCGAAACTGGTGTGCTGATAGGTATTACAACCAAATGCAGTAAAATAATCATCAATGATCCTTCCCTCCGCTTCATACCTGACGTTGAACAGATCACATAATCCCATGGATTCCATTTACACCGTCTTCCTCAACACCATCTACTTTGTTGCATACAATACTTTATTTTAGGGGTCTGCCGTTTCTATCCTGGATTAGAAGAGGATCCTAATTTGTTTACCAACTTCAAGTTTTGCTCTGCTCCAATCTATTTTCCACACAACAAACCAAAATGAGTTTTCTAATGCCACATTTCTGTCATGTTAACTCTTCTGCATGAAATTATTCAGAGGCTCCCAAAACCACAAGAAATAAGTTGCATCACATTAAAGCCCACACATATCTGGATCCTAACTTTCTCTCTAGCTCCCTTTCTAACCGCTGCCCCTCATACCACAAATCTGCAGTTTTCCAGAGTTCTCACTGTCTCTCACCTCCAGGCTTTTGCAATAAGATGTTTTCACTGACATTAGAGCTGTGTCCATCATCAATCTCACTTTTCAGCTAACTCACTACTACTCAGATTTCAGGTTTTACTTAGCTATCATTTCCAGTGGAAAATCTGCAATGATACCCTAAAACTAGGTTACATGCCCATCCTACATGGGCCCCTGCACCTTGAGCTTAGCATTATCAAAACGTAGTCAATTGCCTGAATACTTGCAGTCCTCCCGAAGAAGGCTTTAAGCTCTTTGAAATCAGGATCTGTGGCATGTTATTCATTGCCTTAAAAAAAAAAAAAAAAAGAGCTGGGATCCCAATTCCTGTCTCCAGTATCTTTATGTGCATGCCTTTCACTCTGCTCTCAAGTTCCTGAGTTCAAGGTAATGAAATGTTGCATAAAACGAAATTTGTTAAAGGGAAATACTTGAAACCAAATCATTACTTCAGAATTACATTTTAAAACATTAATTTCTCTCTAAGGAAAAGGATGATTCAAGGACAGATTAATAAGCCATAAAGAAAACAGATGCAGAAGACCACTGAAGTACTGCACACAGTGCTTTAAAGGAGTATGGGTAAACTGTCTCCATGTAACATCCTAAATGTTCAAATAAGAAAGGAACAGAGGTTTGAAGGAGAAATGTAACAAACTAAAATTGCATCATAACTGGTGGAAACTACTTGGGCAAAAAAAGTAGACTATAGTCACCAAGGAAAATAATTTAGTCTTAAAAATACTGTAGACTAATTTTAAAAACACTAAACATTTTTTAAAAGATAGAATTACCTATAATTGGCATATGCACTCTGCCAATGAAAAACTGTTGCTAACACAGTTGCTAAAAACACAAGATATTCCAAAATTCGGTACTATTAATTTCCATCAGCAAACTTCTATCTGCATAGATATCCTCAAAAGTAATCTTATACTCAATGACTCTAAAATAATAAATGTGAACAGTGTAGCTCCAAGTGAATGTGGAGTCACTATACCAGAAACCTAAACTAATAGCCAAATATAAAAGAAAAATATGTACAGCCTCTTGTATTAGAAATAAAAACAAACTAAAAATAAAATTAGTATTAAAAATTATTTCCGGTCGGGCATGGTGGCTCACACCTCTAATCCCAGCACTTTGGGAGGCTGAGGAGGGCGGATCACCCAAGCCCAGGAGTTCAAGACCAGCCTGGCCAACATGGCGAAACCTCATCTCTACTAAAAATACAAAAATTACTAAAAAATTACTAATTACTAAAAATACAAAAATTAGCCGGGTATGGTGGCGCATGTCCGTAATCCCAGCTACTCCGGAGATGGAGGCACAAGAATCACTTGAACCCAGGGGGGCAGGGATGGAGTGAGCCGAGACTGTGCCACTGTACTCCAGCCTGGGCAACAGAGTGACAGTCTGTCTCAAAAAAATTTCCACCAGGCGCAGTGGCTCACACCTGGACACCTACAATCCTAGCACTCTGGGGGCCGAGGCAGGTGGATCACTTGAGGTCAGGAGGTTGAAACCAGCCTGGCCAACATGGTGAAACCCCATCTCTGAAATGAAATGAAATGAAAAATCAGCTGGACATGGTGGTACATGCCTGTAATCCCAGTTACTCGGGAGGCTGAGACAGGAGAATTGCTTGAACCCGGCACGCACAAGTTGCAGTGAGCTGAGATCACACCACTGCACTCCAGGGAGAGACTCCATCTCAAAAAATGAAAAATATTTCCCAGGGTAACAAAAGAACATTCCTTTAAAATTATTTGTAAATGCTTATCTGAAAACTATAACCTGCAGGTTCAGTTGTGGCGTCACAAATTCAGAAACAATCATTAGTGCAGACAATGAGAATCAATCATGATTTGAGAGTGTAATAGGATGTTACAAATCATCTAATGCATACAAGGAAAAAAACTGAGAAGATGAGATTTCTTTTCTCCTTTCTACCTTTCCATATTTTCCAAATTTACTAGAACAGAGGCTGCAAATTCAGATGCAGCCTCCTAAGAAGATAACCAAAATAACCTGTTGAACAAGCAAAAACACGTGTATTACCCACAGAGACACGTTCCAGGCCCACTAAAAGCCACAGTTCAAGATCCTAGACTTGGCATCTGCATGCTTCTCTGAGGCCCACTGAGCGACCCCCTCGGGGGTCTCCCCACCCACAATGGTGAGATGAGTCTCACACTGGGTAGAGCTCCAATTTCCTTTTCAAGAACTGTAGGAATAAAGACCCGCTGAATTTCTGATCACATTTGAAAATGTTTAATATTGGAAGAAACCTCCCATACTACTAACATAATGTCCTCAACATTTTTTGTTCTAAGTCCGTAAGTCAAAGTTCACCTGAAAGAAAACAGGCACAGGTTTCATAAGCCCATCTTCATGTTGACTCTAGAAGCCAGTGAGTTCAGAAGGTTTCAGCAGATCACCATCCCAATAGAACACAATTTACCTGGGAACCTGGAGTATTTTCCTCTGTCTTGACTTGCTTTGTCCATGGAAGTCTGGGCCTAGGAGATAGAGTCTTTCCAAATCTTAAACCGACAAGGCACTGTCAGGTTTGCAGTTAGAGACGGCCAACGATTAGGTTGTGAGCCCAATTCATGAGGTGCACAAACAACATATTCAATATGCCATTAGGAGACCCCCATGAGTTTGGCTCAGACTAAGTCTGTGGTCTCTCAGAGTCAGACTTCTGCTCTTTAAATGCATTAAATATGTAATGGAAATTCACCGTCTTCTCTTTCTAAAGGGCATCATTTCACCAAGGATAGTTACAAAGTGGGGAACAGGGAGAGGGAAATAGGAAGACCTATTAGAAAGGGGAAATGAGAAATATCCTGAGTGACTTCAGACCCCAAACGCACAGAAAGCCGGTGGGGTTTAGAAAAACTGAATGACTGGGTGTGGTGGCACACGCCTGTAATCCCAACACTTTGGGAGGCCAAGGCAGGTGGATCACTTGAGGTCAGGAGTTCAAGACCTGGCCAACATGGTGAAATACAGTCTCTACTAGAAATACAAAAAAAAAAAGTAGCCGGGCATGGTGGTGCACACTTGTGGTCCCAGCTACTTGGGAGGCTGGGGCAGGAGAACCACTTCAACCTGGGAAGTAGAGGTTGCAGTGAGCCAAGACTGCACCACTGCACTCCAGCCTGGGTGACAGAAAGAGACTCCGTCTCAAAAAAAAAAAAGAAAGAAAAAAGAAAAAAAAGAAACTGTAGATATTGGACAAGGTCTTTTGAAGGCTATCACCAAAATCTTTCCTGTGAAAACAGGTAACTCTAATCCAGTTGTGCTGGCAGAGGAAGGATAAGCCCCTCGGAGACTTCCAGGGTGGGTTCTTACTACCTTCAGTTAGCATTCAGGAGTAAGCCCTGAAGTAATTGTGACCCCAGCTCCTTCCTCACTTCTTGTGAGCAGCCTTAGGCCAGAAACAGAAAATGTTATAAACAAGCAAAAATTGGCTGGGAAGGCACCACAGTCAAACAACACAACTCCATATTACACATTCAAAAGAGCCTGAAAACAAAGGCAGTATAAGACCCAGAATAAGATGACACACTTGAAGATAAAACTAGATGCTCCCACTCCAAAAATTAAACACCAGTCTTTTGATAAAGACACCTGAGACATTGTAAGAAGAAATTACAATGGAAAAATAATTGTTGTTTTATTCAAGAGAATGGGGGAAAAAATGATAGTAGGCAACGTTCTAACAGCAAATCAAGCACCCATTTCTCCTTTTACTCTTCAACTCACAAGAAGAATTTTCACTAATTATTAGTGGAGAAACAAGTAAAAAATTTATTGATATGGGTGGCACAATATTTACCTTAATTCCTGCCATTGTTCCACAAGCTCTCCCTCGGAATCAACAAACTACTCGGTTGATAGATATCGATAATAACTGTCACATTTCCCACGTCCCAGCACACAACGGTCACCTTTGGACCTTTAGCCAAGAAACATTCCCTTCCTATGAGATACTACATCCATTAATTTCATAAGGAAAAATCTCCTATGTAAACAGAATTTCCGTATCAAATGCTCTCCTGATGGTCTCGTCCTTGAACCCTTGAGGACTCCACCATTCATCATCAAGCCAGAAATAATTTGGACAGTGACCATTAGTATTCTTGTGAATAAATCAAGTACAAATTGAAGATACAAAAAAGGCAAGATTCCTTGTCAAAAAAATATATAATTATACTGGTAGAAATATTCAGGCTGAGTAGATCAAGGTTCATAATGACACATCCAAACCCCTACCCAAATTCACACAAATGTCTAAAACAAAAAGGTAAAGAGGAAAATACCTCATAAGGAAATAATAATAATAATTTCATCATACACTGCTCAGGGGTTTGCAAGGCTGCAATCAGGGAGTGAACCAGGCTACATTGTCACTGGAGACTCAAACGGGGAGAAATTTGCTGCCAAGCTCATTCAGGTAGTTGGCAGAATTATGTCCTTGTAGCTGCATGAGGAAGGACTCCAGCCTTTTGCTGGCTCTTGGGTAGAGATTGCCCTTACATAGATTCTTAGAATCTGCCCACCATCCACTGCCAAGCAGGCTTCCTCAATATGGCTGCTTACTTTATCAAGCCAGCAAAACGAATCTTGTTCTCTAGTCTGTTAAGATCAAGTATTATATAATGAAACATAATCACAGGAGTGACACCCAACCACTTTGCCACATAATGTGATTGAATGCAGTGACATCCCATCACTTTTGCCATATAATGCAACCTAATTAAGGGAGTAACATGACATCACCTTTGCCATATTCTATTAATTAGAGAAGCAATTCACAGGTTCTACTCAAATTGAAAAGGAGTGGATTATACAAGAGGAAGGGAGTAGATAAAGGTTTGGATGCCTGACAGTTCCTCAAAAAGATAAACATAGAATTACCACATGACCCAGGAATTCCACTCCTGGGTACATACCCCAAATAACTTAAAAACAGACATATGGCTGGGTGCAGTGGCACACACCTGTAATCCCAGCACTGTGGGAGGCCAAGGTGGGTGGATAACCTGAGGTCAGGAGTTTGAGACCAGCCTGACTAACATGGTGAAACCCTGTCTCTACTAAATACAAAAAAAAAAATCAGCCAGACATAGACATGGTGGTGGGTGCCTCTAATTCCAGCTACTTGGGAGGCTGAGGCAGGAGAATCACTTGAACTTGGCAGAGGTTGTAGTGAGTCAAGATCACGCCACTACACTCCAGCCTGGGCAACAAGAGTGAAACTCCATCTCAAAACAAACAAACAAATATATAAGCAAATACTTGCATACAAATGTTTGTAGCAATACTAATTGCAATGGTGAAAATGCAACCCAAATGTCTTTCAACCAATGAATGGAATTTTTTTTTTTTTTGAGACAGAGTCTTATTCTGTTGCCCAGGCTGGAGTGCAGTGGCGCCATCTCAGCTCACTGCAACCTCTGCCCCCAGTGTTCTAGCGATTCTCCTGCCTTAGCCTCCCAAGTAGCTGAGATTACAGGCGCCTGCCACCATGCCCGGCTAATTTTTTTGTATTTTTAGTAGAGACGGGTTTTCGCCATGTTCGCCAGGCTGATCTCGAACTCCTGACCTCAGGTGGATTTTTTTAAAGTGGTATACTCATACAATAGACTATCACTCAGCCACAAAAAGAGAAAAAAAATCTGATACATGCTATAACATGGATACTATATTTATATTTTGCTTGGTTGAGTCCAATGTTAAGTCTATCTAAAGTCCTTATTTTCACATATTTGCAGTTCAAGAATTTCTTTTTTTTTTTTTTTGAGACAGAGTCTCGCTCTGTCACCCAGGCTGGAGTGCAGTGGCACGATCTTGGCTCACTGCAACCTCCACCTCCTGGGGTCAAGCGATTCTCCTACTCAGCCTCCCGAGTGGCTGGGATTACAGGCACGCACTACCATGTCTGGCTAATTTTTGTATTTTTAGTAGAGACGGGGTTTCATCATGCTGGCCAGGCTGGTCTTGAACTCCTGACCTCATGATCCACCTGCCTCGGCCTCCCAAAGTGCTGGGATTAAAGGCATAAGCCACTGCGCCCAGTCTTGTATTTAATTTTTAAAATAGACTCAAATTCTCTTGTGAAATTCTTTTCTTTTCTTTTCTTTTTTGAGACAGACTTCTACTCTTCTTGCCCAGGCTGGAGTGCAATGGTGTGATCTTGGCTCAGTGCAACCTCCACCTCCCACGTTCAAGCGATTCTCAGGCCTCAGCCTCCCGAGTAGCTGGGATTACAGGCACCTGCCACAACACTCGAATAATTTTTGTATTTTCAGTAGAGACAGGGTTTTGCCATGTTGACCAGGCTGATCTCGAACTCCTGACCTCAGGTGACCTGCCCACCTCGGCCTCCCAAAGTGCTGGGATTACAGGCGTGAGCCACCGCGCCTGGATGAAATTCTTTATATACTTATCTATTTTCTCCATATTTTCCTTCTTTAACATATAAATCGTAGTTATCTCAGCCAATTCCAATATCTAAAGCATATGTGGATCTGTTTCTATTGTCTTTTTTTTTTTCTCTTGGTTTTTGGTTTCTTTTGGTATTTAATAAATGTCACTAATCAATATGTACTAAATGGCAGACAATGTGTATTAAATAGGTATTAAGTATAAAATGTACCTCCTAGAATATTATTTATTCAACAAATACTTAGTGAGCACTGACTAAGCACTGACAATATGCTAGGCACCATGCGCATGTGATACAGTAATAAAGAGAGCAGCATCCCTGCCATCAGAAGCTTGCACTCCAGTGTAGGAAGGAGGCATTTACCTAATACTAAAATGGCCTTTAAGGCCCTAAAAATCTAAGCTCCCTACTATACCATTATCTTTTTTTTTCCCTTATCTCTAAATTGTCTCTCTCTTGATGATTCCAATCACATGCTTCCTTGGTGTTTATTCAGTATCAGGTACACTTCAATCTCAACCAACAATCTTGCACTTGTTATTCTTTCTGCCTAATATGCTTTGCTCTTCTCCAGGATAGCAACAAGACGTGTCCTGCCACTTCCTTAGATGGTCTGCTAAACATGCACTTGGCCCTCTATATCCTTGGGTTCTGTATCCACAGATTAAACCAACCACAGATGGAAAATACTCAGAAAAAAAAAAAAAAAAAAGGAAGGAAGAAAGGAAAGAAAGAAGGAAAAATAAAACTACTGCAAATTTTAAAACACAGTGGGACAACTATTTACATAGCATTTACATTGTATTAGGTATTATAAGTAATCTAGAGATGATTTAGAGTATACGGAAGGGCTGCGCGCAGTGGCTCACATCTGTAATCCCAGCATTTCGGGAGGCCAAGGAGAAGGACTGCTTGAGCCCAGGAGTTTGAAACCAGTCTGGGCAATACAGTGAAACCCCCGTCTCTACAAAAGATAAAAAGTAGGCAGGTGTGGTGGCACACATCTATAGTCCCACCTATTCAAGCAGCTGACGTGGGAAGGAGGAGCACTTGAGCCCAGGAGGTTGAGGTTGCAGTGAGCCGTGACTGTGCCACCGCACTCTAGCCTGGGTGACAGAACAAGACCGTGCCTCAAATAATAATAATAATAATAATAAAAGAAAGAAAAGGTGGCAATTAATGCTATGAAAAAAAGTAAGATTGTCCAGGGCAAGTTAGCACAATAAAAAGAGGAAATGTCCTACTCAGGACCCAGAATAAAAACCCCCATTTAAGGAACAAAGATAGGAAGAACAATCGGGAGGAATCTAAGAAGGGGCATTCAAACGAGCCAAAAAACACAAAAACTAGAACTGAGTAATGTGCCAGAAGTGAATATCTCAGAGGGAAGTATGGACTGACCAAGAGACTCAAATGCTGCTCAGAGATTGATATAAGATCAGAATTGAAGCTTATATACTGGATTTAACAAAGGGAAGAGGTTGCTGGTAGCTTTGCAAGAGAAATTCAGTAGGAATGAGGAAAGAAGCTAGATGGCAAATTTAAAGATAAAGTGAAAGATACAGAAATGAAAGTGAAGAAGGGCAATTCTAAGAGCTTTGGCACTGAAAGGGAAGAGAGAAAGAAGGTGGCAACTAGCTGTGGAGTGAGAGGGGTGATGGTGCTGTATGAATGGAAGAAATGCTTGTTTCTTTCCCACTAAACTGTGAGCACTATGATGCGCAGATCACGTGTGTCTCATCACCACATCCTTCCCACACAACTGAGTGAACAATACATTTGTTCACTGAGCATTTTTAATAGCAATGATAACAGAAAGGAGCTAAAAGATGAGAATTTTAAGACACAGAAGAGAAAAAAGATAATCAGTAAAACCATAGCCTGTGAAGGCTATAAAGAATACATTTGGAAAATAGGAGGAGAAACTGGCTTTCCAGAGGATGTGGAACACCTCCTCCTTGTACCAAGGGGGAAGAACGACATGAATAAATGTAGATAAAAGTAAATACAGGTAAATATGGGCAAGAAGCTGAGGATATTTATTAACCAGGGGCCAAGTTTTCTAATTGTCCTCTAATGCACAAAATGATCTTGCACAATGAAGAACAGCCCAACACAGAATGCCAAAAGTAACAACAAGAAATGCTGAAATGAAGAGTTCCTGCAGGCTAACTCAAATCACAAGGTTAAAACTCTACATGAGGACTCTCTTCTAACTAGAAAAAAAATAGAATAATTTTTCATGGGAAAAGGGGAAATTGCATACTTCAATTTCTGCATTTCTCCCTCAGAAGCCTTCAGTTGCAGAAGGCTCTTGCTAAATGTTTGCAATGTACAATTACCTATAGCTATACCACTTTCACCAGAAACATGATTCTAATTTACATATTATACACATGGAGAGAAGCTCAAGATAAAGATATATAGAGAAACTCATAATATTTAACACATGAAACACATACCACTATTAAATGCAATCCAGAGATCTGACAATACAATTTTTGATCACCAACCTTTTTCCTATGAAAGTCTGAGTCACTGCTGATTCACTGAATACAATGCTCAGTTTCTCACTCAAACTTATGCTATTTAAAATAATACAAGTTGGCCAGGCGCAATGGCTCACACCTGTAATCCCAATACTTCAGAAGGCCAAGGCGGGAGAATCACTTCAGCCCGGGAGTTTGAGACCAGCCTGGGCAACACAGTGAGACCCTCATCTCTACAAAATAAAAATAATTAGTCAGGTGTGGTGGTGTGTGCCTGCAGTACTAGCCCCTTGGGAGGCTAAAGAAGGAGGGATTCTTGAGTCATGGCGAGAGGATCATTTGAGCCAAGGAGTTCAAGGTTACAGTGAGCTATGATTACACCACTGCACTCCAGCCTAGGCAGAAGAGTGAGACCCCCATCTCTAAAAATAATAAAATAATCCAGTTAAAAACACTGATTTTTGGCCAGATGTGGTGGCTCACACCTGTAATCCCAGCACCCGGGAGGACGAGGCAGGCAGATCACCTGGGGTCAGGAGTTCAAGACCAGCCTGGCCAACATGGTGAAACCCTGTCTCTACTAAAAATACAAAAATTAGCTGGGCATGGTGGCAGGCGCCTGCAATCCCAGCTACTCCGGAGGTTGAAGCAGGAGAATCACTTGAACCCTGGAGGTGGAGGTTGCAGTAAACCGAGATTACATCATTGCACTCCAGCCTGGGTGACAAGAGCAAGCCTCCACCTCAAATAAATAAATAAATAAATAAATGTAAAAACACTGATTTTTTAAACATACATACATGTATGTATGTGTGTGTATATATATGTGTGTGTGTGTATAAATATATCCCAAAAAAGCAATAGTTACATTTTATCTTATACTTTTGACAAAATGCTTAAAGACATATACAATAAAAGTTAAAATAGCTTCTCACCTTGACTACTCCATCAAAGCCAGGGATTGTATTAACTTCTGCTTTCTTAGCTAATAATTTACTTTCAATCTTGTCACCCATGGCTTGAATAGCATGTGTGTCAGGTCCAATGAAAATGACATCTTCTGCTGCCTGTGGAGAAAAACAAGTCAAAATTTATAACAAGAACATTACAGAGCATGATGTGCAGTCACAATTTATAAAAAGAAAAGCCCATATGTGTATTTTCTAACTATTTTTCTTGCAGAAACAACAGTCTTTGAGCCAACACATTAAAATACTATATTGCATATAGTACATGTGTGGATAGATGCATGCAACAAAGTCAAATGAAAACAACGGACAGCACTGAAGAACTCCTGCTAGGTATAAACAGTGCACCTCCGAAAAGCCACTCTATGACACTGTATTTGTATATAACGTCCTACGCCACCTAATCTAGCCAGTAAGGTCACCCCTAAACACCTTATAAATCTCTGTGTTTTCAACAGCCTGCAGCATAGTGCCTAGTATAACACAAATATCCATATTTACTGAATACCAATTCTGCACCAGGCTCTGAGCTAAACATAGGAGATAACATGGATGAAGATAACAGGATATCAATAATTTCCAGGAAACGTGAACAGATCACTGACACCTCAGAGAAATAGATAAAAAAAAGTACAACATGTTTACATCCTTGTGACTACAAAAGATGAGTCAAGAATCCAGCGGGAATTTAACTGGGTAGAGGTCCAGTTTCAATCCAAACCACTCTGCACAGACCACACTGAGTACCTTGACAACGGATCTACCTCGCTGTTCATGCCACTCTAATAAAAAAAATGCTAATGACTTAAATAGATCTAGAGACAGAACAAAATATGATGCCATCAGCTCCACCACAGGGCATGGTCTAGAAAAGTAATGGGGGTGTTTGCTGAGATAAAGGATGAAGTCATTTCATAAAGAACTGAAGGTAAATATAAAATGGGAAAAACCAGACCTATATGCAGGCCTTCCTCGAGGAAGGCGCCTAACTGCTGATTGCCCTACGACCTTTGTCAGAGGTGGTATAAACAATAAATCGCATATTTATATATCACTTTTACGTCACATGTTCATTCCATGTTAGCATTGCTACCTGCAAAGAATCCTGACTTGGGAAAAAAGGTTCATTCTCCTGGTGACCAGGGCAGCTGAGTAGCCTGGTGCTTGGAGCGCTCTCCTGGCCATCGTGACCAGGAGGATTAACCCCACCCTGAGCAGCAAGTGGAAGTTGAACAAGGAATAAACACAAGGAATATACAAGGAGATAAATATTTAGGAGGTGAGATGATGACTCCAACTTTGCACACGCTGAGCTGAGGTGCCTCACAATAGTCAAGTATTCATGTTAAGGAGGCAGATAGAGAAGTATAGAAGTGATCAGACAAGTCCAGGCTGAAATACAGATTTTATCTTTTTTGAGACAGAGTCTCACTCTGTCTCAGGCTGGAGTGCAATGGCACAATCTTGGCTCACTGCAACCTCCATCTCCAGGGTTCAAGCGATTCTCCTGCCTCAGCCTCCCAAGTAGCTGGGACTACAGGCACACGCCACCACGTCCAGCTAATTTTTATACTTTTAGTAGAGACGGGGTTTTACCATATTGGCCAGGATGATCTCAACCTCTTGACCTCATGATCTGCCCACCTCGGCCTTCCAAAGTGCTGGGATTACAGGCATGAGCCACTGCGCCCAGCCAAACTACAGATTTTTAAAGGCATCACATACAGGATGGAATTAAAAATTGTGAATGGCAGTCCAGGTGCGGTGGCTCACGCCTGTAATCCCAACACTTCGGGAGGCTGAGGAGGACGGATCACGAGGTCAGGAGATCGAGACCATCCTGACCAACATGGTGAAACCCCATCTCTACTAAAAATACAAAAAATTAGCTGGGTGTAGTGGCACACACCTGTAATCCCAGTTACTGGGGAGGCTGAGGCAGGAGAATTGCTTGAACCCAGGAGTCAGAAGTTGCTGTGGGCCGAGATGGAGCCACTGCACTCCAGCCTGGGGACACAGCGAGACTCCATCTCAAAAAATATATATAAAAATAAAAGTTGTGAATGAAACCATTCAGAGAAAATGAGTAGTAAAGCCAATGCCTTTAAATTCAAGAGGTATGCTTCTCTCCTACCCAAAAGCAAAACAAAAGAAAAGGGAATTTTTAGACCCTGAGTCTAAAGCATCCATTTCTTTGAGTGACAATGTGGATAATATCTGACTTTTAAGTTTGATTAAATAATTAAATAATGTACAGGAGGAAAACTATTATTTTCCTTCTACCTTTCTAAGTTTATGGCTGGGGCACCTATTACAAAAGATAGATTAACCAAAAAAAAAAAAGTATACACATTTACTTAATATAAGTTGTACGTGACACAGGAGCCTGCGTAAGGAAATGAAAATCCAAAGAAACAGTTAAACTTGAGTGTTTTTATACAAGGCTGATGAAGACTAGAGAGCTAAGGAGAAATGATAGCACAGAGCGCAAGAGGTAGTGTCATAAACTGGGGAAAACGACTCAGATTCCTCTGCATCCTCTTCTCTTTGGGAATGAGGATGCTCCTAACCCTGTCTCTACTAAAAATACAAAAATCAGCTGGGCAGGGTGGTGCGCGCTTGTCATCCCAGCTACTCTGGAGGTTGAGGCAGGAGAATCGCTTGAACCTGGGAAGTGGACGTTGCAGTGAGCCAAGACTGCACCACTGCACTCCAGCCTGGGCAACAGAGTGAGACTCTTTCTCCAGAAAAAAAAAAAGAGGACACTAGAATAATAAGATAGCTAGGTCCACAGGACTCTAAAATAGTATTATAGGAACCGAAATGCCTAAAATTTGCTGGTGTTACAAGTGGCAGGATGCTGGATAAGAAACCCCTTCAGCCATAAGAGGTGCTTATAAAGTATCTATCAAATGTTTTTGTATTTGGTTTTAGTAGAACCTTATTTTCGTGGAAAAAAAAATCTTATGCAAATCTCCAAAAATGTAAAGCACGTAGGAAGTAGCGCTGCTCTGTATGAGGAGATAATAGTGGTAAGCCTACACCTCTATCAACTCTATGTCTCCAGGTGGATACATGAATCATTTCGGACCAGGACAATAATCATATTCATTTCTCTTTATCTAAAACCTGAAACCCGCTGAACACTAAGTAAAGGCAAGAGGAAACAATCATGCTTCAACCATCAGTTGTCTTTCCATACTCTCATTTTACTTGCAAAGATGGAAAATTTTATTATAATGCTGCTTTAAAAACGACTATGCCAGGTAGATGTAATCAAGCAATCAGAGTACCCACACAAAGAATTGAAGAAATAACATAAATGAGAACATCCAAAGTACATTATGATTATACAGTAAAACTTCTGATTAACAGGAGCCCAACGACCTGGAACACTGATTAACCAGATTTTTCTTGTGCATTCTAATTTGAGGAAAATTACTCACCCAAAAATGCAAAATTATCAAAAAAAAAAAAAAGCTTACATCAAGTACTTAGTGACTATTTTTTGTCCCACCCAATACAAAAGAAAAATAGCCAGTAGTATGCTGGATCACTACAAATGTTTCAATGACTTAACTTCCTTTTTATCAATGTGTTTTTGGAAGTGCTCCCTAGGTCGGCCTTTAAAAGTAATTAAAGCAAAGTGAGAGAGCAACATTAGAGGCTCTTGGCTCCCATAAATCTGTGACCAAAAAGGATGAGGTCAGGATAAGAGAATATGGCAACTGCAGTGTGATGCAGCATGTTTCAAACGCTTTCAGTTCTTGACCAGGCAGTGGTGTGATGTAGAATAAAAAGCCAGATTATATCCACTAGTAACCTTCGATACTCTTCTGTTAACCTGGTATTTTTTGTTATCCATCTAATTATCAGCTTCCCTTAATCACTGCAAGTTTTCTGTTATGCAATAGTAACTAAATTTGTTTCCAAAAATATGCTTTTCAAGGTCCTTTTAAATTTACCTTGCATGATGCATATAATATCTGAATGCAAACAAATGTCTTATGACTACAAAAGGTAGGCATTTTTCATCATTAAAGTAATTCATTAAAAAAGATAATTAGGAGCCAAGTGTGCCTGTAGTCCCAGGTACTTGGGAGGCTGAGCCAGGAGTATCTCTTGAGCCCAGACACTGTTCACAGTTGTTGTGCGCTACGATGGCACTTATGAACAGCCACTACACTCCAGCATGGGCGACATGGCAAGACAAAGGAAGAGAAAGAAATTATGAAAAGCTGAAATCACTGCTCCAAAATTCTACTCATTTCCTAAATTCTGTGACTTTATGGTTCTGGAAAAATTTTAATAGAAGAATGGGGAAAAGAGTCGGGTTTGAGCAGTATGTTAAGGAAATGAGATTTAATTTACAACAGATTTTATGTCAGGAATTAAGGACAGAAAGAATCATTGTAAAAATTACAATGTATGATACATATTTCATTCTCAGAAATATCACAAGTTAGTAAATTGCTAATTATGAATTCAGATTTTAAAGTGTATACATTTTAGGTTCACCAAGAGTTGCTACTTGGGTAACTACAAAACCAGGGTCAGAAATAAAAGACAGCCATGGGGCCAGGCGTAGTGGGTCACGCCTGTGATCTCAGCACTTTGGGAGGCCGAGGCAGGTGAGCTACATGAGCTCAGGAGTTTGAAACCAGGCTGAGCAACATGGCGAAAACTTTTCTCTACAAAAAACATAAAAATTAGCCAGTCATGGTGGTGTATACCTGTGGTCCCATGTGGTCCCAACTACTCGGGAAGCTGAGGTAGGAGGATTGCTTGAGCCCGGTGGGTAGAAGCTGCAGTGAGCTGAGACTGCACCACTGCACTCCAGCCTGGATGACAGAGCAAGACCTTGTCTCAAAAAAAAAAAAAAAGATAGCCATGGAAAAACAGCTGAACTGTCCAAAAGATCCAGATTGTGGTTTTTAATACTATTCCATGCTAAAAGGAAAAAGTGTTTCTGGTAGAAAAGGCCAGTTCCAGGATTGGTTCAGGGAATATAGCACATCTGATAAACTGAGTCAGAAAGAAAGCTTTCAAAAATTTACATAGCAGATAGAAAGGAGCACCCACTGAATACAGTGATATCAATAGGAACATCGAAAAGAATACTGGGGAGATTACAGGGTTAATTCATTCTTTTCAAGACCTCAGAATAAACCACTTCCTGCTATCTCTATTCAAGTGTTTGAACTTTTTGGACTTGAGTCACTGATTTGAAAATACGTGGCTCTTTAAAAAGCAATGTAGAGAAAAACTAATTTTATACATTAAACTAAGCAAAATAAAAGTATCAACATAAAATCCAACGCAATTTTTTTTGTTTTTTGTCTTGATACAAAGTCTCGCTCTGGACTGCAGCAGGGAGATCCTGGCTCGCTGCAACCTCCACCTCTGGGGTTCAAGCAATTCTCCTGCCTCAGCCTCCCAAGTAGCTGGGACTACAGGTGCCCCCCACCATGCCCAGCTGATAAGGTTTTGTATTTTTTGTAGAGACAGGGTTTCACCATGTCGGACGAGCTGGTCTCAAAATCCTGACCCCAAGTGATCCACCCGCCTCGGCCTCCCAAAGTTCTGGGATTACGGATGTGAGCCACCATGCCCAGCCTCAACACAATGTTTTTATAAGGCAACAAAAAGGGACCAGAATAACATCCATGTGGCGGGGGAAAAGCACAGGACAAAAACATACCAACACAATAGATCAAAACTATCATCTATTTTTTTTTTTTTTTTTGAGACGGCGTCTCACTCTGTCACCCAGGCTGGAGTGCAGTGGCGCAACCTCGGCTCACTGCAACCTCCGCCTCCCAGGATCAAGCAATTCTCCCGCCTCAGCCTCCCAATTAGCTGGGACTACAGATGCGCATCACCACGCCCGGCTAATTTTTTCTGTATTTTTAGTAGAGACAGAGTTTCATTATGTTGGCCAAGCTGGCCTCGAACTCCTGATCTCATGATCCGCCCACCTTGGCCTCCCAAAGTGCTGGGATTACAGGCATGAACCTCCGTGCCCGGCCTATCATCTAATATTTCAAAACAAGTTAAAAGACATTTTTAAATGACACATAACATAAAATAGTATAAATCAGATTTAGAAAAGCTCCAAAATGCAGAAAGGAGATGACAGAACTCATGATACAATTAGAAATGAAAAAGAAAATCATTCCATAAATGAAAACAGCTACAAAGAATTTAAGAGTGAATAAGGAAAACAGACAATGCCTTATGAGAAAGACAAAGTGAAAATAAAAATATTTAATTTAAATATAAAAAAATGAATAAACAATATAGGAGAAGATGACAAATACTGAAGATAAAAAAAGAACATCCAACATATGAATAATAGGAATCCTTGAAGAGAACCAAAGCAAAAAAAGAGCAAATATTAAAAATATAACTCAAGAAAATTTACTTGAACCAAAAAATAAATATTAAAAGACCACACTACAGGAGAAATTCATTCCAGGATGACCAACATACCAAGAAAAAATGCTAGTAATAATACTTCAGTAAATGAAAAAAAAAAACAACAACTAGGAAAAAGTAACTTATACAAAAGAGAAATTTAAATAATCATCAGACTTTGACAGCAACATTTTGTGCCAAAAGAAAACGGAATAATAGCCGGGCGCGGTGGCTCACGCCTGTAATCCCAGCACTTTGGGAGGCCGAGGTGGGTGGATCACGTGAGGTCAGGAGTTCGAGACCAGCCTGACCAACATGGAGAAACCCCGTCTCTAGTGAAAATACAAAATTAGCTGGGCGTGGTGGCACATGCCTATAATCCCAGCTACTATGGAGGCTGAGGCAGGAGAACTGCTTGAACCTGGGAGGCAGAGGTTGCGGTGAGCCAAGATCGTGCCATTGCACTCCAGTCTGGGCAACAAGAGTGAAACTCCATCTCAAAAAAAAAAAAAAAAGAAGAAAATGGAATAATAAACTCTTTTGAGTAAGAAACTCAAGGAAAGAAAGTATGAGCTAAGAATTTTACTTATTTTAATTTTGGGGAAGAGGGTCTTGCTCTGTTGCCCAGCCTGGAATGCAGGGGGGCCATTATAGTTCACTGCAGCCTCAAACTCCTGGGCTCAAGTGATCCTCCCATCTTGACCTCCCAAGTAGCTAGGACTACAGGTGTGTACTGCCATGCCCAGCATTTTTTTTTTTCTTTTTTGGTGGGGTAGAGATGGAGTCTTGCTATGTTGCCTATGATAGTCTGAAACTCCTGGCCTCAAGTGATCCTCCTGCCCCAGCCTCCCAAAGTGGTGGGATTGCAGGCATGAGCCACCAGGCTGAGTCAAGCTAAGCAATTTTAATCCATAGAAGTCAGTGCAACTATAAAAGGCAGAGAAAATGTAACAACATGCAAGAACTCACAAACTCTGAGAAGTCCAATACAGCAGAGGTTTGCAAACTAGTGTGTGGGCCAAATCTGGCCCATTCACTGCCTGCTTTGGGTTTTTTTGTTTTTTGTTTTGAGAGACAGTCTCACTCTTGTCGCCCAGGCTGGAGCGCAATGGTGCAATCTCAGCTCCCTGCAACCTCCACCTCCCAGGTTTAAGCGATTCTCCTGCCTCAGCCTCCCAAGTAGCTGGGATTACAGGCATGCACCACCAGGCCCAGCTAATTTTGTATTTTTAGTAGAGACGGGGTTTCACCATGTTGGTCATGCTGGTTTTGAACTCCTGACCTAAAGTGATCCGCCCGCCTCAGCCTCTCAAAATGCAGGGATTACAGGCAAGAGCCACCATGCCCAGCCTCACTGCCTGTTTTTGTACAGTCCATGATCCAAGAAAAGATTTTACTAATTATTGGGGGTGGGGAGGAGGCAAATTTTTTTTTAAATACTGTATCATTACGTGTGAAAATTATATGAAACTGAAACGCAGCCATTCTCATAGTTTACACTGTCTGTGATTGCTTTCTCACTACAAGAATAAGAATGAGTACCAGCAGAGATCATATGGCTTACAAAGCCAAAAATATTTACCCTCCGGCTCCTTATAGAAAAAGCTTGCCCACTCCTGTACTAGAGAAGGAGCTTCAGGAAACCAAAATGACAAACGAGACATCAACATAAAGAGCCAGGGTTACTTGTAGAGCTAAAACTAAATGAAAGCTAAGGAGATGTATGTATAAAAACCTTATAGATAACAGCCACACTTTCTGACAATATAGATATAGTACAACTTTTTTTAAAATATTAGAGGAAGATTATGTACAAACACATTTGTAATGTTTTTAGTAATCATATTGGCAGTGGTATTAACATTGTTATCTTGAGATTGCTCTGTGTATAGCACAGGAGGAGACAAATAAGCAACTGTGAGATAGTCTAATTCTGTCATTTCCCCTATCCTTGAGAGTCAGAATTCTAAATCCGGAAGAATGAAGATGCACAGGGGCAACAAAGAAGAGGTTAAAGTTCTGCGATTCTGAATTGTAATGGAAAATACTGCTATGAACACAGGAGTTATTTTGTCTCACATAAAACATAGACTTTATTTAATTATACTTTTATATTGTTATATATATTATGTATGAGAAAAATGTTATGTGTATGTTATTAATACAGTACGATTATTATAATATAAATTTGTTTTATATACATACCATATTTTGGGTTGTGGTTGGCATTATAAACATATTTATATAGTAAATATACTGCCATATGGTCTATATTTTATTAATATAATATAGTTAAGATAACATATTGTATTATAAGCAATATACATATATAACATAAAACATATATGTTAAAAATCTGTTAATATATATGTATATTTTATTTCCTAGCCCTGGTAACTAAAAAGGCTTAAAATGACCAATCAGTAGCAATGACCATGCCTAATACCCCAACTGTGATCTCCAAATACCATTAGAAGCAGCCAAGGCGTTTTGAAAAGATGGCTGAATAAAGAGTTGAACAGAAGGCCAGGTGCTGTGGCTCATGCCTGTAATCCCAGCACTTTGGGAGGCCGAGGTGGGTGGATTACGAGGCCAGGAGATCGAGACCATTCTACCTAACAAGGTGAAACCCCGTCTCTACTAAAAATACAGAAACAAAAGTAGCCTGGTGTGGTGGCGGGCGCCTGTAGTCCTAGCTACTCAGGAGGTTGAGACAGGAGAATGGCGTGAACCCGGGCGGCAGAGCTTGCCGTGAGCTGAGATCGCACCACTGCACTCCAGCCTGGGCGACAGAGCAAGACTCAATCTCATAAATAAATACATAAATAAATAAATACATACATAAATAAAGTTGGAACAGAAAATGTAAAACATGAGCCTGGAATGTCCAGTCAGATCAGATAGCAAGGAAGCTAGAGAAGACTATGAGGTCAAGTCAAAAAGACCCGTGAGTCAACTTAGGCCCCACGGACCGAAGAGGAACAACTTGAGTTCACTAGTAATTTCAACGATATGACTTCATAGTGATTTTGTTTAAAAGAATTGGTTAACTTCGAGGGGTGATAAGGAACCAATCATTACTTTAGAAATAGTGGCCGGGCGCGGTGGCTCAAGCCTGTAATCCCAGCACTTTGGGAGGCCGAGACGGGCGGATCACGAGGTCAGGAGATCGAGACCATCCTGGCTAACATGGTGAAACCCCGTCTCTACTAAAAAATGCAAAAAAAACTAGCCAGGCGGGTTGGCGGGCGCCTGTAGTCCCAGCTACTCGGGAGGCTGAGGTAGGAGAATGGCGTAAACCTGGGAGGCGGAGCTTGCAGTGAGCTGAGATCCGGCCACTGCACCCCAGCCTGGGCGACAGAGCAAGACTCCGTCTCAAAAAAAAAAAAAAAAAGAAATAGTAAATAAAGGTAAAGAATTAAGCATTTATCTTGCTTTTCATATATGAATTGTACCAGTGCTAATAAAACAGTAAATGAGAAGTGTTTCTTTCTTATTCCAATTAACTAATGAAAAAAATGTTAGCATTAAACTACCAAAATTTTGTAATCCAATAAAGAACTAGATATGGGCAGTAAGCATCAAAGTCTGCTTATATCTTAAAAACAGCTAAAAAGACATTATGTGCCTCCTATAGTCTTGATCAAAGGCATCACATCCAAGTCTGATCTTATCTCTGAATTCAAGTGCCAATTTGTAGGAAACACCAAGAATGGAGGAAACCACCGAGCTATATCATCGCCATGCAGTGAGCTAACTCAAGACTGGGGGAACTCTGTAAGTCAAACATCCAAGTTCTTCAACAGATAAGTCGTAAAGAAAAGGAAGCAAGGGGAGCCTATAGACTAATATTTTAAAAACTTACCGAATTTAAAAATAAATGGACAAAACTTAAATACTGTGTCCAAGGTGGCACATTTGGACAATAAAATTATTTTTAAATGCAAAAAAATGATTACTATAAAAGCCAAAGGAATGGGTATGTTTAGAGAGAGGCCGGAGGTTAGCACTGAGATGCGTCACATGGCCAGGCCTTCCAGGATTCTGGGTAAACATCTGCATCTGGACCTATTTCATGATTTCAAAATTGTTCACCCTATAATAGTTCATTAAGCCACACATTTTTTTTGTATAGTTCTCCTGTAACTGCCTTTTACTTTACAATAAAAATTTTGACAACTATTTCAGAGTAGCCACCAACTTATAGGAGTGAAATCAACACACGGACTAGGAGTGGCTTCAGCAGCTCCATGCCCAGTGAAGTGTTTCTGAAGCCAGTTTGCCAGCCTCTTCCAGGGACTTTAGGCTTAAAAAAAAAAAAAAATTTTTTAAGTACATTCTTATGTTTGGCTGGGATGCTTCAATAAAGATTCTCATTTTGTACAAAGTGAACCATGGTGAAATGTTTACTAGCACTAAAGGTTAAATGTGGCAACTGAACACCAGGTACGGTGGCTCACGCCTGTAATTCCAGCACTTTGGGAGGCCAACGCGGGCGGATCACCTGAGGTCAGGAGTTTGAGACGAGCCTGGTCAACATGGTGAAACCCTGTCTCTAATAAAAATATAAAAAATAGCCAGGCGTGGTGATGTGTGCCTGTAATCCCAGCTACTTAGAAGGCTGAGGCAGGAGAATCACTTGAGCCGGGAGGTGGGGGTAGCAGTGAGCCGAGATTATGCCATTGCACTCCTGGGTAACGAGAACGAAATTCCGTCTCAAAAAAAAAAAAAAATGTGGCAACTGCAAAGTATGAAAACATTTGGACATGGACAGCCAGAACAGGAACCCACCTCTGCAGCATCACCGTGTCCAAAACACTCAAGCTTTGCTCTTTAATCAGAGATTCAATCTTACTCCTGGGTTGCAAAGAAAAAGAATGTTCCCATTGCCATGAGTGCTGCTGAAATCACAGATGAGACGAGACTACACTATCTGAGCAACAGAACATCAGGCCACCCGTACCAGTATTACGGAGACCGGCTCTGAAAGGCCTGGGTACCATCAAATCAGTGATGAAATGAGAAGCAAATGAATACCGAACAACTCATACTCCTCCCTCTTTCTTCCTTACCTTTTACGACCTCCACTTTAGGCTCCTTGGCAAGCTGTGCAACACTGCGTATTGAGTGCCAGGAGCCATACGCTGTTCTGTAAATGGGCAGACACACCTACAAACAGATTTCTTATTGAATGTGAATAGTTTGGGTTTCCAGCAAGGCCATTTCTGGTACTCCTATGCAATATTACTCAGACTTTTTTTTTTTTTTTTATTGGAAAACAAGTTCAGTTTAGCACCGGGATGAAATATGGGGCATGTTAGTACCTGGCCTCCAAAGAGTTACTGCGTACAAGAATGGCCCCTTCTCCCAGCTTTTAGGTGTTAAAATCTACTTTGGTGGTTGCTTTTTAACCTGAACTCAGTGTACTTTAAACAATAATCATTAAGAATAAAAGGCAAGGGCTGGGCACAGTGGCTCACACCTGTAATCTCAGCACTTTGGGAGGCGAGGGTGCCTGGATCACCTGAGGTCAAGAGTTTGAGACCAGCCTGACCAACATGGTGAAACCATCTCTACTAAAACTACAAAAATTATCTGGGCATGGTGGCGTGCTCCTGTAATCCCAGCAACTCAGGAGCTGAGGCAGGAGAATCTATTGAACCCGGGAGACAGAGGTTGCAGTAAGCCAAGATCACACCACTGTGCAACAAAGCGACACTCTGTCTCAAAAAAAAAAAAAATAAAAATAATAAAAAGTAAAGCACAGGAGTTCAAGATCAGCCTGGACAACATAGCAGGACCCTGTTTCTACAAAAAAATTTTAAAAATTACCCAGGCATGGTCCCAGCTACATAGGTGGCCAAGGCAGGAAGATTTCTTGAGCCCAGGAGGTCAAGAATGCAGTGAGTCGTGTTCACACCACTGCACTCAAGCCTGGGCAACAGAGCAAAATCCTGTGTCAAAAATAAATATATAAAAATAAAAGATGAGGAGAACATTTTTAACCCTGAGAGGGGAGAAACACTCCTAGTGTCATTTTGTGATCCTGGGTAAGTTCCAGTCTCCTGGATAAGGATGTGCACTGGTACTAGTCAACACTGCACTGGAAGTCCTCAGTCTATGCAATGGGGGACAACTTTAGAGAAGACTATAATAAAACTCCTAATTAATTTTCCCCAACACTGACTGTGGAGCATCAATAAAGGGAGGAAGAAAAAGAATAACCTAGAAGAGGATGCCCTCAGCCTCTCACCTACTACATTTATAGGAGTCATTTTCTTTAACTGTTATCAGTTCATTGTAAATTAAAACCGAATTTAGCTGATTCATTAGGATAAGAACATAAAGGAATGTAATTGCTATAGCAGATGGGTAGTGGAAGGGGGCAAAGGTTCTATTATTTTAAAATTCAAAAATAAAAATTTATAAACCCACATGATTTTTAAATTTGTTTGGGATGCTAATTGCGAGTTCAATTAAAATCGAATGACATACAAACTGTATTTAATTTATTGTACACTATATGCTATGACTTGGTTTAACGAAAGGAACCTGTGTCTTTTTCTTTCAGTATTACTGGGATCTGGAAGTCATTTAATCTAATGTATATTCCATATTAAGTGTCTACTGGCACAATGCACTGAAGTAATACTATTATTTCCAGATGATAGCTATGTACAGTGTTTAGGGAAAGAGAACAGTGGTAACTTTCCACACTGTAACTGTGGGCAGAAGTCAAGTTTCCTACTTAAGTATATCTTAAGGAATATATTACAGTTAAATATAAAACCTTGTTTCTCCCACACTGATGGGGAGTGAGCATTGCAGCAATAGAACACTTTCTATTTTTAATATCTGGCAATTGAATGATTTCCATTTTTACTTTTTAGCTAACATTAAGTCAGAAAATTGCTCAATTTCTTTTATTAAATGTTTCAGGTTTCTGACCAAGGTACTTAGAACAAACAAGAGTTTTTTGGTATTGATTACTTTAATAAAAACCATTTCAACAAACAAACTATAAATCGCAATATCTTTGTACTTTCCTCGTAAGCTTTTCAAATTTATGAAGGAAATTTTTTATTTTAAAAAATTTGAATTACTATATTCTTTATTAATTTTGGCAATGTTCTTCCTATTCCTAGAAAACTAAGATTAAAGTCTGTTAGTGTTTTCCATTTCTTTTGTGCATATTTGATTTCTTCTTTTTATTTCCCTATAATCAGCACTGATACCACTTCCAGAGTCTTGTTGATTGTAAAGAAGAAAGAGCCTGGGTGGGTAAGCCTCACATTCTTCACTCTTTGTGCAGATCAGGATACTAAAAAGGGATGAGTTAACATAAACCTGAGTGGGCTGTTAACCTTTTTTCTCTTCGGGAAATGTAGATGCAATAACATTTCCAGCTGAAAGACTTATTCTGAGTTCCTAATGTTAAAGAATGCAAATGAAGTATTTTGTCTTCTCTGTGCCTGGAGGTGTTAGGTAAGAAAATAGAAAGAGGTTTCTAGGATTAGTTTCACAGATTTCCTTTATCATGTAAAACCTTAGACTGGTTGCACTGACAAGAATCAAAGAAAGGCAATGTAGAAGACACCCAGAGAAAATTCAATAACTTGTTTAGCAGTAACACGGAGAAAATTTGAGTTAACAAAAACAAGCTTTGGGATGAATTTTAGCCTCGCTCCTTTAAAGAAATGCTAACTTTAATACTAGAATGCTAATGAAAATACATTGCCAAATACTGTTAATCAGTTTAAATAATACTAAATTTCAAAAAAATAAATAAATAAATACCACTAAATTTCCTTAGGTAAAATTCTTAAATGTATCACTCAGCTATTTTTCAGAAGTTTCTTTCTGCTTTACATAATAATAGCAATAATACTTTAATTAAACAGCTTGATACAAATTTTAGTTTTTCTTTTAGATGCATCTTTTAAGAAGATAAGGTAAGAAGGTTCACATTTAAATGTGGTATACACTGCTAAGGTCCTCCTCATGGAAGCTGATCACAGGAATTTGTTTTGAAGTTGTAATTTCTTTCCTCTATATCTCATATAAAATACTTTTATTTTACATCCCTTACAATTTGAATATTTAAAATGAGCTGTTTTCATTTCTCCCTGATTCAATTCTTTTTGTTTCATGAACAAGAAAACTAATTGGTACCTTTTTGGTTGCAAAATAATATTTTTCCAGTTAGACTTTGGAATATAACTTACAACAACTATGAATGTAATTAGCAATTTTACAGTTTAAGCAAAAAAAATGAAGATTTGATAACACTTCACTTAGCGTGAGGGTCTGTTGCTGTAAATGCCCAATGCCACCCCTTCCGGCTCATGCCTCACAGTCCACTTATACTTAGTGAACTGCTAAGAGTGAAAAAGAACAGGAAGCTGGTAAACTGGTGAAAGGCAAGAGATCTTTTGTTTAGTCCGTCAGATCAGATATTAAGTTTAATTTTACAGCCGGGCGCAGTGGCTCATGCCTGTAATCCCAGCACTTTGGGAGGTCAAGGTGGGCAGATCACAAGGTCAGTTGTTGGAGACCAGCCTGGCCAATATGGTGAAATCTGCCTCTACTGAAAATACAAAAAAAAATTAGCTGGGCATGGTGGCGCACGCCTGTAACCCCAGCTACTCAGGAGGCTGAGGCAGGAAAATTGCTTGAACCCGGGAGGCGGAGGTTGCAGTGAGCCAAGGTTGTGCCATTGCACTCCAGCCTGGGCGACAGAGGGAGACTCCGTCTCAAAAATAATAATAATAATAATTTTACAACTTTTTATTTGGCTTTGTATATTCTCTGAATTGTATGCTTTTTCTATTTTCTTTGAAAATATTTACAATTTCTTTCAAAATTTGCTGCAAGTCAAAATCCTCCCACATGTCTTGCTTAACTTCATGTTTTCTGAAACATATCAAGTTTTTGATTCCATCGTGGATAGAAATAATAGTTGTATAGTTTAGGTAAAGTATGCTGAACCTACAGTTGGGATATTCTTGTTTTAAGCACTTAATTGCTGTGTTTTACTACAGCCTACATTATAAAGCTTATTTCAAATACTGAGTAGAATATTAAAATAGCAGAGATCATGATTTCTTTTTTTTGAGACAGAGTCTTGCTCTGTCACCATGGCTGGAGTGCAGTGGCATGATCTCGGCTCACTGCACGCTTCACCTCCCAGGTTCACAAAATTCTCCTGACTCGGCCAGGCGCCCCGTCTCTAATAAAAAACCCCGTCTCTAATAAAAAATACAAAAAACTAGCCGGGTGAGTTGGCGGGCGCCTGTAGTCCCAGCTACTCGGGAGGCTGAGGCAGGAGAATGGAGTAAACCCGGGAGGCGGAGCTTGCAGTGAGTTGAAATCCGGCCACCGCACTCCAGCCCGGGCGACAGAGCGAAACTCTGTCTCAAAAAAAACAAAAACAAAAACAAAAACAAACAAACAAACAAAAAATTCTCCTGACTCAGCCTTCCAAGTAGTTGGGACTACAGGCGCCCACTACCACGCCCAGATAATTTTTCTGTAGAGACGGGGTTTCACTGTGTTAGCCAGGATGGTCTCTATCTCCTGACCCCATGATCTACCCACCTCGGCCTCCCAAAGTGCTGGGATTACAGGCGTGAGCCACCACACCCGGCCTATGATTTCCAATTAATGACCTTGAGCACAATTCCTCACAACACTTAGCACTACTCTAACCCTAAAACCTGCTAAATTCATCCTTTATTCTGATTAATAGCAATGATGCAATGAAGTGAAAGTGACAATAAGATGTAGTAGATGGACCCAAGTTGACATTTATTTATCTGTAGGTGGGAAACAATTCTAAGTTTAAAAATGAATTAAAAGAACAAGGAATATAATACTAACAAAAACTACAATATTTATTTACTAGTTTATTTCATACTATTTACAAAGCATTGTATTAAGGCTCACTTTATCACTAAAAAAAATTTTATAGATTAGCATTTCAGTCATCAGATTCAAATTTGTTTACAAAGTTAGAAAGTCTTCAATTGATTCTAAAACAATATTGTAGTATCTATGACACTTCACAGCTCTAAAGGGTGCTTTTTTATATCTTCTCCTCCTCAAAAAACAAAAAGGAGGGGGCCTAAGAAACAGCAGGAAATAAATGGTCATCACTGCTTAACATGTCAGTAAAATGAGGATCTTCAAGATGAAATAAATTGCCCACAGTCATTAGACTGGTGAAGTGACAGAGATAAGACTAAGACACAAACCAGCATTTTGAATCTGCAACTCAATCACCTTCTCAGGCCCATCTCACCTGCTTGTAAACAGGTGCAAGTGGCCCGTGCTTTTTCAATAAGCTAAAGATTACTGGGAAGTAACCAGACATCAGGTTTGCCTCGCACACCCTTGAACACATCTATTACTCAGCGTCCTAACTGATTAGTGTCCCTTTTCACTCTCAGAAGCAGGCTGGTTTAAGTAGACATGGTTTCCACACTCAAGGAGTTTATAGTCTAGTAGGACAAACAATAACACATGTACCAAAAAATAAAAACAATACACGGTAAGAGTAGTCAGTGCACTAGAAGAGGTAAAAATCAGACACGGTGAACAGAATCCAACAAGGGAATCAAGGACGACTTCACAAAGGAAGGATCACTTGAAGGGGAAAAGGAGAACCAGGATTTGGAAAAGTAGCATGGGCAAACAAACATGTAAATATTTAGGAAAACACCTCTCACTCATCTGTAAACCGTTCTTTTTTGTTTTTTAAGACAGGGTCTGGCTCTGTCACCCGGACTGGAGTGCAGTGGCGTGATCTCGGCTCAATGCAACCTCTGCCTCCCAGGCTCAATGGATCCTCCCGCCTCAGCCTCCTGAGTAGCTGGGACTACTGGTACAGGTGTCAACAGTTTTTTGATCATCAGAGAACAATAATGATCCTGCAAACAACCAGTGCTCATCTATAAGGATCTCCTCTCTTTTTAAGTCCTACAACAACTAGATTTCAATTTTATGCATCTTTGATGTCTGCTTAACACAGTCATGCATTCATTCATCCTACAAATAGCTGCCAATACCTACTCTACGTCAGGCACTGTGCTAAGCCTAGGAATTCAACGATGGACAAGACAGAGGTACACCAGGGCCTCGCTTAGTTGACTAACTAGAAAGACAAAAATATAACACAATTAAAATCAAAATAAAGCATGAGTACTGTGGTAGAGAATTAGAAAGTACTCTGGGAAACTAATAATGGCAATTGAACTAAAGCGAAGATGGATGGGAACTTCGTTAGCCAACTCATAAATTTACTACAATGATATTTTCATATGTGAAGTGGTGATACTGCAATTATCAACTGCATAAATAATAAAAGACAAAGGAAATTCTTTCCAAGATACAAATTCCTCCCCCTTTGCTTCAGAGAATTTCTTCCTCCAATTCATATTAAGTACTCTTACAATTTAACATGTTCAGATTACCTGAGATTTGTCTTTCTTAATAATTCCAACCAGAGCCTTTGTAACCTTCTAAATGAGACTTGAAAATGCAATCTTCTCCTTACATTAAAGTCAACCCTTGTAAGTGATGAGGGAAAAAGTTGGCATTGTATATAATAGACTAAGCCTCATTTTATGTCAACTACCAGCAAGCGTAAAATCTCAGCAGAATGATATTCTCACAACGTTGTAGCAGCCAGCGTGACTTCCTTAGGTGTATGTTATCACCCTATCCCCAGCCATTTGAAATATGACTGACACCAACTGTAACCCCTCACTTCCCATGCCACTAGAATCTTACAAAACAAGTGTTGGGCAGGATTTTAAATTATATTCTTGTATTTAAAAGAAAGTCAGGAATTAGAAGCAGTGGAGTGTAAAGGTTAAGAACAGGGACTGTGGAGCCTGCCTTCACTCCACTCACTCAACTACCTGGTTGGCCTTGGACGAGTTCCTTGGCTGCTGTGTGCCTCAGTTTCCCTATCTGTGAGGATACGTGAATTAATAAATGTAACGCACTTAGGATGAAGGTGACCCATAGTAAGCTTCTACACAAGTGTAAAGGGACTCCGGAGTCTCAATCACACCACTGTTGGCTGCTGAGGCCTCCCAACCTTCCTCCCTGGGTGGAGATCTTTCCTGTGTTCCAGGGGCCTCATTCCTGAGACAGTAATAACACTTCAGTAAAATGTTGTGCACTTGAAACCTTAAGAAACTTACGAAATCACAACTGTCGTGTGCTGAGATGCACTTCCGACAGCTTTGAAATAGTTTACTGACTTTATCATCGCCTTAAACACTTCTAATTCAAAAAGGGTGCTTGGAAGTACTATGGTTGAGAATGCTTTCTGGTTTGGGGAGGGTTGTTTTTTTGTTTTGTTTTGTTTTATTGGAAGCAGGATCTCTCTCTGTGTGTGTTGCCCAGGCTAGAGTGCAGTAGTATGATCACTGCAGCCTTGACCCCTAGGGCTCAAGTCATCCTCCCACCTCAGCCTCCAAAGTAGCTGGGACTACAGGTGCGTGCCACCATGCCTGGCTAATTTCACCATGCAACCAGGCTGGTCTCAATTTCCTGACCTCATGATCCGCCTGCCTCGGCCTCCTAAAGTGCTGGGATTACAGGAATGAGCCACCACGGCCAGCCCCTTTTTATTATTTTTTGTAGTGATGGGGTCTCCTTATTTTGTCCAGGCTGGTCCCAAACTCCTGGGCTCAAGCAATCCTCACGCCTTGGCCTCCCAAAGTGCTAGGATAACAGACATGAGTTTTTTGGTGTTTTGTTTTGTTTTGGAGACAGGGTCTCGTTCTGTCGCCCAGGCTGGAGTGCGATGGCACAATCTCAGCTCACTGCAGCCTCCACCTCCCAGGTTCAAGGAGTTCTTTCGCCTCAGCCTCCCGTTTAGCTAGGAGGGACTACAGGCATATGCCACTACATCTGGCTAATTTTTAGTAGAGATAGGGTTTTACCATGTTTGCCAGGCTGGTCTTGAACTCCTGACTTCAAGTGATCCACCTGCCCAGGCCTCCCAAAATGCCAGGATTACATGTGTGAGCCACCACACCCGGCCACGCTTTTCGGTTTTAAAGGCTCAGTTTTGACACTGAGTTTATCATATTTGACAATGCTTTGACTCTTTATTTTAATAATGCTATTTAATTACAAATCAACTTCAAAAGCCCTTTTTAATTTTTGGCATTACTATTCACACTAGAAGTTGAACACACAGGAATCAGAAGTCAATATAACACATAAACAGCCATCAAAGATTACGTGCATGGTCTTCAGAGAACATTTCATAAAGTCCACCCACCTTATTAATCAGAAAACAGTGCTCTGATTGTAGAATATTAATTAGTCATGAGACATTTTCAACTATTATAAGAGGAGGCTAGATTCTAGTTAAGGCCTGCCAAGAAATGAAGGGCAACACCTCATGAAATGACAACTAATTTGAAATACATTCTCTGTCCTCTTTATATTACCAATAACAAAAAACCCTAAAGGGATTTGGTGCTTTTCCAATATGGCTGTCCGATCTAGCAAAGAATTTTCAAATTAACAACATGTAAATTGATTCCAGGGTATTTTTAGTGAGGGGACAGTCTAGAAATGATCTTAAGCTGAAAAAGGTCTGATTTTATGGATTTAAAATAATAACACAGCCGGGCACAGTACCTCATGCCTGTAATCCCAGCACTTTGAGAGGCCAAAGCGAGGGGACTGCTTGAGTTCAGGAGCTCGAGACCAGCCTGGGCAACACATATTTTTTTTAAAATAGAGACAAGGTCTTAGGCAAAGAACTTAAGCAAAGACTTCCTGACCAAGAACCCAAAAGAAAATGCAACAAAAACAAAGATAAAAGATGGAACTTAATTAAACTAAAAAGCTTCTGTGCAGCAAAAGAAACAATCAGCAGAGTAAACAGACAACCCATAGAATGGGAGAAAATCTTGGCAATCTAAACATCCGACAAAGGACTAATATCCAGAATGTACAACGAACGCAAACAAATCAGCAATTAAAAAAAACAAACAATTCCATCAAAAAGTGGGCTAAGCAGCAATTTCGTTACTGGGCATATACACAAAGGATTATAAATCATTCTACAATAAAGACACATGCACACGTATGTTTATTGCAGCACTATTCACAATAGCAAAGACATGGAACCAGCCCAAATGTCCATCAATGATAGACTGGATTAAGAAAATGTGGCACATATATAACATGAAATACTATGCAGCCATAAAAAAGATGAGTTGATGTCCTTTGCAGGGACTTGGATGAAGCTGAAAACCATCATTCTCAGCAAACTATCAAATGATCAGAAAACCAAACACTACATGTTCTCACTTATAAGTGGGAGTTGAACAATGAGAACACATGGACACAGGGAGGGGAACATCACACACTGGGGCCTGTCAGGGGGTCTGGGGCTAGGAGATGGATAAGATTAGAAGAAATACCTAATGTAGGTGATGGATTGGTGGGTGCAGCAAACCACCATGGCACGTGTATACCTATGTAACAAAACTGTACATTCTGCACATGTATCCCAGAATTTAAAGTATAATAAAAAAAAAAGTGGGCTAAGGACATGAATAGGCAATTCTCAAAAGAAGATATACAGATGGCCAACAAACTTGAAAATATGCTCAACATCACTAAGGATCAGGGAAATGCAATTCAAAACCACAATACGATAGATACCACCTTACTCCTGCAAGAATGGCCATAATCAAAACATCAAAACATAAGAGATGTTGGCGTGGATGTGGTGAAAAGGGAACACTTCTACACTGCTTGTAGGAATGTAAACTAGTACAACCACTATGGAAAACAGTGTGAAGATTCCTTAAAGAACTAAAAGTAGAACTACCATTTGATCCAGCAATCCCATTACTGGGTATCTACCGAGAGGAAAATAAGTCATTATACAAAAAAGATACTTGCATACACACGTTTATAGCAGCACAATTTGCAATTGCAAAAATATGGAACCAAACCAAATACCCATCAATCGACAAGTAGATAAATAAATTGTGGTATATATACACCATGGAATACTACTCAGCCATAAAAAGGAATGAAAAAATGGTATTTGCAGCAACACCAGTGGAATTCATTATTCTTTCCTTTTTTTTTTTTTTTTTTTTTTTGAGATGGAGTCTCGCTCTGTCGCCAGGCTGGAGTGCAGTGGCACGATCTCGGCTCACTGCAACCTTCGCCTCCCGGGTTCAAGCGATTCTCCTGCCTCAGCCTCCCAAGTAGCTGGGATTACAGGCACGCGTCACCACATCCAGCTACTTTGTGTATTTTTGGCAGAGATGGGGTTTCACCATGTTGGCCAGGATGGTCTTGGTCTCTTGACCTCACGACCCACCCACCTCGGCTTCCCAAAGTGGAGACCATTATTCTAAGTGAAGTAACCCAGGAATGGAAAACCAAACATCATATGTTCTCACTCATAAGTAGGAGCTAAGCTATGAGGAGGCAAAGGTATACAAATGATACAATGGACTTTGGGGACTTGGGGGAAAGGGTGGGAAGGGGGTGAGGGATAAAAGACTATACCTTGGGTACAGTATACACTGCTTGGGTGTTGGGTGCACCAAAATCTCAGAAATCACCACTCAAGAACTTATTCATGTAACCAAATATGACCTGTTCCCCAAAAATCTATTATAATAAAAAGAGTGCCACTCCCATGACACACATTTACCTATGTAAAAAACCTGCACATGTACCCCTGAACTTAAAAGTTTTTTCAGCAATAAAATAAGAACCTTATAGTACTGAGAAACAATTTAAAAAATAATTATTGTTGGCATAACTAAATAGTCAAGATATAGCTGTAAAATAATTGTTTGACTCTAACTCATGTGTAAACACCCAAATTTAAAAAACACATCCTTTAAAGTAATATAATTCTCCATTACAACTCTGGATGATATCACAGGTCATCCAGACCTCATATAATATATTATCCCCACCTTGTGGTCAGCTTCATGAAAGTGAACAGACTAAAAATAGCATTATTTCCCATATCTGCCCAAAAACCTCTCCAGCCTATCGCAGATCCCAATTGATGTATTACCAAGAATTTGTTCTTCCCATGCTGGTCTGAACATACAAAGTCATAATCTTGATTCTTTCTTACAGTGATTATCCTCTTTCTCCAATTTTTTTAAATCATGGAGGATAATACCTAATCCACAGACTCAAAAATTAATAATCAACAGGTATAAATCTATTAAACACCCATGGAATAGAGTATTTTTAAACTTCTTTGTGCTTCAACCCTACATCTATTAGGGCGCAAATCCTGTATCAGTATAGCTACATTTACAGTTGTGGGAGTGAGTCCCTGGACTTTTCTAGAGCATAATTCAAATATTTTGGGAAAACCAGGAATTTTACAAATCTAATTGAACACTAATGTTTACATAAGCTACTACATGTTACATATATTTCATCATTGCAATTAATTCTCAATGATCCATTGAAAATTTTGAATTCTGAAAATAATTCCTTCACAGCATCCCTGAATTCACTGCACACATTCTCAATTGGCATACACTTAAGAGAATATAAATCTAGTATTATTAAATATAGTTACTAGGCAATATACATTAACTTATAGAAAACATTCTCAGATTTCTTGTATACTATCCCTATTTTGTATTTTCTTTTTTCTTTTTTTTTTTTTTTGAGATGGAGTCTCACTCTGTTGCCCAGGCTGGAGTGCAGTGATGTGATCTTGGCTCACTGCAACCTCCGCCCTCTGTTCAAGTGATTCTCCTGCCTCAGCCTCCTGAGTAGCTGGGACTACAGGAGCATGCCACCACACCTGGCTCATTTTTTTATTTTTAGTAGAGACAGGGTTTCGCCATTTTGCCCAGGGGGGTCTCACACTCCTGGCCTCTAGTGATCCAACTGCTTCGGCCTCCCAAAGTGCTGACATTACAGGCGTTAGCCACCGCGCCTGGCCCCTATTTTGTACTTTCCATATTACTGTACATTCCCCATTCATTAGCAGACATAACTGTACCAAATAATTTTTTTATTCACATGGTCACCCACAATCTTTCTTGTGGCCATATCTAAATGTGTGTTTATGGACAACACAGACAAGTGTGTATTAAACTAAATATATTTGTACAGATACACAACTGTTTCAAACGTCATATCCAGACCATTGAAGGGTATATTTTTGCCTAACTAAAAAGCCCTACTCTACTTTTGGCCTTTCTCTAATGGACATTTTTACTAAATACTTGTATAAAGCCACACAAAGACACTGAGTGCCTAATTCAATGATGCACCGAAGCTGAAAAAGAACTACAAGACATCAATAAAACCCATTTTAACCAGATGGAATGACAAGACTGAAATCACAGAGAAAACCGAATAAATTTTAAGACTCAAACTTCTGATAATAAATACAGTGAAAATGCACAATACTTCCAAGCAGGAAACTAATAAACATTATTAAAATAAATTTAGCTGGGCACAGTGGCTCACACCTGTAATCCCACCACTTTGGGAGGCCAAGTCAGGCGGATCACCTGAGGTCGGGAGTTCAAGACGAGCCTCACCAACATGGAGGAACCCCGGCTCTACTAAAAATACAAAATTACTCAGGCGTGGTGGCACATGCCTGTAATCCCAGCTACTCGAGAGGCTGAGGCTGGAGAACCACTTGAACCTGGGAGGTGGAGGCTGTGGTGAGGTGAGATCGCACCATTGCACTCAAGCCTGGGCAACAAGAGCAAAACTCCATCTTGAAGAGAGGAGGGGAGGGGGAGGGGGAGGGAAGAGAAAAGAAATTTAAGAAAACCTGTAATCCCAACACTTTGGGAGGCCAAGGTGGGCATATCACTTGAGCCCAGGAGTTCGAGACCAACCTGGGCAACGCAGTGAGACCTTGTTTCTGCAAAACATAAACAAAATTAGCCAGGCATGACAGCTTATGCCTGTGGTCCCAGCTACTGAGGAGACTGAGGTGGGAGAATCACTGAGCCCAGGAGGGTGAGGCTGCAGTGAGCCATGATCATACCACTGCACTCCAGCCTGGGAGACAGAGCAAAACTGTTGAAAGAAAAGAAAAGAAAGAAAAAAAGAAAATGAAAGGAAGGAAGGAAGGAAGGAAGGAAGGAAGGGAGGGAGGGAGGGAGGGAGGGAGGGAGGCAGGGAGGGAGGGAAGAAAGGATAAAAAGAGAGAAACAAAGAAGGCAAATTTTTTTAACTATATGATTCTATTTATAGAAAGTTCAATGGCCGGGCGCAGTGGCTCAAGCCTGTAATCCCAGCACTTTGGGAGGCCGAGACGGGCGGATCACAAGGTCAGGAGATCGAGACCATCCTGGCTAACACGGTGAAACCCCGTCTCTACTAAAAAATACAAAAAACTAGCCGGGCGAGGTGGCGGGCACCTGTAGTCCCAGCTACTCAGGAGGCTGAGACAGGAGAATGGCCCGAACCCGGGAGGCGGAGCTTGCAGTGAGCTGAGATCCGGCCACTGCACTCCAGCCTGGGCGACAGAGCGAGACTCCGTCTCAAAAGAAAAAAAAAAAAAAAAAAAGAAAGTTCAAGAAAATAGGCAAAACTAAACTCTAGAGTCACAGGATGCATATTAAGGAGGTGAAAAGTATAAAGAGAAGCAAGAACATGATTCCCATATTAGTTAGGACAGTGTTCCTGGGATGGGAGGAAGGAGTATCATGTGAAGGGAACATGTAAAGGGCTTCTAGGGTGCAGACATTTGTCTTATTTTTTGACCTAGGTAATATTATGTGGGTGCTCACAATAATTTGTAAAGCTGTACATTTATATTATGTGCATTTTTCGGTATATATGTCCTATTTCACCATAAAAAATAGGTAAATATTCTAAACAGATAGATTATAATGAAGGATTTTCTAACCATTAAAGCTGAGGAACACAGAAAGCTCTATAGCAAGTACTGGCCAATTACAGCCTACAGGCCAAATCCAGCCCACCACATGTTTGTAGTCTATGAGCTAAGAAAGGTTTTTCATGTTTTTAAATAGTTAAAAAATATCAAAAGCAGAATAATATTTCGTGACATATTAAAATTACATTTGAGTAATTTGAAATTCCCATTTGAGTATTCATAATGAAAGTTATATTGAAACACAACCATACCCATTCATTTACCTGTAGTCTAGGGCTGCTTTCACACGACAACTGCAGAGCTGAGTATTTAGAACAGAGTTGAATGGTTGTGACAGTATGGCCCACAAAGCCTAAAACACTTATTATCTGGCCCTTTACAGAAAAAAAGCCTGCCACATGCTGGTCTATATGATGAAAGGGCTTAAGATTCCAGTCATCATAAGCTCATGCAACAGTTCAATAGCCATCTTACAGAGACACCTTAGAAGCCATTTCTGTATTTATAAATATCTGCCTACTTAACAGAGAATTTCGAGTATTTAACTTTCCATGAATGGCCTAAAGCTAAATAATTCATCTCTTATTCATTTGTTCATTAAGCAAATATGTATGAGACAGACACTGTCCTAGGTACTGAGGAAATAGCAACAATCAAGAGACAGGAACTCCTATGGTTGTATAGGTTGTATTTCATCAGGGGAGAAAGACAAACGAATAAAATGTACATCAGGAAGCAATAACTACTATAGTTATAACCTTTCCCCCCTCTCTCTTAGTCCTGCCCTGGCCATGTAAGACGTGCCTACTTCCTCTTTGCCCTCCACCATGACTGTAAGTTTCCTGAGGCCTCCTCAGAAGCAGATGACAACATGCTCCTGCAGAATCGTGAGCCAATTAAACCTCTTATAAATTACCCAATCTCAGGCATTTCTCTATAGCAATGCAAGAACAGACTAACACACGGCCTCACAGCAAAGGTGGGCAAAGATGATACCAAATTTCTTGCCATTTGCTGAATTGAGGAAAATGGCAGAAAGCGAAAGCCTCACATAGAATGCTCCCCTGAAGTATTTCAATGCTCACAGGGGTTTTCTGGAAAGCTTGAATGGTATAAACAAATTCAAGCCCAGTACCCAGGGCCCTTCACCTTCCAGGCTTACTCTTACACTCAGAGGTCTGTCACAGCTCATGGCTCAATGTGGCACCCCTTTTTCTGCCATCCCCACACTATAGCCCCTTCCTGGAATGCCCCGTCCACCTGTGTGCCCTCATTCTTCTCCATCATCTCCCCTGCCTAAATACTACCTATCTTCAAGGCCTACTTCAAATGCCACCTTCTTCATGAAACCTTTCTGGGCACCTCTCCTCCATCAAAATGGATCACTTCGTCATCTGACTACCCTCGATAGCCAGCTGTCCTCTCCTGGGAATCAGAGAAACTCCTCCCAATATCTCCGCCCTGCTGTAGTCCTATAAACTTCTTCAGGGTAGGGAAGCTGCTTCATCTTTATATTTACCAGCATCTGCCATATTAAAAGATGTATGTCAAACAAATTAGGTAAGTTCCAAGGTCTTTCGAGCTCAAAAAGTCCATGATTTTCTTCTATTTTCTGTACGTTATAACTCTAATGATACCACAATTATGAAACTTAGCATCACAGGGGCACAGAGCATTTATGACAGGAATAAATTCTTAGGGAGGAAACCAACACCTATCCCAATATAAAATACTCCCCCTCATGAATCCTTCGTACACACGCATATACGCACCCACATGCACACACACAGACCTTTATGTGAAGTTTGACAATGTTCTCTTTAGCTCTACCCAACCCCCAACCTACTAGAGTTAACCACTACCTTCCTGCACACAACAGCCTTTGATTGCTGCAATTACCATACTGTCCTATAATTATGTGGTTTACGAGACATTTGGTGGCAGAGTTAGCCTGACTTTCCCGAACTGCCCTTTTCCCAAACACAGCAAAAGACCTCTTCAGTTGTAGCCCTTATGAATGGCATAATCTTGCTCCCTGAACAGACAGGAGTGGCAAGAGGCAGCTGGCCCAAACTAGACCTAGCAGGGTTCCTTTTCTAGGCATGGGGCATGGGGACAGAGAGAAAAAGAGGCTTTCCTCTTTTCAGGATCCCTGGCCTACGTCACATAGGTTTAGAGGCGATGAAGTCAGCATGTTCCAACAGGGTCGTGAGAGCCAGACAAGCAGAGGTGGAAAGCAGAGAGGCTTTCAGAAACAGCTCAAAGAATGGAGCATAAACTCAGAGAGAAGTAACACTGACTGCTGGCTACTCTCTGCTTCCAGTGCTGTCTTCAAGACTAACTATCTTCACATTGTTGGATTCCTCAAAGCAACCATGTGTAACGCACAGGTAAGTCTGGCTACCCAGCAACATCACTGAAGGCAACTCACAGCCCTGACATTGGTTCCACAGTAAGCAAAGGTTAATATGCTTTAAGTACTAGGTTTCTAAAATTTAAAACTGAGTATTAGTAACTGACTGGGCACAGTGCTGTAATCCCAGCACTGTGGGAGGCCGAGGCAGGAGGATCACCTGAGGTCAGGAGTTTGAGACCAGCCTGGCCAACACGGTGAAACCCCATCTCTACTAAAAATACAAAAATTAGGCCAGGCGGCGGTGGCTCACGCCTGTAATCCCAGCACTTTGGGAGGCCAAGACGGACAGATCACGAGGTCAGGAGATCGAGACCATCCTGACTAATACGGTGAAACCCCGTCTCTACTAAAATAATAAAAAAATTAGCCAGGCGTGGTGGCAGGCGCCTGTAGTCCCAGCTACTTGAGAGGCTGAGGCAGGAGAATGGCGTGAACCCGGGAGGCGGAGCTTATAGTGAGCTGAGATCAAGCCACTGCCCTCCAGCCTGGGCGACAGAGTGAGACTCCGTCTCAAAAAAAAAAAAAAAAAAAAAAAAAAAAATATATATATATATATATATATACACACACACACACACACACACACAAATTAGCCAGGTGTGGTGGTGTGCGCCTGTAATCCCAGCTACTCAAGAGGCTGAGGCAGGAGAATTGCTTGAACAGGGAGGCGGAGGTTGCAGTAAGCCAAGATTGCGCCACTGCACTCCAGCCTGGGTGACAGAGCGAGACTCCATCTCAAAAAAAAAAAAAAAAAAAGAAAAAAAAGAATATTAGTAACTAAGTGTTCTTTCAGTCCCCAAATCCAATACAAGGGGCAGTTATAGAAGGAATCGAGACAAGCAGATAACTTGAGCCCAGGAGTTCGAGACCAGCCTGAGCAACATGGCGAGACCCCATCTCTACAAAAAATACAAAAATTAGCCAGGCATGGTGGTGCACGCCTGTAGTCCCAGTTACTCAGGAGGCTACCGTGGGAGGATTGCTTGAGCCCAGGAGGCGGAAGTTGCAGTGAGCCATGAGCACACTACTGTACTCCAGCCGGGGTGGCTAGGCAACAGAGCAACACCATCTCCAAAGAAGAAAGAAAGAATCAAAACCCAATACCCGTAAATGGGTTTCCTGGAAAGGCAAGTTCTGTGCCCTACTTTATTTTTTAAGTAATTTCCTCAGTGCCTAGCACAATGGGATAGGAAAATTTTTCAATAAATATATGATAAAGAACAAAATGCTGTTAACCCATTAAACATCCCAGCTCTCCTCTTGCCATAACACATACCCCACCAACACTTTTAGACAGAAATTATTCCAAAAATATATCTCCCAATTCTGGATTTCTCTGCCATTCTCTCAGCTCTGCCTTATTCTGTAGGTCAGCTTTAGCCTCACGTTAGCTATCCTCATGGTCACAACATGGCTGCCAGCAGCAGCTAAGCCCTCTCGTTCACAAGGTGGTGGGTGGTGGAGAATGCAAGAGAACCTGGCTTCTAATGTCTTTCTCTTAAGAATGAGGAGGTATTCCTCTTCCAGGAATCCCAGGCAAGCCTTTCATCATGTTTCAGTGGTCCACACTGGCTTAAGCCTGGATTAATCCCTGAATCAGTAATTGTGAGGGAAGATAAGATGATCCTGATTGGCTTCCACAAATCACCTGTGGTGGAAAGGATGTTGGCAAAGCAAACTTCACTGGAATTTGAGTATTTGTGTGCAAACATAAGCCCATATACAAGGATGCCAACATACATGCATTCATTTAAGCATTTGTGCAATGTAACCTCACCTACTAGCCAGACAGAAAGTCAAAGAAGCGTACTAGTAATTAATACCAACGGAAAGAAATCAGAGGAGACAAAAATCAGAGGAGAAAGAAATCAGAGGAGAGTGGCCACCTTAAACTGGAATACCACATACACCCTCTGTATCCACACCTACCCCCTAACTCTAACTGTTCTTAGGACATGAAGGGTCAGTGGTTCCCATGGGTTGTCTTACGCGGGTTTTTCAATACTGAAGAATCCAGCCTGAGGAAAATAAACCATTGTGGGAAGAGGAATCTTGGATCTTGGTATTAGATTAACCCCAATAGGCAAGAATGGGGTTTACTGAAAAGCAAATGATTTGCAAAGTATAAATTAGAAGATAGCTTTGTTTTCACAGAGAGCTATGAAGCTAAGAACAGCAGGACAAATTAAGGAGTGAGGACGTCCACAGGTGGACGCCCATGAGAATTTAACTTCTTCTACGGCACTGTTTCTTCTTTAAATTTTTCTGCTCCAATGTAGCAAAGTGTTCTTAATCACATAATTCTTCAGTCTGACATGCACTGTTGTTACAGTGATACAGAAGTGCATCACATTAAGTCACCACATGCTTAAAACTCCTCTAGCAGCTCCCCAATGCACTCAGACCCAAATCCCAGCTTCTTACAATAACCCTAACTGATCTGCCCTGAGCCACCTATCCTTTCAACCTCATCTTGTACCACGTGTTTTCTCACTCATGATTCTCCTGCCACACCAGTTCCTTTCTCTATATCCAAACTCTATATTCTACATCTCAAATCTCATTCCAGCCTCAGAACATTTAAACCTGCTATTTCCTCTGCCTGGAGAGCTCTTACTCTAGATCTCCAAGTGCTGGCTGCTTCTCTCATCATCAGTTATTAGTTTCAATGTCACAACCTTCTTGGCACCACCACCACCATTCACGACCACCACACACACATGCACACACACACAAACAGACACACACACACACACACACCGATGACCCTTCTATAGATGTCTGCCTTGGGTCAGGCACTAATCCTTGATCCAATCAATTGTCAATAGAGTGACAGGATCACATGATAAAGAAAGCATGGTAATTTAAACAACAGGAGCTGCATGCAAAGAGGCAAATAGAAGCAAGATTCAAGTATTCATGACCAAACTGAGCTGAAAACGCAGAAATGATTAACAAGCAGGTCTACCATGACCTCACTTCCCTAAAAGATCACAACAGCACTGAAGGGCAAAAAAGTGGCAGATTATTACCCCAATTCAATAGTTGTATGTTTTAGTCTTTTTTTCCAGTAAAATGCAGAAATCATCTGTGTCTCTTATGCCTTAAAACCCAGCAAGCATGAAGGGTAGCATGAAAGTCATTCTGAGCACCTCTAAGAGAATATACATTTGTGTTAATATTATTCATCAGTAAGTAAAGTATGTTTATGATAAGATCAAAATTATTTATGGAAGCAATAATTAATTATGTTAAGGTATTTCGAGGTACAAATACTTTATTATTATTCTATAAAATTCAAGATTAAAAAAGCCCATCCAAACAAGCACAAAAAAAATTTTTTTTTTTTTTTTTGAGACAGAGTCTCGCTCTGTCACCCAGGCTGGAGTGCAGCGGCACCATCTCGGCTCACTGTAAGCTCCGCCTCCCGGGTTCACACTATTCTCCTGCCTTAGCCTCCCAAGTAGCTGGGACTACAGGCACCCGCCACCACGCCCAGCTAATTTTTTGTATTTTTAGTAGAGATGGGGTTTCACCGTGTTAGCCAGGATGGTCTCAACCTCCTGACCTTGTGATCCGTCCGCCTCAGCCTCCCAAAGTGCTTGGATTACAGGCATAAGCCACCGTGCCTGGCCCACAAATTTTAATTAATGAAAAAAATGTGGCTAAGTCTTGTGTATAAAATTTTTTTTTTAAATAAACAGGCATTAAAACAGGATCAAAGAAAGAAAAATATTACAGAAAACAGTAATTCTGTATCTCCGCCCCTTCCCTCCACAAATAAAACCTTAGTATTTGCCAAAGGAAATGCTGCCTGAACCTCCTATTCTAAATGTGGTGCATCTTAAGAGAGTCTGTGTCAGCAATTGAAGCCAGTGCTGAAGCACAACTATAGCAGACCACTCTCAAAATTCTTAAAAACCCATTTGGGATTTGTCAGTAGGGGGTAAATTAAAGCCTTATGTATTGAGAAGCAAATAATTTGAAAAATGTACAGGGGCAATGAACCCTGAAGTTATCAGGCATCAAAATGACTATAAAAGTGTTTTGTATAGTTGAGCTCAAAAGACCTAAATTTTCTATTTTTCAACTATTTTCTAAAAATGTGTAAGACTGCTAAATTTGGCCCTGAGGTTTAAGATACAAGTTACCAAATTTTTCTAAACTATTAGATGATTTGCCTAAGCATCTTTTCTACTTTTTAAGTTGAAATAAAATCTACCCAGCATCTAAATAACCATACAACAGGGTAGATTTCCTGAATCAAATTAAATAATCCACTGATTTTCCTAGTAGCAAAAGTACACGACTACATGAAATATTTATCAGGTATTCATAAGTGGAGAGCAAAAAAGAAACCCTGAGTTAAACTGAAGTCTGGTAATACTGAAAAACTCATCCCAGAAATGTTGCTACAAGTCCTAAACACCTTCAAATCAGAATTCTACCTCTACTATACAGAACTGTTAAAATAGGGAAAAGAGAAACTTCACTTTCATATTAATGATTATCAAAAAAAGATCTCCTTCACAGTTGAATTTTCAAAGATACACTTTATATAGTCTACTTAGTGCCATGTTCTAATTTTTAGTAACTAGAAAATTAAAACATAATCAGTATGATGGTAGTATTTTCTTTGGTCTTTTTTAGTTCTGAGAATGTTTGAAGACTTGAGTTATTTTTACATGGTCTACTTGAAGGTGACGATTTTTTTCATCCTTATGTTTTACATCTTAAAATGTTTTATAAATGGTAAAAACAGAAATAATCCATTTTCTTTTTCAACAGGGGGCCCAAGCAAGACTGACTTTGCCAAGATTCAAACAGATACTCCCTTCTCAACACAGGATGAATGTGTGTAACAGAATAAAACTTAAAGCTCATGTTTAGATTTTTTTCAGTTTTTTTACTAAAAAGAATCCAATATGTTTACTAAATAATAGACAACAGAAACATGAATTCTACATTGCCATCTATGACCCTTAGTCTAATAGACCAAGTCTTATTAAAACTAGTACAATGTTCATTATGCGAGAGGTAATTTGTCAGTAATTGAAAAAGGTCTACAAAATTAACAAATAAATACTGTTCTGTCACTAGAAAGCTGGCAATGGTTACACAAGCTTTAGGCTTCTAAAGTCATAATCAGAACTCTGGAAGATTAATCAACATTTTAACACTTCCCATCTGTACAACTGCTCAAGGTAGTGCTTACTGTCACTTGACAAGTTGCTTAGCATTGCAAAATTTGATAATGCATGTCTTACTGAATTTTTACTGACTTGGAGGAAAATTAAACACCAATTAAAAGCAGATGTCACCTTTAATTCTAACTGGCTGAGAAACTTTTAATTTTTTCACCCAATGCAGTGACAGGATGCATGTAGGTGACAGTTTGGACAGTTAAACATTCAGAGTCACTGATATCCCTCACAAATTTGCAAGCGATTAACCAGAACTTAATCCCATAGGACTTTTATCTGGCAAGCATCCAAAAACAATAGTTTCAAATAGTCATCTAGAAGGTAAATTTACATTTTTTACAAAGGCTACAAACACTAATCAGAACATTACTAAACTAATATTCTCGAGACTTGCATTTTTATCTTCATACACACAAAAATTTTCCAAAACGTTATTCCATGTTGCTCCTGTTAAAACTCTAATTAAAACAAACTAATATAAAGACTTAAACTGTGACTAACATGCCTTTATATTTAAATGATCCAAGTACTAAATCACATCTAACTGGATTTATCGTAAAATAATAAAAGCCTGACTTGAGTTCTGACATTTGTCAATGTTTTTCAATAATGTAAGTCATAAATTCACTCACTTTTGATTCTAACCACAAATTCTGAACAAACCCTCTTAAGCTGCAAGTTTTGACTAGCACCATAAAGTAAGTAGACAGATACATGGGTAGATGTATTATACAAACACACAGAAACAGCAACATCAAAACCTACCTTCTTGCAATAAACCCAAATTTTTATATACATGTAAATAGTTAAACTTAAAATGTATAAAGAATTATAACATTTTCTTCTAAAAACAGCTAGGCCTAAGTTTTCTAATGCTACTCCATCTATGCATGAAGTAACTTGTAATAAAATCCCAAGTTCCAAAAATGCTTCATTATAACATATTTAGTTTTTCTACAAAAAGAAAACTTCTGGATTTTCCCAAATACCACGGTTTCAAAGACAATATGAATATGAGTCCTGTCTCTATCCCCAACAACACTGACCACAGCCTCCACAGTTATTCCTTAATGATCTATGCAAGCTTTCAAAACTCAGAACAAGTTGGTACCTACCAATCAGCAAAGATGGAAAAAATGAGTCCCAGAAGGAATAATCAAAAAGATTCCAATTACAATCATTTGATCCCTAAGAACCGAGGCCTATCAAGCCCTTTGCTTCTGAAAACTCACTGCATAACAATCAGACTTGGCTTCGCAGTTAGAAGGGGTACAGGAAGCAGGTTGATCCTATAGCATTCATATCCTACGTCTAACACAGAGTATTTTCACTTTAACAAAGTCTACCATGAAAAAAGAATTCGGAGAAGATGAAACAGAAAGGCAGTCATAAAAAGAGGATTTAAGGGGAGAAGCTACCTGTGACAACTTTTGTAGGCCTCATCTTTGCATTTTCATCCTGCTTTATGCATTGCTAATCAGAGATCCACTGGAAGCTTCAGAACCAACTGAAAGGCCTGGCAGGGTATTTGGCTTTCAATTCTTCTACTCTGTTTATTCCCAATATATATTCATCAGGCTTAGAAACAACTCTTGAACAAGGGCAGCCTCTCCACAATGAAATGTAAATTACTGGCATGTGCTGAAACCTGGACTTGCCACCACTAATGAGCACATTAAAGGAAAATGCTCACTAGATGACTGCAACCTTTTCACTTAACCCTGTGTGCACAGAAAGCCACAATTCAACATCAATTAAAGATGCTAGCTGCAAAACAGAGCAGCCTGTCACCACTGTCACTACCTTATAGATGGAAAGTTAGGACATATAAATTGCTTCCATTTCATCAACTAAAAATAGTGTGCAAAATATTAGTAGACATGTGGCTAAGATTTGTGAAACTTCTCTAAAAGTTGCAATACTTTCAGTTTCCTAAGAGAGCAAATAGGATCTAAAGTTTTGAAAAAAAAAAAAAATCAACAATGTACTAATCTATTGGTTTATTCACTAATTCAGTCAACAAACTCTAGACCCAGAGATCTAAAACTTACCAGGGACTTGACAAGACTGAACAAAGCTTAGAAGCTTGTCAAGAAAAAAATAAATCATAATAACCAAGTACTTAGATATCAAAATTACAAAATATCTGACTTACATAAGCAATGACTCATTTCTAGGGCAGAGAATATTAGAACACTATAGTCTATTCATCAAAATCTAATCTGCAACTTACAGTGGAAAAATGAAGTGTGAACAGACATCTAATATTTATTAACTTATTATTTTTATAATTAAAATACATTTTAAAACTTTACTGAGAATTTCAAATACGGTAAATGAATAAAGATATAATTAATATGTTACTGTGTGACAATAGTTTTTCCAAAGAATACTTATAAAGAAGAGTAATACTCATAATACAAGCATATCTGAATATGATTTTATCTCTCTGGTTACCTAAATGCATGCTAAATTCTCTCTTTTTCTTTTTTTTCTTTTTTTTTTTTTTGAGACAGGGTCTTGCTTTGTTGCCCAGGCTGGAGTGCAACAGTGCAATCTTGGCTCACTGCAACCTCCACCTCCCAGGTTTAAGCAATTCTCCTGCCTCAGCCTCCTAAGTAGCTAGGACTACAGGCATGCGCCACCAAGACCAGCTAATTTTTGTATTTTTAGCAGAGATGGGGTTTCGCCATGTTGGCCAGGCTGGTCTTGAACTCCTGACCTCAAGTGATCTGCCCGATTCGGCCTCCCAAAGTGCTAGGATTACATACGTGAGCCACCCCAGTCGGCCAGCATACTAGATTCTTAAAGCCCATAAAAGAGTACCACAACAAATATTATACAATAAAACATTTAAAACCTAGCTATTTTCTCTATGTGGTTTCTGGCTACATTTAAGTTTTCCATATAATGGTGCACAGTGAAACTCAAGCTTTTTAGAACCCTCAGGGCTTTGTAAAAACAACTTCAATCAAAAGAACCTGAGTTCTAGTCCCAGCTTGCTGATCACCTACTGGCATGTGATTAGCCAAGGCATTTTATTTCTCTAAATATTATTATTTCTACATCTATAAATTAGAAATAATGACACCATAAGGCACATATACAGGTTTTTTAAAGCACATGTGAAGCTACTTTTCATATAGTACTGGACAATCCTCCAAACAAGGGAATCATTATGTATTAATCCATTTTCATACTGCTAAGAAGAAATACCCGCCACTGGGTAATTTATAAGGAAAAAGGTTTAATTGATTTACAGTTCCACATGGCTGGGGAGGCCTCACAATCATGGTGGAAAGTAAACGAGGAGCAAAGGCATGTTTTACATGGCAGTAGGCAAGAGAGTGTGTGCAGGGGAGCCGCCCTTTATAAAACCATCAGATCTCATGAGATTGATTCACTATCACAAGAACAACATAGGAAAAACCTGCTCCCATGATTCAGTTACCTCCCACCAGGTCCCTCCCACAATACGTGGGGATTAGAGGAGCTACAATTCAAGATGAGATTTGGGTGGGGACACAGTCAAACCATATCACATTTAAGTTTACTAGAAACCTGAAGTCCTCATCCTTCTCCAATCAGACACCCACTCACACCCACCAGCCTATGCAGCAGGAGTTCAGAAGCTTGACTCTCTTTTGCTTTGCAGAAATGTACACTTATCCAGGTAATTTCCTGAGAGGATAAAAACATTTGTCTACCTCTCTCTAGGATATGTATTTCTCCATTACCAAGTTGCTTTCTGGCACCTTACAACTATTTTATCTTCTATCTCTTATTATTTACTTGATATCGATCAATGTCTGCAGCTCATCATCCCTGGCTGCTGTTCTGAATCTCTAACAAATGCTGTTATTCCTGTCCCCTACATCCTAGTAACTAAAATCATCCTGGCCAGAGCATGTAAAAAGCAAGTCCTCCAACAAGTGAAGACTTGGTTGCTGACATGGCTGCCCGTACCAACTCAACCAGAACCAGCACGCTGTAGACACCACTACAGATCACCACTGCTGCTTCCACTATTCTTTCTTCCTCCCTGTGCTTTGCACCTTATCTCTCCTGCTTCTTTTTCCCACTGCTAGCTTTTGGGAGGAAAGCAGCACTTTTACAGACAGCTCTTTATATAGTCCCTTTGGGATCCTGAAATATTCTGCAAGCTAGATACCAAGAGGCTGAAGAAATAAATAACAGTCGTATGGGGAAAAAAATAAGGATAGGTGGAATAAAAAGCTGGACACATTTTAAAGTTTTGTGTCATGCCACAACAAGCTGTATAATCTCTTCTTCAGAGGTAGCATAGTCCATTAGACAAGCATGGTAATGACAGGGTTCAAGTCCTTGCCCTGGCACTAACAGCTGTGTGATCCTGAGCAACTTCTGCTTCTTTGCCTGAAAAGCGGAAATAATAGTACCCACCTATAAGGCTGTTAGGAAGAGCAAATGAGTTAGTACATGCAGAGGGGTGGGAATAGTGCCTGGCACACAGTAAGTGTTCAAAAAAAGTTATTAATTTGCTAAAAGTTTAAATCTCACGCATTCCTAACATGGCCACAATCAACCTCATTTGCTTGTACTCTTATTTTATCTAAACTCATTATTTCCTGATTGTCTTTCTCTACTAGTCCTTTTAAAACTTCTATTGCTTTTAAATAGTATGATCAAGGATAATGACGGCAGGAATGATAATAAAACTACAGAGTCTTTACATATGGGCCCAGATTAAAGCTACAAAGCATAACAATTACAGAAACAAATTTATCATTAACAAATATGTCTAAAAGACAAAGCCCTATTAACATTAAAAGTCATTTTTAAAAATCAATTTATGATTTTTCATGTAAAAGGAATTTAATAGGAAATAACAGATCCAAAAAAAAATTCAGTTAAAAAAAAAAAAAACTAAATAAAAATACATTTCAAATTAAGTTTGGTGTGAATGCCAAAGACATTAAACTTCCCTCAAAAGTTTGTCTCATGTGTAGAAATGTATATAAACAATTCCATTAAAAGGTAATTTTTTTTTTTTTTCTGAGACAGCGTTTTGCTCTGTCACCCAGGCTGGAGTGTAGTAGTGTAATCTCAGCTCACTGCAGCCTCCATCTCCTGGGCTCAAGCAATCCTCCCACCTCAGCTTCCCAAGTAGCTGGGACCAGAGGTACATGCCAACACACCCAGCTAATTTTTAAATTATTTGTAGAGATGGGGTTTTCCTATGTGCCCAGGCTGGTCTTGAACTCTTGGGCTCGAGTGATCCTCTGGCTTCAGTCTCCCGAAGTGCTAGGATTACAGGCGTGAGCCACTGTGTCCAGCCGTAAAGAATTATTAATGCCTAGTAAGTAAAGTGGTAAGCAACAGGAATTCAGAAACGAATGAGTAAAAGTCCTTGACTTGACATGGAAGTAATTATCCTAAGGCTAAAAAAGAATGTGGAAGTGGAGCAGGGCTGAGTAGTCAGAGGAAGCGTGCTCATTCTGTCTAGAATCTCAGCTTAAAGGCCACACTCTCAGCGAAGACTGTCATCACCCTATCTCAAGAGGCCACCCAGTCACCTTCCAGGACAATGCCTATCAAATTTTCTGGGCTCAGAATCTCTACATTTAATTTTAAATATTGACAATCTCAAGGAGCTTTGGCTTACACATATTGTATATATCGTTATTTACCATGTTAAAATTAAGAAACTTTAAAAAATATATTTCCAAAGAAAAGTTCATTTTATGTTAACAATTAAAAGTAACATTTTTATGACAAATTCATTAGAGCGGAAATGTTTTACATTTTCCCAAATCTCTTTAACATGTGGCTTAAGACAGCTGGATTCTCAAATCTGGTTCCTGCATTCAATCTATTGTGATAACATATATCATATAACTCTACTGTTACATGGAAAACTCTACTGCACAATCCTCAGAGAACGAGAACAGGAAAGATTATTACGGAAAATTGTTTACTTCAGAGTGTCTGAAAGGGTCTCAAGAGTCCCCAGGTACCCCAGAACATACTGGGAACGCGTGCTCTACTGTATCACCCACTCTTATTTTATGACGACTGTACATTATGCTGGTAAAATATACTGTTATTTGTATATAGATTATGTAAATATGTGACCGATTTTATATCCAATATATTTTCTATCACTTGTCACATTCTAATCAGTAAGAGCATACATTAATATAAATGCTGTTATCAAAATATTTCCTTATAAATCAAATATTGTGGCTAAGAAATGCAACACGTTATTTTTGTCTGCACTCAACAATCAACTAGCACATAAAGGACTGAATAGAAAGCTAGGAACATGTACATGCGCACACACGTGCAGGTGCAGAAGAGGAACCATAGGCAGGCCGGGAAGTGGAAACATACAGAAAAGAAAACTCTCTGCTTGGTACATTAGCATATCACATATTATGAGTCAAAATGGTAACTCAGGAACCTTGTAATATCCTTAAATAAGGACCAGTCCAGAAACAAAGTCCCAGTGATCATTTCATTATTTCTGCTTCTTTGCCTGTTTTAGAAAGCACGCATTTAAAAGTTTAATTTTAGAACAAACTTGGGGGCAACAAGACTAATTAACTATTAACGGAGATAACTAGTGTTACTCCATTTAATCCAACAAAATCCTCAAGCAATGTATTTCCTTCACTAGAATAAAAATAAAAATCTTTCCAACTGAATCCTAAGCTTAGGGGTCACATACAAATAAATCAATGAAGATAAATTTTAAGACATCACAAAGTTACTATAAGTTAAAAATAGCATTACACGATGAAGGCACAAGGATGTTTCTCAAAGCGTCCCTTCTACATTTAATTCCAGAATTCTAAATTTTAATTCAGCAACTTCTCTGATCTAGCAAAGAGTTAATAAGCACCTACAGAAAGCCTCAGTAAGACAAAAGAATCAAAAAGTATGAGTTCAGGCTGGCTGTGGTGGCTCACGCCTATAGTCCCAGCACTTCGGGAAGGCTGAGGTGGGAGGATCACCTGAGGTCAGAAGTTCGAGACCCGCCTCACCAACATGGTGAAACTCCATCTCTACTAAAAATACTAACATTAGCCGGGCATGGTGGCAGGCGTCTGTAATCCCAGCTACTCAGGAGGCTGAGGCAGGAGAATCGCTTGAACCCGGGAGGTGGAGGTTGCAGTGAGCCAAGATCATGCCACTGTACTCTAGCCTGGGCAACAGAGCAAGACTCCATCTCAAAAAATAATAATAAAATAAAAAATAAAAAGCATCAGTTCAGCCTTCTACTTGCATACAAAAAGACTAATCCTTACATAAATCAAGGGATTTTTCTTTTTTTTTGAAACAGTCTCACTCTGTCGCCCAGGCTGGAGTGTAGTAGTGGCACAATCTCAGCTCCCTGAAACCTCCACCTCCTGGGTTCAAGTGATTCTCCTACCTCAACCTCCTGAGTAGCTGAGATTATAGGCACCCGCCACCATACCTGGCTAATTTTTGTCTTATTAGTAGAGTCAGGGTTTCACCATGATGGCCAGGCTGGTCTCGAACTCCTGACCTCAGGTGATCCACCCGCCTCGGCCTCCCAAAGTGCTGGGATTATAGGCGTGAGCCACTGCGCCTGGTCAAATTAAGGGCAATTTTTAAAACATTTACTTTATGGTTGAAACATGCCTTTTTTTGCCATGTAATCCATACAGGGTTTTGTTTCTAAATTATTTCTGAAAGCTTAACACAAGAATCAGAAGCTATATTATATTTTAAGATTGAATAGAATGTCAACCTGTAAAACACTGGTCTTTCAACCTGGTGGTTTTGGTCAAAATTAAAATAACAAAACAAAATAAAAATCCCAACAACAATAAAAAAACCCTCAGTTTACAATGGCTTAAAATAATTGTAAAAAGGCTTATTTCACACCATGAAAAGAAGCCTTTTCTTGAAAGGTCCTCTCACTTGCCAGGAATCAAACTGGACCCCAAGCCTCCCCTAAACTGGTCATTGGTAAGGAAGAGAATGAATCCTAGTCAGGATTTCACTAGTCAGGATTTACCACTGAGACTCACAGAGAAGCGACGGTCACCTAAGATGATGCTAACAACTGGGCAGAAAGGGTGGACGGCAGCATCAACAGCATCTGCAGGGTTGTCACATTTCAAAAGGGGGTTCAAGAGTCACCTAGGTAGAACTTGAATATTTTTCCCCAATAGTAGCATAAGAAACAGCTAATAATTCTCTTTGGTTCTTTTAGCCTCGGCTGGAGTGATTGAAATCTGACCCATGCATACATGGAATACTCCAGAATTGATTCCATGAGCTATACAAAAAAGGCCAAAAAAGGAAACTGCCCCCATGCAATTTCCTCCTTCCAAGGGTAGTCAGCTTCCTACTTCTTTCTAATTGCGGCTGCTCTCTGGTACCCATAGGTATTATGTAGCTTTTTCTATTTTGTCCAGAATTTATAATTGGGATGTGTGGAGAGGTTGGTTTGATATATAAATATTCTTGGTTACAGCCTAATTTTTCTTAGACCCAGTAAAACTCTATCTGACATCTTGTATACTGTTAATGACTGGAGCAATCTTAAACCTCATCCTTCTATGGGAATGAGCCTATCTTACAACGGATATGTGTGGAACTGGAGAATGAACACTAGTATCTTCTCTCAGGTTGCGATTCAACTGCTGAATAAGGCTGGCATATGTGTTCAACTGGATTGTTAAAGTAAGGAAGTTCTGAGACGGAAAAGAGGAGTCAGTGGTGAGGGAGAAGGATGTCACACCAAGATAGCCTCAGCAGGATCAGTAATACATGGAAGTAAATGAAAGGTGATTGGACAAAGTATTTTTAAGAGTTCATTATCTAGCCAGGTGTGGTGGCGGGCGCCTATAATCCCAGCTACTCGGGAAGCTGAGACAGGAGAATGGCATGAACCCGGGAGGCAGAGCTTGCAGTGAGCCAAGATCACGCCACTGCACTCCAGCCTGGGCAACAGAGCGAGACTCCATCTCAAAAAAAAAAAAAAAAAAAGAGTTCGTTATCTACAGCTGTGTTTTATTAGTGCTGGCTAGGTATAGTACATTTAATGGGCTAAGCTATTAATAAACGGACAGCCTGGGTCTTATACTCTATAATGTTTTTTCCCCTCGGAAAAAAAGAAAGTCCCAAGGTGGAAAAAAAATCTTTGCTCATTTGGGTATTTATCTTACCATCTGTACCTGTTGTCTTTTGTCTTGAGTATGTGTCATATATTACGAATGATACCCTACAGTTAGAGACCTAAATTCCGTTACGTTTCTCTCAAGAGCATTTGTTTTGCTTGAACCCGGGAGGTGGAGGTTGCAGTGAGCCAAGATTGTGCCACTGGGCCACAGAGCGAAAATTGTAGCCTGGGCTACAGAGCAAAAAACTATCTCAAAAAAAAAGAGTATTTGTTTTTGTTTTTTGTTTGCTTTGGGAGGCAGTTAATTCATCCAGACTCTCCTAACTGATCTACACATTCAGCGCAATCACAGTCAAAATCCCAAGAGGCTTTTGAAGAAATTAACAGCTAATTCTAAAATCTATATGTATGTGAAGTGTATATAAAAGTATGAAATTTGCATGTAACATGAAATCGCTAAAGCAATGTTGAAAGGGAGCAACAAAGTTGGAGAAATTAACACTCCTGATATCCAAACTTAGAAAGCTAATCAAGACAACAATATCAAGACAGTGTGGTAATGAGATAAAGGCAAACTAGCTCAATAGAACACAACAGACAGTCCAGAAAAAATACTCACACATGTATGTCCCATTACTTTTTCTATAAGGGTGCCAAGGCAATTCAAAGAGGAAAGGATAACCTCTTCAAGAGATTGTATAGCAAACTGAATAGCCACATGCAGAAAAGATTAATTTAGATCTTACTTCACACCACATATAAAAATTAACTCAAAATGGATCAGAGATCTAAAACTATAAAACATTAAAAATACAAAACAAAAAACAAGAAAGTCTCAGTGACCTTGAGTTTGGCAAGAAATTACATATTTCTATTTTTTAAAATAATTTTTTACTTTGAGACAGGTTCTTGTGTTGTCGTCCAGGCTGGACTGCAGTAACACTCCACAGCTCACTGCAGCCTGAAACTCCCAGGCTCAAGTGATCCTCCCACCTCAGCCTCCCAAGCAGCCAGGACTACAGCTGCATGCCACCAAGCCCATCTAATTTTTGTTACTTTTTGTAGAGATGGGGTTTCACCATGTTGCCCAGGCTGGTCTGGAACTCCTGGATTCGGGAGATCCACCTACCCCAGTCTCCCAAAGTGCTGGAATTACAGGTGTGAGCCACCACGCCTGGCCCATATTATTAAGACTCAAAAGATTCTTTTTTTTTTTTTTTTTTTTTTTTTTGAGAAGGAGTCTCGCTCTGTCGCCCAGGCTGGAGTGCAGTGGCCAGATCTCAGCTCGCTGCAAGCTCCACCTCCCGGGTTTACACCATTCTCCTGCCTCAGCCTCCCGAGTAGCTGGGACTACAGACGCCCGCCACCTCGCCCGGCTAGTTTTTTGTATTTTTTAGTAGAGACGGGGTTTCACGGTGTTAGCAAGGATGGTCTCGATCTCCTGACCTTGTGATCCGCCCGTCTCAGCCTCCCAAAGTGCTGGGATTACAGGCTTGAGCCACCGCGCCCGGCAAGACTCAAAAGATTCAAACTATAAAAGAAAAAAATCAATAACCTGGACTTCAACAAGACTAAAAGCTTTTGTTCTTCAAAAGATAATGCTGAGTAAATGAAAACAGAACCACATCGTGGGAGAAAATATTTGTAATGATATGTATCAGACAAAAGACTTTTACCTAGAATAAAAAACCCTAACATTTCTAAATAAGACAAGTAACTCAATTTAAAAATGGACAAAAGACTTCACAAACACATTGACAAAAGATATAAAGCAAATGAGCTCAACATTATTAATCATCAGACAAATGCAAATCAAAACCACAATAAGACATCAATACATAGTATAACAGTTAAATTTAAAGGGTGGTAAGAATATGCAGCAACTAGTACACTCATACACTGTTGGCAGAAATGTAAAATTGTACCAACGAGTTTGCAGATTCTAAGATAAAACATACAAATGATCTAGCCATTACACTCCTAGGCATTTACCCCAAAAAAATGAAAGCATATGCCCACATAACTACTTGTCCATAGCACCTACAGTTGTAGTTAAAAACTGGAAACAACTCACATGTCCACCAACAGATGAATGGCTACTAAAAATATAGTGGTAAACCCATACAATGGAATATAAAGGAATGAACTCAGCAATAAAAAGGAATGCAGATTAGGTGCAGTGGCTCACACGTGTAATCCCAGCACTTCGGGAGGCTGAGGTGGGCGGCTCACTTGAGGCCAGGAGCCTGAAACCAGCCTGGCCAACATGACAAAACCCCATCTCTACTAAAAATACAAAAATTAGCTGGGCATGGTGGTGCATACCTGTAATCCCAGCTACTTGGGAAGCTGAGGCACGAGAATCACTTGAGCCCAGGAGTCGGAGGTTGTGCCACCGCACTCCAGCCTGGGCAACAGAGGGGAAACTCTGTCTCCAAAACAAAACAAAAAAAAAACAGGGAATGAAGTACTGATACAATTACACGGATCAATTTCAAAATAATTTTGCTTAGTGAAAAAAAAAATCCAAAAACAGCATAACTTGTGTTATTCCACCTATATAAAATTCCAGTAAATGCAAACTAATCTACGATAAGAAAACACATCAGTAGTTGCCTAAGCGGGAGGAGGAAGGCTAGGAAGTGGCCGAAAGAGTCAGCAAAGGAGCACCAGGAAGTCTCTGGAGTTGCAGAATACATTCTTTATTCTGATTGTGATTATTATTTCATGAGTGTACACATATAAGTGTACAATTAATTTCTTATGTATGTGCACTTTATTGAACAGCAATTATATTTCAATAAGGCTTTCTTGGAAAAGCTGTAAGCGAATAATGAACTCTGCTTTTTGTTAATCGTACTTATTTACTTATTTATTTTTTTGAGACAGGGTGTTGCTCTGTCACCCAGGCTGGATTCATAGCTCGCTGCAGCCTCAAACTTCTGGCCTCAAGTGATCCTCCTTTCTCGGCCTCCCAAAGATACCACACCCAGTCTGAACTCTGCTTTAAAAATTGCATGCTGAAGTGTATAGGAGTAAATTGCACTATTATCTACAACTTAAGTTGACATGCAAAATGAAAATGAGGTCGACTGATAGATGAGTAGAGGAAAACACAAATGAATACATATGTTAAAAACAAATAAGAAAATGTTAACTATAGAATCTACTGGCATTCATGGTACAATTCTTCAAACTTTTCTGTATTTCTTTTTTTTTTTTTTTTTTTTTTTTTGAGACGGAGTCTCACGCTGTTGCCCAGGCTGGAGTGCAGTGGCGCGATCTCGGCTCACTGCAAGCTCCGCCTCCTGGGTTCACGCCATTCTCCTGCCTCAGCCTCCTGAGTAGCTAGGACTACAGGCGCCCGCCACCGCGCCCGGCTAATTTTTTGTATTTTTAGTAGAGACGGGGTTTCACTGTGGTCTCGATCTCCTGACCTTGTGATCCGCCCGCCTCGGCCTCCCAAAGTGCTGGGATTACAGGCTTGAGCCACCGCGCCCGGCCTTCAAACTTTTCTGTATTTCTTAAATTCTTCGTTAAATAAAATGTTACGGGAAAAAATATTAATAAATGTCCATGGCCCATAGTCCCAATACTCCCACAAGTCTTTGCAATAGGTCTCTGGCAGTAACATTAGACTAACAAGCATAAACATATTGGTTAGGATGATACTGTCAAATTAAATCTCTTAAACTTACGTAAAGCTACATTACAAATATCCAATGAGTCAACTATCCAGAGCTTGCAGTAAGGAAAGGCATGATTTGGTACTTATTATAAACAGTAAAACAGTGGGAAAGAGAAATGGTGCAGCCACTACGGAAAACAGTATGGCAGATCCTCAGAAAGTTAAATATAGAATCACCATAGAACCCAGCAATTTCTCTTCTAGTTATATACTAAAAAGAAGCAAAAGCAGGGACCCAAACAGATACTTGTACATCAATGTTCATAGCAGCATTATTCACAACAGCCAAAAGGTACAAACAGTCCAGATGTCCATCAACAGGTGATGAAGAAACAAAATGTGGTATATCCACACAGTAGACTACTATTCAGTCTTAAAGAGGAAGAAATTGGGTGAACCTTGAAAATACTATGCTAAGTGAAATAAGCGAGACACGAAACAACAGATCTTACATGATTCCACTTATGTGAGGTACCTAGAATAGGTAAACTCATAAAAACAGAAAGTAAAAGGAAGGTTACCAAGGGCTAGGAGTAGGTGGGAAATAAGGAATTAGTGTTTAATATGTACAGTTTCAGTCTGGGGCGATTATACAGTTCCGAAGCTGATGATTGTAAAACATTGTGAATAAAATTAAAGCCACTGAGCCACACTCTTAAAATTGGTGAAAGGGTAAATTTTATGTTATGTCTGCTTTACCACAATAAAAATACATACGTAATTTTAAAACACAACATTTTTTAAATGGACCAAAACAAAATGAGTCTTAATTTCAAATGAATGATATTTCAATCTATGAAAGCTGATTATATGAATTGGGTCATTCTTGTAAATCCAACTACATAAGAGTCAAGGAGTCAGGGGAAAAAAGTACTCAGGGCACATAGCACAGGCTCCAAGAACTGAACTGTCCAGAGGCCCAGTTGCTAAAACAGCCTGCTGTAACCCTAGGACCAGCTTTACCTAGTAACTGCTGAAACAACCTGCTATCACTCTAAGACTAGTTTTACCTACTGCTCTCACTCTCCTAACCAAGCCTGCCAGCTCCCAAAGCTTTTCAACTACCAATTAACTTTCTTTCAAAATAATCAGTAACAGGTTTTTTTCTATCTAATAAAACCTTCAACCTCCTCTTTGTTCCTTGGACATGCTGAAGACCCCATGTGTATGTCCCAAATTCCAATTCTGTGATTCTCAAATAAAATATTTAACCTAGAGATTTGTCTCTATATTTCCAATTTGACAGATCATTTTAAAGAAATGTCCTAACTCACCTCAACATGCTTATAACAAAATCATAACATTTTCCCATAGAATCTATAATACATGCAGATGAAATACATGACAACTATAACATAGAGGATATTGATGGGAAGAGAAGGATGGGCTATATGATTGCAAAATTTCTACATTTTACTTGAAATGGTATCATATTAGCTCTAATTAGATTAAGAAAAGTTAGGATAGGTACTACAATCCTAGAAAAACCACTGAAAAATAGATAGATCCAATAGATAAATTTTAATTGAATTTCAAAAATTATTAAAATAATCCAAGGCAGAAAAGGAAAACAGAAGGAAAAAAAGGGGAGACAGAGAGAAAACAAATAAAATGTCAGACATAAATCCAACCGCCTTGATCATTTATTAAATGTTAATGGATTTTAATGACATTGCATAGTAGTGATGGTTACATAACTCTGTGACTATACTAAAAATCACTCAATTGTATGCTTTTAAAGGGTGAGCATGATGACACATGAATTAAATCTCAATAAAGCTGCTATTTAAGAAAATACATGAAGGCAAACTAAAGAAGAAACAAGAGTCTAAACACTACAATTTAAAAATAGAGACCATGAGAATTATTTCAAAAGCATGACACAACTACATCCTAGCTACAAGAAACACACAGTACTTTCAACATAAAATCACAGATGGAGAAATACATATCACGCAAATAGTAAGAATAAAACACAATCTTCAGAGTCCAACATTAAACAACCTGTCCTAGATCACACAGCTACTAAGTGGTAGAGAAAGAATTTACCTGTCATTCTGACTCCAGAATGAGCTAATAGACGCATAGGGCAGTAAGGAGAGAGCATAATAAGAAAGCTAGAAAATAACATTTCAACCTGTCTTAACCTCAAGCAAAGGGAAAAAAAATCCCAGCCTCATCAAATCCCAGATTTTTCTATTGAAACCACTCCCCAAAATCCACAAGCCCTAAAAGTATCTGACCTATCTACATCCTTAAAAGACTCCCTAACTGGAAAGGGAGAGTCTTCCTTTTCAGGCATTCACTTTAGAGCATTTAGTATTCCACATCACATTCATAATCTTCAACAAATATTCCAAAAGCTGAACTTAAGCCAACACATAGGAAAAGAAAGGTTCTCAAACATTTCAAAAGATACTCTGGCATGAGGGTTTTATGAAGTTGCATTCATTAGTTCTTATCAATTCTTTTGAACATCACATATGTACAAGTCACAATTAGAAAAATATTATAAAATTACAGTGAAAAGGAAAAAGGAGTCAACAGAACTTTCTCCTCCAAATCCAGGGAGACTTCATTAGTTCCACCAAAGAATATCAACGAGTGGCAAAAGGCATCAATATCTCTATGCTGCAGCTCTGGCCCTCAGTTACCTGAGCAAAGCTCCCTCAGTTACCTGAGCAAAGCTCCCTCAGTCTCCTACTCAGTAAGTCAGCAAATCCAAGTGAAGATTTGCCTTCACTGGCACCCAAGTTACAAGATGAGAAAAACAAAAGAAACAACTCTGCTTTTTAGATGTCTATGATGATACACCAATGGGGAAGAGGGGAAGGGAGCAGAAAGAGAGAAGCCTCCACCAACAGCAAGAACAGGTGCCAGCTAAAGCTATCGATTAAAAACAAATACCACTAACAGCCCGGCCCAGTTCCAATGCATCTGAGAGTCAGTCTGGAACATAAACTAAACATGGGATCCATACTCTCATTTACCAGCTATGTGACACTGGGTAAGGCATTTATTTAACCTTTCAGAGATTGTTCTCTCTTCCATAAAACCAAGAATAAAAATAAGAATACACCATAGGTTGTCATAATGACTAAATAACTTATCTGCAGGTAGGTATTCCATACTTATTTTTGCATTTTACTTTCAAATAATTTTAAAATTTTGCTATTATGAAACACCTTACCATGAACATTTTCTCAAGTATATCTTTGTAAGTGAGATTCTTAAGAGTGGAACTGCTAAATTAAAGAATATAATGGGCCGGGCGCAGTGGCTCAAGCCTGTAATCCCAGCACTTTGGGAGGCCGAGACGGGCGGATCACGAGGTCAGGAGATCAAGACCATCCTGGCTAACACAGTGAAACCCCGTCTCTACTAAAAATACAAAAAACTAGCCGGGCGAGGTGGCGGGCGCCTGTAGTCCCAGCTACTCGGGAGGCTGAGGCAGGAGAATGGCGTAAACCCAGGAGGCGGAGCTTGCAGTGAGCTGAGATCTGGCCACTGCACTCCAGCCTGGGCGACAGAGCGAGACTCCGCCTCAAAAAAAAAAAAAAAAAAAAAAAAAAAAAAAGAATATAATGATGTTTTAAATTTTGACAAATACTAGCAAATTTCTGGGGGCCAGGGGAGGTCTGAAACAATTTACACTTCCAGGAACCAAACTATGTGACCCTTGCCCACACTGGATGCCACAGCTATTTAAAAGGTTTTTGGTTAACCCAATGGCTATTTTAAAAATCACCTCTCATTTTACAGTAGTTACATTTCTTATCTTGCTAAAAACTCAAGAAGGAAAGAAGATAAAAGAGCACAATTACCAAACCTCACACGCTCAGCACAGTTCCCTCCTATGCTTTCAACGCTGAGCATCCTGATGGAACTCACTATCCAACTACATATACATGTATCTTTCAAGTACACAGATAGGACCCAAACACAAAACACAAATTCTAACATATGTTTCTCCTGAAGCTAATTACTATAACTTATAATGCTATGTTACCTGAAATGACAAGATCCGATAATATGATTAAAACAACATAGAAAAACCAGAAAGAAAACGAGGAATACTAGGAAATATCTTCAAGCCAACATCCCACTTTTCCAGAGCAGGTAGTTTCACACTTCAAAGCTCTTTGTAAACTCTGTTAAGAATGTCTTTGCCTCATCCTAACAATCCTCATAGTCTCCCATGGATGGTCCTTTAATGTTCGTGATAAAAGAAGCCTGCAGGGAAAATGCGGAATAGAAAACAATTTGGAAATAAAATCTGTTGGCTCAGCACATTAAAATTACGGAAAATCGCTATTTTTATGAGGATTATGTGTATCTTTGTTTTTTCTATGAACTATTTAAGCAATAACAAAGACATGATTTTTTTTTTCTTTTTCAGGCAGAGTCTCGCTCTGTTGCCCAGGCAGGAGTGCAGTGGTGTGATCTTGACTCACTGCAACCTCTGCCTCCCAGGCTCAAACGATTCCCCTGTCTCAGCCACCCAAGTAGCTGGGATTACAGGCTCGTGCCACCACACCTGGCCAATTTTTGTATTTTTAGTAGAGATGGGGTTTCGTCATGTTGACCAGGCTGGTCTCAAACTCCTGACCTCAAGTGACCTGCCCACCTCAGCCTCCCAAAGTGCAGGGATTAGAGGTGTGAGCCACCGTGCCCAGCCCACATGATCTTTTTCCAGTCATGGGCAGCAGGGACTGTATAAAATCCAATCTCACTTTGTGAAAACTTGGCATAAAAAATTATTAGTCTTATAAAGTTTGGTGTGTTTTTATATTGGGGGAATTTGGCTTATTGTACACTTTCTAAAGCAAATACATAGCAGTTACTCAGAAAAAAAAAATCAAAAAATCATTTTAGTCCTGGATATTAAGTAAAAACAATGTATCAGATAAAGCACAGATCATTTTTCTAAAAACAAAAACATTCCAATCAAACTGAAACAAGAAGTCCAAGGAAAGAAATTACTTCTCAACAGAAGGATCTACTTCTCAATAGAACCCTTTCCCCACAGAGGCTGCATGTGAACTGTGCCTTCAAGGGCAGGCAGCAGTTAGACATGCTGCAGTTAGACACGCAGCACTTAGACACGGGGGTGGGAGGCCACATACGCCCACCCAGAGAGAGTGAGGAAAGCACTCAGGGCAGAGCCAGCCACGCATGGGAGCAGCGCACAGTCAGGCTGGGTGGAGGCACAGCACTGAAAAAAGGGAAACGGGGAAATAGGTTTGGAAAGAAAATTAGTGCGAAAGAAAGGAGGCGGCTGTATATTCTACATGTTTTTCTCTAATGTAGAACCCCAGATGGAAATCATCCTTCTTACTTTCATTTACAAAGATACTGATCTTATCTCACAATATTTTCTTCCCCAAAGTGATTTGTTTTCTGAAGTGTATTTGTGTATCAACTTATTTTCCATAACATGACTATGAGCACCCAGTGTGTAGGAACCAGATTAGATTCATTTTTATTAATATATCCTTCTCAAAGGCCTAGAACAGATTCTAAAGAAGCATTTTTTGGCCAGGCACGGTGGCTCACACCTGTAATCCCAGCACTTTGCGAGGCCGAGGCAGGCGGATCACGAGGTCAGGAGTTCGAGACCAGCCTGACCAAAATGGTGAAACCCCGTCTCTACTAAAAATACAAAAATTAGCCAGGCATGGTGGTGGCGGGCGCCTGTAATCCCAGCTACTCAGGAGGTTGAGGCAGGATAGCTTGAACCCAGGAGACAGAGGTTGCAGTGAGCCGAGATCACACCACTGCACTCCAGCCTGGGTGACACAGCGAGGCTATGTCTCAAAAAAAAAAAAAAAAAAAACACCTTTTAATAACTGAAAAATGCATAAACTGTATACAATAAATATTATATATAATATATAAAATAAATAAATGTATTAACTGTATAGGAATAAATGCCTAATACTGGTACCACATCACTTATCTGGGATTTGGATATTCATCTATAGCAGGAGTTCCCAAACTTTTTCTATAAAGGACCATAGAAAAAGTACTTTAGGCTTGATAGGCCAAATGGTCTCTGTCACAACTACTCAATTCTGCTGTCACAGGACAAAAGCAGCATAGACAATGCATAAATGAAAGAGCATGGCTGTGTTTCAATAAAATTTTATTTACAAAAACAGGCAGCAGGCTGCATTTGTAATGTGGACCGTAGTGCGCTGACCTCTCATCTATACAGACTTAAATGTAATACATTACATTATATATATGCACACATACACATTTAAATACAAGTATTATATTCAAATAGTTTTTATAATAACAGAATCTTGGTCAAAATTCCACGGAAGATAAAAAATAAAAAGGGATATAAACAAAAAACTGTAGATATGCCGCATAAAATCTGGGAAACTGGAACCTCTGGATGCGTCCATGTAATTTGCCCTCTCCAGATATCTCTTTAGGCCTTAGTTTTGGACCCACAAAGCAAGGTGGTTAAAATAGACAATTCTGTGATCTTAAGAGCCGTTCCAAGTTAAAGTTATAGATTTTAAGTGGAAATTCCATCTAGAAAATAACAACATTCACAAATAATTTCAAATCTGTGGAAGAACAGAATACGAGTACAGTTATGCACCACAGAACATTTCAATGAGGCACCACATGTATGACAGTGGTTCCACAGATTCTAACACTGTATTTTTAACTGTATCTTCTCTATGTTTACATGTTTAGATACACAAATATTTACCACTGTATTACAACTGCCTGTACAGCAACATGTATAGGTTTGCAGCCTAGGAGCAGCAGGCTATAACCCACTTAGCCTAAGTGTGTAGGAGACTCTACCATGTAGATTTGTGTAAGTAGACTCTGTGATGTTCGCACAAGGACAAACTCGCCTAATGATGCATTTCTCAGATGTATTCACGTTGTTAAGCAACACATGACTGTATGCCACAGAAACAAGTATAACATATTAGAATAAATTAAGACAGTACCTGGCATAATTGATCTAATAATAAACATATGTACAAACGCTAATCAAAATCATATCCCAGTACCTAAAAAATAAGGTTTCAGTACCATCTTGAATGAATATACCTGGAAAAATCAATTTAATAACAAACATAGGTTAATTCACCTATCTGGAAGGGGACATTTAGATCATTAAAAACAACTTTACCCAAAATAGAGGCATTGGTAAGATTTGATATTAAATGCCACAAAATAATTAAAGCACTACAATAACTCACTAAACTCCCTAACATATTTACAGTTAAAAATCTGAAGTTTTTAACTTTAATTCAAATACCATGCAGTATATAATAAACCAGGTATCATTCATTAGGTGTAATGGTGATTTTCTAAACTTTTCTATTTTTATAATTACTCTTCAAATCAAGAGTTGAGTTTCAGAATAAAAACACTTCACTTTTCACAAACAGTTTTTCAAAGAATTCTTGGGTTAATTAAAATTCTATAATCCATCACTACCCACATTTACAAAAGCCATGCTACCACACTGCTTTCTGATATAGAAATGAAGAGTTTCTGGTTCATTACCAACTCACCAAACATCTGGCAAATTCTTTGTTTTCTGAAAGGAATCCATAACCTGGATGTACCTTAGAAATGAAAGCAAAAAGCACTTTCAATTTTATCATATTGCAAAAGCTTTATAAGCAAAATGTACAGTGCATTTATGTATTAATATTTATTGTTCGAGAGCCCTTGAATAGGTATACTTCTCTTATACACTGATCAGTTCTAATTCACATTTCTAGGATCAGAATCAAATTCCAAGAAACTGCCTCCTATATTTACTTTCTCCACACTCCCTATGTCCTAATTGATTTTCCACACAGTATCTTTGTCCTAACCATAATGGGGAGTATACACCCACATATATCTTAATACCCACTAGCATTTGTCTACATATTTCAACAAAACTCTCTCTCCTTTTCCTGAGGCTAACTTTGTCCACAATTCTGGAGAATTTCACAATGGCTGGTGTGTCAAAGATTTATGTAAAAGGAACCTTGGCAAGATGGATGAAAAACTCTAAATTCTCCTTTCTTTACAGTACTCATGAACTGGTAATTTCCAAAACCCAGACTACTAGGACAGCTAATACATTTTATTCCTGATGGCATTAATAATACTCAGCCACTACCAACAAGATCTTTCTATCAAACTGAACTAAAATGGAGGTGTGGTTTTACTTTTATTTTATGCTCTGAATTTTTTTCCTTCTAATGTCTACTCTTCTTTCCTTCCTCACCCCAAACTTTGCCATTCGCAACTACTTTATACTATCCTCACCCACAAGCCACATTGCTGCAATCTACCAGCTTGATCTAATCAAGTAATTTTTGGCTCTCCCACACTGGCCAAACATAAATTTAGCCGCTTCAGTATCAGCCACTGTTGAATATACTTCTAGTAAAATAATTCTGCTAAAAACAAATTCAAATTTCTGAAGGAACCATTATCATGATCCAGAAATAGTTATATATTAGCGACTTTTAAATGCTGAACTCAGGCTGGGCACAGTGGCTCATGCCTGTAATCCCAGCAGTTTAGGAGGCTGAGGCAGGCAGATCACCTGAGGTCAGGAGTTCAAGACCAGCCTGACCAACATGGTGAAACCCCTTCTCTACTAAAAACACAAAATGAGCTGGGTGTGGTGGCAGGCACCTGTAATCCCAGCTACTTGGGAGGCTGAGGCAGGAGAATCGCTTGAACCTGGTGGGGCAGAGGTTGCAGTGAGCTGAGATCACGCCATTGCACTCTGGCCTGGGCAACAAAAGCGAAACTCCATCTCAAAAAACAAAACAAAACAAAACAAATGCTGAACTAAGCTTTATGAACATGGTACAGAACAATTTAAACTACTGTATCAGGGAAGAAGAGCTTTCATTCCACCAATTTCATTTTATCAACACTCAACTACAGATTTATGTTGGCAAGCTATAGTTAAAATGTTAAAAGAGTTTTACCTTCGCTAACTGTGCTAATAAACTGTAAACATCTATAATATGGGTTCATGAATTAAGTTTTTTATTTAAACATGCATCTTACTGAAACATTTCTTTCAAAAGAAATGTGAGCACTAATTGAAGCGCTCCAGGCTTAATGTTGGTGTTGGATGTCTCCACCCAATTTTAGAGATAACTTTGCATAGTTTTTAACACGGTATATAATTAGTTCTCTGATAATTAAAAAAAGAAAAAAGAAAAAAACACTGTTTCCGATGTCAGAAATCTTTTTTTTCCTTGGATTCCACTCTATTCATACAGAACTGGGGGTAGAGAGAATGATTTATCCTTGTAAATTATGAGCATTCTACTGACATTAACAAACTAAAATAATTACCAAATGTGCTGTTTTTATTTCTGGAGGTGTACTAGGTATACGTAATTTTTAAATTATTAAAATGGAATTTAAACAGAGTCTTTGGATCCTGTTTATAATACAGAATGTTTAAAAATGCTCTTATTACACTGAAAGGGTTAATACTCAAAACTAATTGGGATTTCTTTTTTCCTAGCAAATTTGGAAATGAACTGAAACTGCTCCCTGGTGTGAAAGCTGAATCCAGCAGCCACCTGCAGGATCAGCGACCAACACTGCCAGATGCTACAAAGCCTTTGATTTCCAGTAGCGAATTCGACCACATTTAACTCATGTGACATGAACTAACTGCAACAGCATTTTCAATCATTCTTTCCTATTTTTTTTTTTTTAAATACAAACTCTAGCTTTCTGCTCACTACATATGAAACAGCTGCAGTAGATAGATTCATTCAAACTCACAGCTTGGGCCCTGGTTTTCTTAATGGCTTCCATGATGGCATCCATGTTGAGGTAGCTTTTACTGGTGGGAGCTGGGCCAACACAGACGGCCTCATCCGCCATTTTCACATGAACCTGAGGAGACAAATTTCTGCATTAACAGATGCGCCCAGCAAAAAGAATTACCATCATCTGCAAATACACACAAAATTGCAAATCTGATTGTTCCACATATCATTTATAGAGTCATATTTCTTTTTGAGTATGCACTAAAAAGCAACAATGAAACAAATAAACTCAAGAACTCTATTACCCATAATTTCATTTATTACAGCCTAATTCATTGTCTAAGCAAATAATTTCCATAATATCCCCTACCTCTTTATGTAAAATCACAGCAAACAATTTTAGCTTCCTATTCCGTTCATCAATACATAAATTTGATATCAAAAACTACCTTGTTACATGTAGCCAGGGTAGCCCAATATTTTAATAACGAGCACTCAAGACCAGTTCTAAGCAAGCTCCCCAGGAAGTTGGGATAATTAGAGGGACTGAATGGAGGGATGCAGCGAGTGTCCCTGCACAGCATCAGGTCAGCACCAGACACAAATTAAAGCCTAAGACGAAAGAAAGAGTTCAATATCACAACATGTGAACCAGAAAATCTTGAGAATCATTTAAATACTCTCACATTCAATCTTCATCCATTTTACATTTATTCCTAAAAGAAATGATATGTATATTAAGTTCTAACGCTACTCAAAATTCAGGAATATATGCTCCATTTTTAAGACTACTCACTCTATAATGTTTAAATGTATTTATTTTGCATAATAGAAGCTAAGCATTCAATATGAAAAAGAGTAAACTCTAGTTCTAAAAGGAGTCTATTCTTTTTAAATGATGAAAGGATTAGTATCTTTTTAAATGACTTTTCCTAATTTCCTAATGGTCTTCTAGTTTCAGAAACTTCCAGATTACAATTATTTTGCAAGACAGATATATAAAACTGGAACACAAACATACACCTAAACATTTGACCCACTCCTCCACCAAAAAAAAAAAAGTCAAAGGTGGCAAATACCTGAGTATTTCTGTTATAGTCTTCAGTTATGAAATAATTTTTAAATACTTTGTTTTAAATGAGATCTTAAAAAAACAAAAAAGCAGTCTTTTAGAAAGCTAAGAATTCTCTTTGTCAATTCAATAAATATTTTCCACTTTAGTAAAAAATTATATTGAGTATTGAAAGGTAAAAGATCAGGTAAACGCCCAAGGGATTTTCAGGTCAGTATCTTACTATAAAATATCCAAATATATACATTTGGTAATTATTTAATAATACCAATTGCAGGGAAAAGCAGCCCTGCTTGCAAAGGGCTTCTAAATATCCCTGTGTTCAAAGCAAGGCCTTCCTCGTGGTTATCGTTGCCTGGTACGCCCCCAACCTCAAGTTGCTCTTCTGCCCTCAGACCAGGATGCCCCTCCTCTATTGCCCTATTGCCCTCTGTCCACTTCAGATCCTGTTACTGTCAATTTTGTTGTTGTAATTGTGATTGTAGTTTTTTTCTGTAAGAAAGAAATTGAGTACTTCACAATCCTTTAAAAAGAATACATTTAAGTCTTTGTTTAAACTTAAATCCACATTTGTTTTATTGTCCTCAGATACTACCTATTATAGAAGATGCACTTCAAGTTTCACATCTACCACTGGATCTCTCCCAAGTACTTCAATTTAGGATGAATCTCCTTTAATCTAAACTCTGAGAGTAGTTAGTGCAAATTTTAGCATATAATCTCATCTACCCAACAATCTCATTTTAACTGCTTTGCACACTGTTACAATTTCTCCTCCACCAGATCATAAGGTTATGCCTTAAATTCTTTTTTTAATCTCCCCTAGCCCAATGTTATGTGATTAAAGCTATTTACTCACAGATACACTAGGATAGCAGCTTGCTTAGTAACTTTCATTATCAAATGTTAAAAGCCATTGTCCTTGAAGTACAAAAAAGTTGCAACTTTTATTATCTTTTTTTCATTATATTTGAGGTAAAAATCTACACCTACATAAAGTCTTCTTAATCTTGGCAATACATATGGCAACTGGTGGTTTATGGAGGAAAAGAAATAAAAAAGATACACATAGGCACATGTGTTTATGTGTCCAAAATTTCTATAATAAACATGCATTCAAAAGTAAAAAGGAGAGAGAGAATCCTAATAGTATTGACATTTTTACTTACAGTCTTTTCTCTAAATACACTTTTATAATGATACTGCATACATAATTTACACCCTTTTGTTTTTTAATAGCATAATAGACATTTTTCCTATTTTATCACAAACGTTTTGTAAACATACCAAGAACTAGCTCAGAGCCTAATATATTTTACTGGGTGATTAAGATTGCTCCAGTTAAAAAAAAAAAGACTGCTCCAATAAACATTTGAATAAATTATGCATTAAAAGCAGGTCAAAACTGCTATGGACTTTACAAAGAAGGACTAAACACAAATTGTTTATAAAGGATTGGTTGGCTTCTTTTCCTCCCTTTGCAGGAACAAATCTTACTTCAGGTGGCAGGGTACATTCAAGTCTCAACAAGCCCACAGTCTAGCCCAGGGTCGGTAGTAGCAAAAAGCCATGCAAAAGAAAACATTAGAATTCTCTGCTGCCTTAGTTAAGGAGACACTTAAGAGTCAACTTGGAAAGAACAATCTAACAAACTTTTGAAACTCTATTTCAATTTTGTTGTCATTGTTGTATGAAATGTGTGAGGTGTTTTCTTTGGCTTAATAATACAAAAAACAATATTCAAGCAATGCAGATGCTATTCTGCAGAATGACTTAATATTGCATAGGCTGACTAGATATGTTTGTTTCAAAAATATCAACATCTTGAAAAATATAAATTCCTTTTTATATATTTTAATGGTAAAGGAAATATATAACAACCATGGAAAGTTTAAACTGAGGTAAACTAATCAATTAAGCAGGATTTGCTGGTTATATGGTTTCAAAAAGAAAAGTAAAGCATTTTAAGTACTAACACTAAGTATATACACTAAGTATAGTTTGTCTTCATAAACTTCTCCGTTCTCAGAAAACCAATAGAGATTTTTAAAGCAGATTATTAGTTTTCCCATCAAGCATTTAGTTTTATATTTTGAATTATTTTATTCTTCAGAGAAAAATTACTTGTATCAGCTTATCACCTGCATGAGCCTAATTTCCAAATAACAAGCTAGGAGAACAACAGATGTGTTTTTCATCTTACAGGACTGAGAAAAATCATCTTCTTTACCTACTTTTAAAAAATAAATCAAACTTTTTTTTTTTTTTTTCCGTCTAGCAGCTGCCATCAGGTAAGCCAAGATGGGTGCATACAAGTACATCCAGGAGCTATGGAGAAAGAAGCAGCCCGATGTCATGCACTTTCTTCTGAGGGTTCGCTGCTGGCAGTACCGCCAGCTCTCTGCTCTCCGCAGGGCTCCCGGCCCCGCCCGGCCTGATAAAGCACGCCGACTGGACTACAAGACCAAGCAAGGTTACGTTATATACAGGATTCGTGTTCGCCAGTGGTGGCCGAAAACGCCCAGTTCCTAAGGGTGCGACTTACGGCAAGCCTGTCCATCATGGTGTTAACCAGCTAAGGTTTGCTCCAAGCCTTCAGTCCCTTGCAGAGGAGGGAGCTGGACGCCACTGTAGGGCTCTGAGAGTCCTGAATTCTTACAGGGTTGGTGAAGATTCCACATACACATTTTTTGAGGTTATCCTCATTGATCCATTCCATAAAGCTAGCAGAAGAAATCCTGACACCTAATGGATCACCAAACCAGTCCACAGCACAGGGAGATGCGTGGGCTGACATCTGCAGGCTGACAGCCCTGGCCTTGGAAAGGGCCCTAAGTTCCACCACACTATTGGTGGTTCTCGCCGGACAGCCTGGAGAAGGCGCAATACTACCCTGCTCCACCGTTACCGATAATATAAGTAAAGTTTGTAAAATTCATACCTAATAAACAATTTGAAATAATAATATAAATAATAAAAATATTAAAAAATGAATATTAAAAATAAATTTAAATGTTTGGATATAAATAGGATAAAAATTACGCCTGCGGCCAGGCACGGTAGCTCACGCCTGTAATCCCAGCACTTTGGGAGGCCGAGGCGGGTGGATCGCAAGGTCAGGGGTTCAAGACCAGCCTGACCAACATGGAGAAACCCTGTCTCTACCAAAAATACAAAAGAAAATTAGCTGGGCGTAATGGTGCGCGCCTGTAATCCTACCTACTCAGGAGGCTGAGGCAGGAGAATCGCTGAACCTGGGAGGCAGAGGTTGCAGTGAGCCAAGATCAGGCCACTGCACTCCAGCCTGGGAAACAGAGCAAGACTCCATCTTAGGGGTACGGTGGGGGTGCGGGGGAGGATTATGCCTGCATTTAAAAACTGTGAGTTAATAGAAAATTTCATATTAGTCAATTAGATGCCTAAAATACATTGAAAAAGACACTCTATTTGGTCCCTGTCTTTATCAAATAGATTGCATCTGAGTGATAAAAAGTGCTAGGCCAGATGTTGTATTTAGTATAAAACTCAATGGTCTCAGTGAAAGCTTCTGAATACCTTCTAAACTAGTACATACTGAGAAAGGTAAAGAAGGCAAGCAGCTTTGGAAATGCTTCTTCATGCCTAGAGATATTCTGAAACCTATCACTCAAGGAGATCTGTAGTGAAGTGGACTCTACCACAACTGAGAATACAGGAGTTTTCCTTGTGATGTCCTTCAATGCAAGACACTCGGTAGAACACTCCAAGGAAGACGTAATACATACCAGATGCACTCGCTGGCTGAAAGTAGCAATACCTTACATAACCTGGCCAGTCTTCAGTATCCACCATATCTAATCAAATTATCCAAACATTACTAACCAATGAAAATTATCCTGAAAGTAGAATGGTGGATGCCAGAGACTGTGGGGAGCCTGGAATGGGGAGTTACTGTTTAATGGGTACAGAGTTTCAGTTTTGTAATATGAAAAGAGTTCTGGAGATAGATTATAGTGATGGCTGAACAACAATGTGAAAGTACTTAATGCCACTGAACTATACACTTAAAAATAGTTAAGATGGTAAATTTCCTTATAAGCATTTTACCACAATTTAAAAAATAATAAACTTATTGAGAGTCTCAAAAAAGAGAGAGAGAAAATTACCCTGAAAGACTAAAGGGTTAAAGAAAGGAAAGCCAACTGCATTAATCTTCATCTGAATAACTGGGGAAAAAAAAAAAAAAAGAATCAACCAGATAAAATCTTATTTCTATTAAAAAAAAGAATAGAACTCTTTCTATTTCATTCAAAGTACCTAAAGATACTTTATACAAGTTTTAAAAAAACTAACATTCTGGCATGTCCTTTCCCTGAAAGGCAATTTGATCATAGAAAACAAAATGATTTTTTTAAAGATTCACTTTTGATTCCATTTTGAAAAACTACACATGTAGCACCAAGACGTATTTATTCATGGTTATTTTGGATGGTAGAATTAGTGACTACTATTTTTCTTCTAAGATAACTTACATGATTTTCAAAGTGGTAAAATTTAAAACTACAGGGAAAAAAGAGGATACGATTTTGCCAGTTACAAAATTCCCAGCCCATTTTCTACAATCCTGTTTTCATCTCACACAAGGGAACTAATACTGAATCAATCTGGGAACCAAAACAAAGGTGTTTTGGGTTTTTTTGTTGTTTGGGTTTTTTTGTTTTTTGTTTTAGTCTTTGTCTTACAAGCATGCATTCCTGAGGATACAGTAAACAACAAAAGAATGAAAACCAGCAGGAGGAGAACTATCTTCTCATACCACTGAGCCCTTAGTAGAAGCATCAAGGGAGAAGGGGAGGAATGACAGAGAGAAAGGAGACATCAAGTATTCAAGCAAAACCTTAGCAAGAGCCATGTCGGTGTAGCTGGTGGGTACCAGACCACAATGCAAAGGACTGTGGAATAAAGCAGAGGAAGAAGTAGAGTAGGGGTGGGGTTGGGTGGGGCAGGGACTGTCCATATGGTTGGATGTAAAGAATGGGAGAGGCAGAGTGACAGCCGAGAGATGGCTCAGGTTTGTTTTCCTTTATTAGCTTAGGAAAAACTTGAACAAATGCCTTTGAGAAGGATAATGTGCAAAAAAACTAGGTAAAAACACCTGAGATATGAAATAATTCAGAGTAAAAAATTTCTGACAAGCAGTGGCAGACCCAAGAGGCTTCCCACGTGGAGGCTGAGGTGGCAGTGAGCTGTGATTGCACCACTGCACTCCAGCCTGGGTAACAGAGTGAGACCCTGTCTCAAAAAATAACAAATAAAAAGACTAAAACTGCCGTGTGCAGTGGCACAGCCCCTGTAGTCCCAGCGGCTTAAGAGGCTGAGGCAGGAGGATCACTCAAGCCCAGGAGTTCGAGTCCAACCTGGGTAACACAGTGTGACCCCATCTGTAAAAATATAAAATAATAATTAAATAAATGAAATAAAATGAGCAAAATGGTAAACTTTATGTTATATAGATTTTATAAAAAACAAAAAAAAACTATACAGATCCATCACAATTTCCGGTCAATTACTGACAAGCCAGAATGAAAGTATACATTTGAAGAATGTCACTACATAGTAAAAAAGAAATAAATAATACTACCTAAGAAAAACTATGACACGGTAGGGTTGGGGGAGGAAACAAGAAAATACCAGTAAGAGTGTGGGCTCCGCTCTAGCTTGCAATCTTTAAGATTATTTTCCACTTACTAAAGAGAAAGCTATCACACATGCATTCAAGGTCTAGTGATGAAGACATAAATACGCAGGCATATATTTCTGAATACCTCTTTCTGAAGCAATAACAGAGTGAAATTCTAGGAATAGGATTGGGAAATAATCTCCACTGAAATCAATATTTTTTAAAAAGTGTTTCCAAACCATATGAACAGCTAATGCCAATTCCACAAAATATAGAGAGCCACCAAAAGTCATGAGATTTTAAAAGCCCTACCAGAGCCCCAGCAGCAGCTATCACTGCTCAACACAGGCCACTAAATGATGACACTATGCATATAAAGCAAGTCATTTAGATGTTCTTAAATTTTTCAATTTTATTGTAATTACCCAAGTAATGTAAGACTCCTTTGGTTAAAAAGAAAAAAAGCTTAAACAGTATAGATACCAGATAATCATTATTCCCTGCCCCCTTTTAAAGGCTCCTAGTCCCATTTCCTATTATTATCCAGCTATTATCAGTTTTGCATGTGTCCTTCCAAACTTACCTAAGCATTTTCATATGGATATGCAGACATAAAACTGCAGAGTTTTATTTTGTGTTTAAGATTTTTCTTGGTTTAAACTGAATCACACTACATATTATTCTACAAGTAATTTTATCGCTCAGGTTTTTTTTTTTTGTTTTTTTTTTAGAATTCTACCTCATAATTTTTAACTGCTACCCAGTATTTCTAAGTAATGTAGATGAACCATAACTTTAACCATTCTCCTAATATTGGACATGGTTCCAATTTGCCAGTATTGTGCACTGCAATAAGCTTCCCTAAACATGCCAATCTGTATACATATGTATATTTCTATAAGAAAAATATTTAAAAGTACAAATACCGCAAACTACACACTTAAAATCTTAGGTCAACTTACACTACTATTAGAGATTAATTTCCCCACACTACACCATCATTGAACATGGTTTATCTTTCTAATTTTATTAATGTAATGGAGAAAAATGATTCCTCCTTTTTTTAATTTGCATTTTCGTGGTAATGAGTTTGGGCATATTTGCTTGTTTGTGAGCTATCTGTATTTCTCCTAACCATTAATCTTTTTTTTTTTTTTTGAGATAGAGTCTCACTCTGTCACCCAAGCTGGAGTAGAGTAGCACGATCTCAGCTCACTGCAACCTCCACCTCCTGGGTTCAAGTGATTCTCCTGCCTCAGCCTCCTGAGTAGCTGGGATTACAGGCATGTGCCACACCATCAGGCTAACTTTTGTAGTTTTAGTGGAGACAGGATTTCACCATGTTGGTCAGGCTGGTCTCGAACTCCTGACCTCGTGATCCATCCGCCTCGGCCTCCCAAAGTGCTGGGATTACAGGCATGAGCCACCGCACCCAGCCACCATTAACCATTTTTAAATTTAATACAACAGACATCTTATAAAAAAGCAAAGCTGGCCCGTGCGGTAGCTCACGCCTGTAATCCCAGCACTTTGGGAAGTGGAGGCAGGTGGATCACTTGAGGCCAGGAGTTTGAGATCAGCCTGGCCAGCATGGCGAAACCCCATCTGTGCTAAAAATACAAAAAATTAGCCGGGTATGGTGGCGCACGTCTATGGTCCCAGCTGCTTGGGAGACTGAGGCACAAGAATCACTTGAACCCAGGAGGCAGAGGTTGCAGCGAGCTGCTGAGATTGCACCAGCGCACTCCAGCCTGGGCGACAGAGTGAGACTCAAAAAAAGAAAGGAAACTATCTTTTGTTTTGTTTTGTTTTTAATTACATGTAATATATGTAAATATATGTAATATCTAAACTACTTTTTTTTGAGACGGAGTCTCACTCTTTCGCCCAGGCTGGAGTGCAATGGCGCATTCTCGGCTCACTGCAACCTCCACTTCTTGGGTTCAAGCGATTCTCCTGCCTCAGCCTCCTGAGTCGCTGGGACTACAGGCACCCGCCACCAAGCCCAGCTTTTTTTGTGTATTTTTAGTAGAGACGGGGTTTCACAATGTTAACCAGGATGGTCTCGATCTCCTGACCTCATGATCGGCCCGCCTTGGCCTCCCAAAGTGCTGGGATTACAAGTGTGAGCCACCGCTTTTTTGTAATACCTAAACATTCTTATTCAAAATAAAGCTAACAACTCCACTGACCACACCTGTACCCATTACAATGTCTCTCTCCGGTAATCACTTAACAAGTGAATATGCATTATTAGACTTCAATAGATGCCAAGGGATCCCAACTTGGAGCAATTTTGTCCCCCAGGACACAGTTGGCAATGTCTGTACACAGTTTTGGCTGTCACTACTGGGGCCTGGGGGGACACTACTAGTATCTAGTGGGTAAGATGCCAGGGATGCTGCTAAAAATCCTATAATGTGCAGGACAGTCACCCATGACAGAGTTCTCTAATCCATAATACGAATAGTGCCACTGTTTAGAACCTATGCTCTATGCTTTTATATAGGTAACTATAAAAATATTTTAGGGTGGGATTCTTTTACCATTAATGGTATCATTATACCATACGTGTCCTTACACAAGTTCTCTTTCAATTTTTAATGTCTTAGAGATGTTCTCTGTTGATATATAGAGATCCACCTCAGTCTTTTTAACTACTAAAGAATTCCAAGATATGGCTCTACCGGTTTATGAATCATCTGCTCCCTCATGGACACTGAGTGTGGAGGAATCACCTGGCTGGATGTCACTTCTTGCGCTCAAGGCTGTCTCCTCTGGAGCTGCTCCCATCTTTGCAGCCATCCTCTCCTATCTGTGTTTCAGACTGGGGTTTCCTGCTGCATGATCCCATCAGCCATCTCTCTTTCAAAATTCCTCTGTTTCCAGGACCAGCGTTTCCAGGATCCCACAAGTATTCTTCACCGTTTTCCATTAAAATTCTGGTTTGTTGTTTATCTTTAGGTCTTTTCTCTTTAACTTTTTCTCTTCCCTGGGAATTTGGGACAGGAAGATGAAGTCTGACTCATCCCAACAGCCTTAATTATAAGTCAAGACTTTTCAATTTTTTCATTTCTTAACACAGGAAATATATAGTGTATGTATTATTAATTTAAAAATCAAAGATTAGGCCGAGCGCGGTGGCTCAAGCCTGTAATCCTAGCACTTTGGGAGGCCGAGACAGGCAGATCACGAGGTCAGGAGATTGAGACCATCCTGGCTAACACGGTGAAACCCTGTCTCTACTAAAAAAATACAAAAAACTAGCTGGGCGCGGTGGCAGGCGCCTGTAGTCCCAGCCACATGGGAGGCTGAGGCAGGAGAATGGCGTGAACCTGGGAGGCAGAGGTTACAGTGAGCCGAGATCATGCCACTGCACTCCAGCCTGGGCGACAGAGCGAGACTCCGTCTCAAAAAAAAAAAAAAAAAAAAAATCAAAGATTATAAACAAGAACATAGTTTTCTAAAATTAATCAGTTAAAACTTACTTTTAAGACTATCATGAAAAGCATCAGCTAATCTAGTGAGCATCTAATATGATATAAAAATGAGTACATGAAAGGGATCATAGCAGTCCCAAACCATTACAGCCATTCCTCTACTGATGTCTATTAATGGTGAGTATCTTTCTCATAGTATCTATTCAGACATCATGGCATTCCTAGAAACTCAAAAGCTGGCTTTCTGAGCTCAGATTCCATTTCCCACATTATCCAATATTTTTCCTGGGATCCCAAAAGACAGGACAACTCTTGATTTATGGTATATGGTTGTTTAGTTTCTTCCCAAAAACTTTCAGATGAGTATAACAAATAGCAGCAAAATCAACCACTCAAAAGTTTCCTGCTATAGTTACCTCCCGGACATTGAAGGTAATCATGAAAAGCAGTTATGGAGTTCAAGAAGTTTTCTTAGCACAGTCATTTCTCACTAAGCAGTGAGATGAAATTTAAAGACATCAGAAACATCTGGGGCCGGGCATGGTGGCTCATGCCTGTAAACCCAATACTTTCGGAGGCCAAGGTGGGAGGATCATTTGAGCCCAGGAGTTCCAGACCAGCCTGGGCAATATAGAGAGGACCCATCTCTACAAAAAAAAAAAAAAAAAAAATTCTTTTAATTAGCCAGACATGGTGGCTGGCACCTGGAATCCCAGCTACTTGGGAGGCTGAGGCAGAATGATGGCTTGAGCCCATGAGTTGGAAGTTGCAGTGAGCTATGGTCATGCCACTACACTTTAGCCTGGGTGACAGAGCAAGACCCTGACTCAAAAACAAACAAACAACAACAACAAAAAGAAAACAAAAATCTCTAGAAGTGTTTTATTTTCTCTTCAAAAATAAATTCTTTCTTCCCATTTCCCAAGAAAGAAAAGTCTTCTATACCCGAAGACAGAATGAGTACTTTGAAGGAGCTCAAGAAACAATTTTTATTTCTTCCTATTCATCCAAGACTAATAATTAATAAAGTGTTTTTGTTTTTTTTTTTTTTTTTTTTTTTGGATGCAGAGTCTCACTCTGTCGCCCAGGCTGGCGTGCAGCAGCGCAATCTCGGCTCACTGCAATCTCTGCCTCCCAGGTGCAAACGATTCTCGTGCCTCAGCCTCCCAAGTAGCTGGGACTACAGGCATGCACCACCACAGCTAGCTAATTTTTTTAGTATTTTTAGTAGAGATGGGGTTTCACCATGTTGGTCAGGCTGGTCTCAAACTCCTGACCCTCAAATGATCCACCCACCTCAGCATCCCAAAGTGCTGGGATTACAGGTATGAGCCACTGCACCTGGCCAAAGATATTTTAACTCAATAGTTAAAGACCCAAAGTGATTGTGCCATTCACTGAATTTACCTGCAACTCCTTAAGTAGGCCCAGCTACCAGGGACAGAAATTCCTCTTTGGGGACTTAGAGAGTATAAGAGAACCACACGCAGATAAATATAGCAAGAGTAGCAGGATTGAAATAAAGAAGGGTACCTATATCTCAACTCCTACCTTCCTTGGAATTGAAGCCCCATGCAAAGTGAAGAATCAGGGTCCAAAATGTGAAAAAACATAAATGTATCATGGGAGATCAAATGACCCACCTCCAGCGGCACTGTCATATACAGGGAGCCTGATATGCTATGCTGGGCCACCAGCTGAACCATATCAGATGAAAGCCCAAGCAAGCATGATGTCAGCAAGCTTACCAGCCTCATGCTAGGACAACGGCATAGACTCCAGTCTGTAAGAAGGCTCATTTCAGCCAGGTGCGGTGGCTCATGCCTGTAATCCCAGCACTTTGGGAGGCTGAGGCGGGTGGATCACCTGAGGTCAGCAGTTTGGGACCAGCCTGGCCAACATGGCAAAACCCCATCTCTACTAAAAAGATAAAAATTAGCTGGGTGTGGTGGCACGCACCTGTAATCCTAGCTACTCGGGAGGCTAAGGTAGGAGAATCGCTTGAACCCAGGAGGCGGAGGTTGCATTCCAGCCTAGGAGACAGAGCAAGACGCCACCTCAAAAAAGTAAAATAAAAAAAACAGAAGGTTCATTTCATCTCATAGAGATTTCAGGAAGAATTAGTCCTTTAATTTTGGGAAGTAAATTTGTGACAAGATGTACTATAAAGATGGGTTAAAGAAACCCTACCTGGCAGCAGCAATGCGCAAGGAAAAAATAAATGGTTGAATGAAGGGCTATAATCCCCTTGTCTTTTATTTTATTTTATTTCAAAATCTAACTTTTCTCCAAGTCCAAATGTCTGGCTGACTTAAGAAAGAACACTTGGGCACAGCTGCTGGCATGCCTCTTTTGTGTAAAAGAGTAAATAAATAAATTCAAATAAAAAGAAATATCTGGACAACACAAGGCAGAAAAACCCTACCTTATAAGAGGTGGCAGCTGGCTCTCTGAAGAGAAAGAACTAGAGAAAAACAAAAAAAATCTGCCCTACTGGAAGAAAAACTGTATATAATAAAAAGATCAGAAAAAATGAATTTCCAAGTATTATTGCCAACACTCAAAGTCATCAAAACATATTTCCTAAAACATTAGTTCCAATTCCATTTATACAGTACGTGCCTCTGTTTTCCACTCTCTTCTCTAATTCAACTATTTGATGTTCCACCCATCACATCCCTTTAACATTAACTAAATCGTGAACACTTCCTTTCTTTTCCCTGATCCACTCAAACATTTATGACAGGTATATTTTATTACAGCAAGGTATAAAAAGATAGTAAATCACAGTTCCCTACCCCTCCAGGAGTTTGGTCTGGTATGAAAGATAGACTTATACACCAACTGCAATTAAGATAATAAAGGCTGGGTGTGGTGGTTCACGCCTGTAATCTTAGCACTTTGGGAGGCCAAGGCGGGCGGATCACTTGAGGTCAGTAGTTTGAAACCAGCCTGACCAACATGGTGAAACCCTGTCTCTACTAAAAATACAAAAAAATCAGCTGGGCATGGTGGCGCATGCCTGTAATCCCAGCTACTCAAGAGGCTGAGGCATAACAATCACTTGAACCTGGGAGATGGAGGCTGCAGTGAGCCAAGATCGCGCCACTGCACTCCAGCCTGGGTGACAGAGTGAGACTCCATCTGATAAATAAATACATAAATGTAATAAAAAATAATATGTACAAGTTGCTAACATAGAAAATGGTTTCACAAAGAATTGGCTATTGAACAATAAAACTGGATTTCTAATAAATGAAAAAAGTGAGAGAGAACTAACAGAGAAAGAGCACATTCGAAATGGTGGAAATGTGAAAAGTGCCAGTCTATTGAGAAATCTGTAAGATGACCTGAAAATAAAGTGTATGAAAAGGATGGCAGAAGAAAAATTAGTAGGAACTTGAATGGATCTTGAATGTCTCGGTAAAGTGTTTGGATTTTGGGAAGTCTGTGATTCTCAATATTTATCTCCTATGGAAAGAAAATAACATCCACAGGAGGCAAACTACACTGCATCATTAATAGCAGCTTACTATATATTACTGCAGTTGAGTCATTCAAGCAATTAGCTGTAACACTTTCCTTTCTCTCCCAGTAACCTCAGATGAAGGTTAGGACATAGGGCTATCAACAATGAAAACCTCCTTTATTTTCCTCTGTTATCTAACCAAACTTTTACCATAATATAGGATACACAGCATAATATACGGGATGCAAACATGCATTCTGCTGCAGCAAATTCCTTCCCACATTTGTTTTTTAAGTAGCTTTCAAGAAACACCCCTGGCCATTCTAACTGCAGGTAAGATAGACTAAGCATGCTCCACCCTGACTATCCCACTGAATGCAACTATGAAACTTCAAGAGAATGCACGAATCAAGTATTTATAGACTTGGAAAAGCAAACAGTAGCAGGCAGATCAAGGAAGAAAAGAATTGAAATTACTATAAATAAGTGGTGAGTTTTATCATTTTCTTTTCCTCCCATGATCTCCCTGCCCGACCTTGGAAAAGCCTGAAATGCAAAGTAGGCATGAGGACTCTGACAGAGAGAACTCCAGGAGAAGCCCTACTCATCTCACTCAAAAGGCAGAAAAGGGAGCTCCTGATACTTACAACATTATGGAAATCTCAATTCCCATATATTTTTTCTTTTGCTCTATTCTTTTTTGCCCCAGTCCCCAAGTAATTTTGTGGCTGTGGTACCAGTGGCAGACACAGGTGCCAGCAAGAGTCAAAACAATGAGAGAAGAAACATTATTCTCCAATCAGTGAAACTGCAGTCTCAAGAGGGTAGGTAAAACCCCAAGATTTTTTCTACTCTCTCTGTGCTCTTAACACGTGCTGGCCACAAACACAAAATTAGAACAGCAGAGCAAGGTAACTAAAACCTCAGATTTCTAAGTGAGAAGACTGAAAAGTGAAGGCCTAAAGAACCAGAATGGGAGAAGCTAGCATGGAGAAGTGACACAAGAAAAGTTGTTTATGAACTTCTGAGCTCTTCCCTAGGTTGGGCATGTATGGATGTAATCCTAATAAGTATACCAAAGAATTTAAACACTGAACTAACCACACATCCCAGACTGATGACTTGTTGACACATATGTGGGGCAGATCTGAATAGCTGTACAAAGACCCACAGCCCACAGGAAAAAAAAAACTGGAATGTGCGCTCTGAAGCTAACCAAGTTAACTGCTACTAAAACAAAAATATTAACATCCAAAAAGATATGAACTAAATTCAGAGGATTATGTCTCATAACATCATACTCAAAACATCTAAAATTAACCCAAGAACCAGGTAAATCTCTTACAGCGAAGGAAAAATCAAATACCAAGACCAATGTGACAAAAATGTTGACATTATCTCACAAAAATTTTAAGGAAGTTATCATTAAAATTTTCCAACAAGCAATTATGAACACTCTTGAAACAAACAGAAAATTTGAAAGTATCAGAAAAGAAATCGAATGTATAAAAAGAAACCAATGGAAATTTTTAAACTAAAATATGCAATAACCAAATTTTAAGAAAAAACATACTGGATGGGCTCAAGAGTAGACTACAGATGACAAAGGAAAGAGTCAATAAATCTGAAGACTGATCAACAGAAATTATACAATCTGAAACAAGAGAGAAAAAAAGACTAGAAAAAATTAACAAGAAACTATGGAATAATACTTGAAGGTCCAACATACATGTCTATCAGAAAAATAAGGACTGAAAATGTCCCAAGTTTGGTAAAAGACATAAACCTATAGATTCAAGACCTCAATAAATTTAGCACAAAAAAAGGATGGCACAGTGAGTTCATATTTCAAAAGCTCTCTCTATTTCAAATGTACAGCAATGACAATAAAACCCAGAAAAGAAAACTAAGAAAACAGGTAAGCAGAAATAAGTGGTAAACATTTCACAAACTCAAAACAGGAGAAAAACACGTAACAATGCTAACCACTGGCTGGTTCTTCAGAAGCAGGAAGTGCCAAATGCAAAGTACAGATGGTGAGAATGTTCTGAGAAGACTGAGAAGAGAGCCAGGGCCACTGGCGAAAACCAGGCCAAAGAGGAACTGCCCTTGGCCTAAAGAGAAGGCCACCAAGTACAGTCTGCAACTACAGCTCACTATAACACCTAGAGACTGTGGACCTAGGGAGGCAGAACACAGCCTTAGGGTCAAAATCTGAACGAGCTGCTGGGACTAAGCTGCCATGTGTCCAGACTGGCACCATAAAACCTGGATGTAGATTAGGAATCCAAAATGCCAGGAGGTGGGCAACCACAAACTACAGGTCAGGGAGAAGGTGGGAGGCAGCAGTGATGGAGGTAAGAGAGAAACTAGGAAAGAGAGAGGAAGAGGAAGGTCAAGGAAGCAAAGGGGAGGGAGAAGATGAAGGATGAAGAGCAACAATCTTTTTTAACTTTCACCAGAAAAAAGAGCCTATGAAGTAAAATTCCAAAACAGAGTAAGAAAACATTCGCTAACAAACAAAACTTCAGAAACTGAAACAGTTCACATCAGATAAACTGCCCCAGATGAAATTAATTTTATCAGTCTAAAAGATTAAAAGACTAACTAGAAAAGGATTTTAAAAGACCTTGCTAAAGAAGCAATAACAAAGTGAAGAGAGGTGACTAGATTCCAAAATTATTTATGAAAAGGACTTGCTCATAAATTGGAAATGAGAAATGAAAGAAAGAATGATGGTGAACATAAATTCCTACATCTTGTGCTTCTGCAGTAGGATTCAAATACAAGAAGCCTGAAGGATCAAATTTCAGTTTGGGTAATGCTGGGTTTGAGGTAGTTGTAAAATATCCAACTAAAGACGTCACAGAGAGAGAGAAACAGAGTTGGAGTCAACTGTGGTTGACAACTGTGGTTGATTAAAACCACAGAAATAGAAGTGGAAGAGAATGTGATCTTTCGGGGTACGGGTAGAGAAAGTACAAAAAGAAAACAATTTTAAGAAGAGCCCACCCATCAAACCTTGAGTGATTCCTGTAGAGAGGACACAGAAGAGGGCCAAAGAAGTATAAAGAAAAGTAGGAGATTAAAATGGCACCAAAGCCAGAGGATGAGAGTGTCTGAAAAAGGGTAATAGTGTTAAAAGCTTCTGGGAAGTCAAATAGAAAAGGACTGAAAAATGTCCACTGGACTTAACATGAGAAAACTGGTGGTCACACTAGCAGGAACTCTTAGTAGAGTACTGAGGACAGAAGCAGACTGGAGTGGCTCAGGGCCTTTGCACAAGCCGTCTTGTCTGCCTAGCTGGCTGACTCCTTCTCATCCATCAGTCTTAGCTTACATTTTACCCTCAGCAAGACTTTCCCTGAGCACCCTACTAGTGAAGGGAACCACAGTTCTCTCTCAACAACTTGTTTCCCTCATAACACTTATCACAATTTGTAATTATGTTTTATTTCTCTATAACCATCTCCAAAGCAGCAATCCTATCACTTCCAGTGGCTCTTCTTGTTCCAGTACCTATCATAGTACCTGGCCTCCAACAGGCACTAATAAAAACTCTGCCTTCAAAGTAATAAACTTCACTTCATTTTGTGGCGGGAGGGGACTTTTCCTTACACTTAGTATGAGAAACAACATGGAAAGCAAAAAAACAGTGGAAAGAGTACAACTTAGAAGTTACACATAATTCGAATCTTAGCTCCACTATTCACTAGCGCAGTGATCTTTGGCAACCCGAAGACTGGCTTTATACTTGAGGGCCCAATTTTCTCAATTTAAAATGGTAACAACAATTCAATCCTTATGTAATTATGTGCTTTTCTAGTACACCATAGATACTCAATGAGTGAGAGGCATTATTTGGAATAACCATGTCCTTTCCTTCCACTCAGTAGTCTGAATGAGTGAGGCTGTAAAAATGAGTTAAGTCATGGCCTTAGAAACACTGGAACATCAGAATAAGTTAAACTGTATATCAAATCTTTTATTAAATGTATGCTTTTTCAGTAAGATAGGACTTCCGATCCTTCCCAAATAGCTGCTTAGAGAAAAATAAATCCATGATTAGGTACTTTTCCATGCCAGCAGGTATTAATTACATTGAAATACATAAGTTCCCTTTAAACCATGTTGTTTAAGTTCATCAGAAATTATAAAATAAACAAAACCAAAAAGATATATTAATACAATATTTCACTGTTTTGTTCTTAATTTAAAATTTTACTATAAGTAAAAATAAAAAGTAACTTCAGTGTAAGTTATTAACAAAAAATTAAGAAAGTCTTGAGACATTTCCTTAACATTTTATAAAAGAAAATATCCACAGGTCACTTCCCATAGATTAAAAAAAGCCGGATGGTTTTACTGAATTTAAATAGCAAGGTATATAAACACACAAATGAGTAAGTCATACATGAAGACACTGATATAAATCCTGCCCAAATATAATTTTTGCCTGACTGCTGCAAAAAGTCATAGTCCATCTTGACTGGAATGACTAGTTTACCTTTAACTCCAGGTGACTTAAACTATCAGTCCTTTAAGAAGCTTTACTGGTTTTTGACAATTTAACCTGCTGAGCTCACAGCACCCATGGGAGGGTCTTGGTTGCAAGTTTTACTTCTGATGTTGCTGACCACTAATACTAACTCCACAGAAAATGGATTTCAATAACAGCCACCCACAGGTTAACACTGAGTATTACCCATAATACTGCTTTAATTACGTTAATACATAAAGGTCACAATTTGGCAGAAAGTTTTATTAAATTTGGCAGTGCTCACAATAACCAAAAAAGAGGTGTTCATCTGTGCAATAACTCTTTACATTTGTCTAGAGATATAATCCAGTTTGGTCATGGATTTATGCTGCATTTCAATTTATTTTCTAAAAGGAATTCAATTTATTAGTTCCATTCCCCCAAAAAAGCATACATTTCTAGCATTTCTAATAGATAGTTTCCTGACAGATAACTCCAACCATGCTGGGCATAGAATGGTTCTGTCTACCTGGCACAAAGAGACCCCCCGCTACAGCAAAGGAGGCTCCCAACCGCACCCCCAATTTAGGAGCGTTTTGATGGTGGAAAAGATTCATGCTTTGATTTGTCCATAGTTCATGTGTTAATTTGTCTCTGAAACAGTGGAATTATTTTTTCATCTTGAAAAGTAAAGACACATAAATTTTACTTTCAAACCCAAACCCTTTATGCATAGAAAACAAGCCAGAGAATATTTACAACGAATACATGAAAGGGCAAACATATGTTTAAATGACTCTGTTAACAAAAACAGATACTGTACTTTAAAACACAAATCACAGCACAGTTGACATAATTTTCTATTTTTATACATATAAGGTAATCTGAGGTTATTTTATGGAAAAGCAAACAATGGCTGAATTCAGCTCATATACATATTGAATTTGGCAATGATTGTGTTTTTTAAATACACAACCTGACAGGCACTATGGTAGATAATAATGAATCAGCATGGAAGCCATTTAACGTACTTCTTGATTAACTCATTGCCTGTCCAATTCGTAACAGACATGCTTACATGTCATAATCGTCATAACTCCCATCATCCCCACCACTAACACTGCAGCGCCTTGATTAGTCCACAACTCCCAGACGAGCCATTGCTAATGCTAAATAATTCTCTTCAGCCCTCCTGCTACTATTCTGCAGGATCTCCAATTAAATATAATATTAATGTGAACAAATACCTACCAGGAATCCCATCCTATTCCATTTTACCCAAAAATGGAGAGAAAGGAATTTAGCCAAGCCAAAGATAATCAAAACATTTAAAATTGATGCAGCATACTGTTTCTGCAAAGTAAGTTTTTCCAAAGACAACAAAAGCAAAAAAGAAAAGGAAATGTCTAAACATCTTAAACGCTTTCTTCTCCCGGTTAGTTCTTTAATGAAAAGTCTATTGTTTCAAATTTGCATAGTAGATACATTGTATTCTTAATCTAAAAAGATTTCTGAAGGCTAAGTTTTATAAGAAAAGTGAGAAATAGCAAGTTTTAAAGCCATTATGCCATTTTTTAAACCCTTTGATTACATAATTCCCAGACTCCCAGATTCAAAACCATATACTAAGGCAAAGAATTCCTCCCTTCCCATTAAATGCAGTACTGCAGTCACTCTTCAGAGGCTTTGCCACAAGACTTTTTGTTGTTGATAAGGAAAGTTAATATTGAAGAATGGCAACTATAAATACCTGTTGTAAGAATAAATTAAGAATCCTATAGATTTCCTCTTGCAACCTAAATGTCTGGAAATGTTTCTGATCTAATTAAGACCAACTGTGAAACATGGACCAGGACAGCCATCATCTTAAAATATCCTTTACTAAGAAAAGGCAATTTAAGAAAATGTTACTTAAATATAACATTCTCAACTACACACACACACACACACACACACACACACACACACACACACACAAAGGGTCACCTGATATTTTTCAGTTAACACCCCATAAAAGTTTTCTAAGCCTGACTTTAGTCATTTGTTCCTATTTGAGGATCAGTGATAGGCATCAGCACCAAACAAGTCCATTAACAATTTTTGTGAAATTTTTTTAAAAATGGTTATTTAAGAACCTTAACTCCTTTCCAAATAGAAGAAGTTTGAAAATATTCTGAAATCATGTAAAGGAGAAAAAAAATGTTTGAAGTTTTCACATTTAAGTTGCTTTCATCTCTATATACATCTAAGGTAAAACTGAAGATACGCTGACAAAAAATATAAATAAATGTACGCATATACAGAGACATGTAAATATAAAAAATGAAATAAAGATATTCCAATAATCCCAGAAAATGTTGAAAAGTTTAACCCTAAAGTCTTTTATACCTTAGTATGCATTAATGTGTTCCATTTCCATTTACCTGATCATTACCCTCAAGTTTGTTCAGCTGGAACCAACATACACTAATTACTTAGACATCACGAAGTCCTATTTGTCCTCAGTACCTCCCCAGACAGCAGGGATATATTATCAAGGGTAGGCATAAAAAGTGATGATTGCCCTCACCTTATATCAATCACCCCAGACTGCTCACAGGAAACCCCACTCAATCTCATTATAGAATCCTGAGGCTGAGACTACAGTGCGCACCAGGGATCATCCTTTCAACAGCAGGCTGCCTGGGTAAGATGTGAGTCACAGTGAGTACTTCCTTGATTTTAGGTTCTTGTTTCAACGTGGTAAAATCAGATATTTCTCATTTAAATCCAACATGACTGTAAACAGACAAAGCAACAAAATATGTATAGATAGGTTCAATTTAGGAACGTGGATAGAAAATACAGTCAAAGGTTGAATGATTCTGTTGATGTACAGAATCATTTTCCTCTTTGGGAATGAAGATTCTCAATTCTTTTCATTTAACCTGATGAGATCTCATTTTAAAAAAAAAATCAAAACTAATTTTAGCAGTTTGATATAGATGTAACAATATATTTTACTATTTTTGTGGAAAGACATACTAGTCTTTATACTTAAAACATAATGTTATCTAACATTCATTTGGAGAAGTACAACAATCTTAAATTCCCAAATTCTTTGTTCCCAGTATTCACCAAACTAACGAAATCGGCCCATGTGCCCATTTAGAAACTCCTAGTCACTAAAGCCATTAAACATTTCTCATTCCTTATAGTTCTCATCTTCTCTGAGATACCTAAAAATCACAGTAAATTAGAGGCAAGCAATCCTAGAATTACTTCGTCTTCTAAATCCAAATAATATTCATAAGACCCTCTTTAACAACTCAAAAATCCTCCCACATCACCCCACTGCCTAAAATCTAACAAATTTATTCCACAGACCTATCTCTTCTTGCTGACTTATAATGTATTAAAATGTATTTTAATATGTTAGGCTACTCCCCGTCAATTTTCCTCAGAATTATCTAGGCTATTCTTGCATATTTACTCTTTGTCAATCCCCCCCCCAATTATGTTGTTATATTAGGATTTAATAGAAAATGTACAGATTAATTTAGAACTAAAGAGCATTTTTAAAAATCGGTTTCCCTATACAAAAACAAGAAGTCCTCATGTAAGTCCTAAAAGTTTCATTTTAAATTCACATCATACAGTGTTTTATCATTTCCATTGCTTCTACAAGGTTACATTTCTTGTATTTTCTACCTTATTGATATATATGAAGTTTATAGATTTATTTGTATTTACTATTTAACCAGCCACCAGAGATTTTTTCTGTTTCTAAAGAGTTATTCAGGGCTGGGTGCTGTGGCTCACACCTGTAATCCCAGCACTTTGGGAAGCCGAGGAGGGTGGATCACCTGAGGTCAGTACTTTGAGACCAGCCTGGCCAATATAGTGAAACCCCATCTCTACTAAAATACAAAAATTAGCCAGGAGTGGTGGCGGGCACCTGTGATCCTAGCTACTCAGGAGGCTGAGGCACGAGAATTGCCTGAACTTGGGAGGCGGAGGTTGCAATAAGCCGAGATGGCACCATTGCACTCCAGCCTGTCCAACAGAGCAAGAATTTGTCTCAAAAAAAAAAAGAAAGAAAAGGAAAAAAAAAAAGGAGTTATTCAGTTCATTGTATAACTAGAAACTCAATACAATCTTCTTATTTTTGCCTTTGCTATCCACCAATTTATAGCTCTTGACTAACTGTATCACCTTGTACTTCTAGAATGCTATTTTAGAACACTAGTGGCAGAGACCTCATGAATGAGATCCTTCCTTTGCTCCTTCCACCATGTGAGGACACAACAAGAAGGCTCCATCAAAGAATTAAGAAGGGAGCCCTCACCAGGGACAACATCTAACAGTGCCTTGATCTTGACTTACCAGCCTCCAGAACTATGAGAAATAAATTCCTGTTGTTTATAAGCCACCCAGACTATGATAACCTGTAACAAGCCTGAACAGACTAGGACAGTGACCAAGAAAAAAGGGAAAGCTCAAAATAAAAATAAGAAAATACTATACCAATAAGCTAGAAACTTTGATGAAATTGACGCATTCATAGAAAGACACAAACTACAGACACTGACTAAAGAAATAGAATATCTGAAAAAACCTATAATAAGTAAAAAGGTGGATCTAATAATCAAAAACTAACCAAAGAGAAGCCCAGATTCAAATGGCTTCACTGGTGATTTCCACCAAACATTTAAAGGAAAGTTAAAGTTAATACCAACTCTTCCAAAAAACAAGATGAGAGAAAGCTTTCCAATTCATGAGGCCAGGATCACACTAACAACAAAACCAAGCAAAGACATCATAAGAAAACTACAGACAATATCTCTTGTAAATATGAACACAAAATTAATAAAATACTAACAAACTGAATCCAGCAATATACAAAGAATTACACAGCATGACCAAGTGGGATTAATCACAGGAATGCATGGTTGGCTTAACATCCAAAAAAATCAATTAATGTAACAATACACCATATCTAAAGGACAAAAACCACATGATTATCTCAGTAAACACAGAAAAAGCATTTTAAAAAATGCAACACCTGTTCATGATAAAAATTCCTCAGTAATCTAGGAAGAGCAATTAACTTCTTCAACCTGATAATGAAAGTTTATGAAAATACCAGAGCCTAAATCAAATTTAATGGTGAAATGCTGAATTCTTTCCCCCTAAGATGAAGAACAAGACAAGGATGCCACCTCTCACCTCATCAACATTGTTCTGGAAGTTAAAGCCAGAGAAATTAGGCAAGAATACAAAATAAAAAGCATCCAGATGGAAAGAAGTAAAACTATCTCTATTCACATGACATGATCGTATATAAAGAATCCTGGCCAGGTGCAGTGGTTCATACCTGTAATCCTAGCACTTTGGGAGGCCGAGGTGGGCAGATCATGAGGTCAGGAGTTCGAGCCCAGCCTGGTCAACATGGTGAAACTCCATCTCTACTAAAAATACAAAAAATTACCCAGGTGTGGTGGCAGGTGCCTGTAGTCCCAGCTATTCGGGAGGCTGAGGCAGGAGAATTACTTGAACCTGGGAGGCGGAGGTTACAGTGAGCCAAGATTGCACTATTGCACTCCAGCCTGGGCAGCAGAACAAGACTCGGTCTCAAAAAAAAAAAAAATCCTAAGGCACAGGCGCGGTAGCTCACACCTATAATCCCAGCACTTTGGGAGGCCAAGGTGGGAGGATCACTTGAGGTCAGGAGTTCGAGACCAGCCTGGCCTACATGGTGAAACCCCATCTCTACTAAAAATACAAAACAAGTAGCTGGGTGTGGTGGTGCGTGCCTGTAACCCCAGCTACTCGGGAGGCTGAGGCAGGAGAATCACTTGACCCCAGGAGGTGGAGGTTGCAGTGGGCTAAGATCATGCCAGGACACTCCAGCCTGGGTGACAGAGACTCCGTCTAAAAAGAAAAGAATCCTAAGAAATCCACTAAAAAACTATTAGAACTAATAAAAGAGTTCAGTAAGTTTACAGGAATCAAAATCATTATATGAAAATCAATTGTATTTCTATAGACTTGCAACTAATTTAAAAAACTGAAATTAAAAAACTAACTACACTTATAGTAGTACAAAACTACAAAACATTGCTGAAAGAAATCCAGGTGACCTAAATATGGAAGAATATCACATGTTCATGGATAGGAAGACTTAAAAAATGTTAAGATAGCTATACACTCCAAAATGATCTACAGACACAATGCAATATCAATCAAAATCCCAGCTGGTTACATTCTTTGACCAGAATTGTCTTCTGTTCATAAACCATTCTCCACAAATCTTCCCAGAGAATAATAAGCATGCTTTTCTAGAGCCTGGAAAATGAAACATAAAAGACAATTCATGACTTAATTAGAAGCTTAACTCCCATTTCGCTTTTTCCTTCCCTGACCAATTCCCATTGGAGTATTTTATACTGCTTCCCTGTGGCCTCATCCCCTGGATTCAGGCACATTAATCTCATCGTTATAAATGAACTGTTTTCCTAGGGAAAGCCTGACTTTAAGACTACTCTAGATCAGTCTTTATTTCTCAAAGAAATTGAGGGAATTTCCTCAACAGAGAATAGGATGTCATATTGTTTTAAGACAAACCAACAATAAGCCAACTAAATAACCTGCAAATCCTCAACTAAATAACCTGCAAATCCTCCTTAAAAACATCTAAAGACCTAGATTAAATATAACAAACATCCTTCAAATGAAGGGCTTGGCTCACAAAAAAACTACAAGGGATGAAAAACAAAGAAAAAGGAAGCAGGGCGCAATGGCATGTACATGTATGTAGTCCCAGCTACTCAGGAGGCTGAAGCAGGACTATCACTTGAGCCCAGGAGTTCATGGCTGTAGTTTGCTACAATCACACCACTGCACTCCAGCCTGGGCAACAGGGCAAGGCTGTCTCAAAAAAACAAACAAAAAAAAGTAATCTAAAAATCTGGGTGGGCACGGTGGCTCAAACCTGTAATCTCAGCACTTTGGAAGGCTGAGGCGGGTGGATCACCTGAGGTCAGGAGTTCGAGACCAGCCTGGCCAACATGGTGAAACCCTGTCTCTACTGAAAATTCAAAATTAGCTAGGTTTGGTGATGCACGCCTATAAGCCCAGCTATTCGGGAGGCTGAGGCAGGAGAATCGCTTGAACCCAGGAGGCGGAGGTTGCAGTGAGCTGAGATCATGCCATTGCATTCCAGCCTGGACAACAAGAGCAAAACTCCGGCTCAAATAAATAAATAAATAATATAAAAATGAAAATCAGTCTGCATCCACAAGAGCCAGTCTTGGAGAGTGAAGGTGGGAATCTCAATAATCTAGAAGATTGGGTTTTAACAATGAGAGAAAGGAAACAGATCCCGTGTGAGTTGGAGGTTTGAAGGAAACCCTTCTGTCTAAAGCCAGGAGGCTCAAAGATTACGTTCTCAGTGAAAGGTTGTGGGGGAGAAATCAACCTACTAAATAGAGAGGATAAACCCTATGTTCGTATCTCTGTGGTTCAAAGTAAAGGAAAATGTCTCTAGAAATTAGAAACCATGAGCCTATTCAACAGGTGTGTATGTGTGTGTGTGCAATCTCATTTTGTTCTTCACATTATCTTCAAACTTTGACAATCTTTATGCCAAAAAATTCATATAAAAATTAGTCCCAGATAAGTGATACCCTGGATGGTGTGATGGAAACAAATATAACACCTACCCTACCTGGCCAAATCCATAACCCAAACCATCTTGAAATTCAACAATAAAAGCACCAAACATAAAATCACATGCCAAAATTCAAACATGTGAGGAAACAGTATGTCATGAGGAAGAGTCAGGAATAGAAATAAACACCCACAAACTTGAAATAATACAATATGATAGTTCTTTAAATTAAATATGCTAAAAATAAATATACTAAAGGCCTCAAATACATAAGAAAAAACATAATACATAAAAACAGGCAGATTCAAAAAGGAGCAGAAAATCAACAGCTTACTCAACAGACAGCAAAAAAGACAAATGCAACCAAAGTAATCAGGCTCAGGCAATTTTCATTATTGATGCAAAAACATTAGAGAGGTGGCTGAGGGACAAAATATTCATATGGATTCAAAAACTCTCCCCAAAAAGTATTTAATAAAAAAAAAAGAGAATGCACCATTATAATGGGAAGACCCGGTAAAACCAAATTATCATACTTAGCATAACAACAGAACAATTCAACATTAAGAACCTCTTGTTACGATATTACTATTAAAAAAAAAAAAAAACATTACTGGCTGGGGTATGGAGGCTCACGCCTGTAAACCCAGCACTTTAGACGCCAAGTCAGGAGGATCTCTTGAGCCCAGGAGTTCAAGACCAGCCTGGGCAAGATGATGAAATCCCATCTCTACAAAAAATACAAAAATTAGCCAGGCGTGGTGGCATGCACCTGTAGTCACAACTACTTGGGAAACTAAGGCAGGAGGATCGCTTGTACCCAGGAAGTCAAGCTGGAGTGAGCTATAATCTCACCACTGCACTCCAGCCTGGACAACTGAGACAGACCCTGTCTCAATAAAAAAAAGAAAAAAGAGAAAAAAAAAGCACTTATGAAGTAGTCTTGTCAAATATTTAATTTGAATCTATTCATAAGAAAATAATCATACAAAGCCAGGATGTCTGAAAGCCAACATAATAAAAATCAAACAAAAAAAGGAGGGAGGATAGGGGCACTATTTTAGATGAAGAGACTAAAGAGGTATAATAACCAAATGTAACTCATAAGCCTTGACTGAACTGTGGATCAAAGAAAAATATTAAAAAGGACAACTGGGGTGAACTGGAGAAACCTGAATGTGGTATGCATATTACATGATATTACAGAATAATGAGTTATTTTCTTAGGTTTCATAAAGTATTATAGATATGTAGAAAACCATACTTATTACTGTGAGATGAATAGTATTTAGGGATAAAATGCCACAATGTCTGTAACTTATTTTCTTTTTTTTTTTTCCTGTCCAGGGGATTTTTTTTAATGCTTCTCTCTTTTTTTTTTAAACTACACTTTAAGTTCTAGGGTACATTTGCACAACGTGCAGGTTTGTTACATAGGTATACATGTGTCATGTTGGTTTGCTGCACCCATCAACTCATCACTTACATTAGGTATTTCTCCTAATGCTATCCCTCCCCCATCCCACCACCCCACCACAGGCCCCAGTGTGTGATGTTCCCCGCCCTGTGTCCAAGTGTACTCATTGTTCAGTTCCCACCTATGAGTGAGAACATGAGGTGTTTGGTTTTCTGTCCCTGTGACAGTCTGCTGTGAATGATGGTTTCCAGCTTCAACCATGTCCTCTAACTTATTTTCAAATTGTTTAGCCAAAAAAAATTTTAAAAAATGAACACACACAACGTATATATGGATACAGATATAAAGCAAACAGCCAAAATGTTAACAATTGGTGAATCTAAGTGAAGGGTATACAGACACTCTTATACTGGTATATAACGGTAAACTGATACCAGTATACTGGTACTACTTTTCTAAATTTTTTTCATTATGTTTGAACAAACACTTCAGAAAAAAAAATGTAAATGAATGACCAATAACACAAAAAAGTACTCAACATCAGTATTCATCAGGAAAACCTAAAATTAAAAGCACAATGACATACTGCTTCACAACCACTTAAAAATAAAACACAAAATCAAATGGACTAAAAACACCAAGTGCTGGCAAGGACACAAAAGCACCCTGACCTCATACATTTCTGGAGGGAGTAAAATATGATACAACCATGACGGAGAACTGTTTAGCAGCTTCTCATAAATTTAAACATGCATGTATTTATTCTAGGCATCAGCAAAATACTGTCTACCCACAGGCCAAATCTGATCCAAGGGCTGTTTTTGCACAGCTCTCAAGCTAACAATAGTTTTCACATTTTTAAAGTGTTGTTAAAACAAAACAAAACAAAACAAAAAGAAGTATATGTAACAGAGACCACAGGGGCCTGCAAAATCTAAAATACATTTGCTATCCAGACAAAAATATATTTATTTTCAAACAAAAAAAGGTTGCCAACTCCTTATCTACCCCCAAGACCCAGCTACTCCCCTCCTAGATATTTACTCCAAAAAAATCAAAATTATGTTCACAAAAAGATATGCAAAAGTTATACTTATAAAAATCTTGTTCATGGTAGCCAAAAATTGGGGAAGGAGGTAATTTGACCAGCTCATCCCAAAATTCACATGGAAGAGCAAAGGACCAAGAATCCTGAAAACAATTTTGAAGAACATGTTGGCAGGAAAGGACCAACAGAGGTAAACTGCATAATCATCTCTAAAAGCCAACATTTTTTCCATCAAACATTAATTGTTTGCAAGTTAGCTGGCTTTCCTTCCTTGTGTGACTTATCAGTTAATATGTGTAGTATCCATTCATCCTTTTCCTTGCATAATTACCTTAAAAATTCGTTGTTTATAATAGAAAATGAATAGCTTTCACAATCAATTGCTGCAGTATTTTCCTACTGGAATAGTATTTACATTTCCACATATGAAATTAACATGCAAAGTCTATAAGGTTTTTTACTCCAAGTTACATTTAAAATGCTCACCTCTTGAAAACAAACATGCAAATACATCTGAATAGCATGGCTTGTTCATATTACTGATACTATAAAGCTGATTAGCTATAATAGTAACCTTTGTGATCATGTGCTGAGGAAGCAAAAAATGCTGTTACAGGAATTCACCTTTTCAGTCTCAGTTTACATCCTTGAGACTGAAACAGAAACCACACAGCAGATTTGACCCTACTGTTGAGGTTTAAATGAAACTTTTGACATTCCAACCATCATTATCCTGCTTTTACTTATGGTGTCTTTCTAGAAACAGACTTAAAGTAGGTCATAGTAAGAGAAAGTTTTGACTAGTGTGCAATTGCTTCCATTATGGGGTCTGGTAAATTTCATTATAAATTATGTATCATAATCTCTGGTATATTCTACTTTCAGCCAGAAGTGGTGAAAAGTCTCTAAAACATAAAACTACCACATGTGCTTCAGGGAAGGTGCGAATGAGAAAAACATAAAAACAATTCTTTTGAAACCACTTTTGCAAAAGTGAAAGTCTAAAACGTCTACCTGTAGATCAGAATACAGTCGTACGCCATATGACATTTTGGTCAGCAATGTACTGCATGTACATTTCAGCTCCAATAATGGAGCTGAAAAATTCCTATTTGCCTAGTGATGTCTTTTTTTTATTTTTGTGGGTATACAGGAGGTGTATATATTTATGGAGTACATGAAATATTTTGACACAAGCATACAATGTATAATAATCACATCAGGATAAATGGGGTAGCCATCATCTCAATCATTCATTTATTTGTGTCACAAGCATCCCAACTCTATTCCCTAAATTATTCTAAAATGTACCACAAATTACTGGACTGTAGTCCCCTGTTGTGCCATCAAATACAAGATCTTACTTATTCTAACTATATTCTTGTACCCATTAATCATCCCCATCCCTCCGCTCCATACACCCTGCCTAGCCTCTGGTAACCATCCTTCTACTCTCTATGTCTATGAGTCCAATTGTTTTCATTTCTAGCTCCCACAAATGAGGGAGTACATGCAAAACTTGTCTTTCTATGCCTGGCTTATTTCACTTAACGTAATGTCCTCCACCAGTTCCATCCCCACTATTGCAAATGACAAGATCTCATTCATTTTTATGGCTGAATGGTACCGTACATATGTACCACATTTTCTTTATCCCTTCATCTATTGATGGACACTTAAGTTGCCTCCAAATCTTGGCTATTGTGAAAAATGCTACAATAAACATGGGAGTGCAGATATCTCCTCCATATACTGATTTCCCAGGTGCTAGGTGTACCCCTAGCAGCAGATGTACATCTAGCAGCTGGATCATATGATAGTTTTAGTTTTTTGAGGAACCTCCACACTGTTCTTTATAGTGGTTGTAGTAACTTACATTCCCACCAACAGTGTATGAGGTGGGATGTAGAGTACTGTCTCTACATCCTCGACAGTACTCGTTATGTCTTTTGGATAAAAGCCATTTTAACCGGGGTGAGATATCTCATTGTACTTCTGATTTGCATTTCCGTAATGAATACTGTCGAGCACCTTTACATATATCTGTTTGTGATCTGTATGTCTTCTTTTGAAAAATGCCTATTCAGATCTTTTGCCCCCTTTTCCTTTGGACGTAGTCTCGCCTGGCCGCCCAGACTAGAGTGCAGTGGCACGATCTTGGCTCACAGCAACCTCCACCTCCCAGGTTCAAGCTTCCTGCCCTGGCCTCCAAGTAGCTGGGACTACAGATGTGTGCCACCACACCCGGCTAATTTTTGTATTTTTAGTAGAGACAGGGTTTCACCATGTTGGCCAGGCTGGTTAAACACGCATTTATTTATTCTAAGTCTCGAACTCCTGACCTCAAGTGATCTGCCCACTCAGCCTCCCAAAGTGCTGGGATTACAGGCGTGAACCACCGCACCTGGCCTTTTTGCCCATTTTTTAATCAAATTATTAGATTTTTTTCCTATAGAGTTGTTTGAGCTCCTTATACATTCTGGTTACTAATCCCTCATCAGATGTGTAGTTTGCAAATATTTTCTCCCATTCTGTGGATTGTCTCTTCATTTTTTTGCTTCCTTGGCTGTGTAGAAGCTTTCTAACTTAATGTGATCTCGTGCCTACTGATGTCTTGATGAGCCTGATCCTGTGCAGGTCTAGGCTAATGTGTGCATTTGAGTCTTCATTTTTACCAAAAAAGTTCAAAAAGTAAAAAATAAATGAAAAATAAAAAACTTTAAAAACAGAAAAAAGCTTATAAAACAAGGATATAAAGAAAACATTTTTGTACAGTTGTACAATGTTTGCATTTTATGCTGTTTTATTATGAAAGACTCAAAGAGTAAACCCGGGCGTCGTGGCTCACGCCTGTAATCCCAGCACTTTGGGAGGCTGAGGCGGGCGGATTACCTGAGGTCAGGAGTTCAAGACCAGCCTGGCCAACATGGTGAAACCCCGTCTCTACTAAAAATACAAAAATGAGCCGAGCGTGGTGGCACATGCCTGTAATCCCAGCTACTTGAGAGGATGAGGCAGGAGAACTGCTTGAACCCGGGAGATGGAGGTTGCAGTGAGCCAAGAATGCGCCACTGCACTCTAGCTTGGCTGACAGAGCAAGACTCTGTCTCAAAAAAAAAAAAGAGTCAAAGAGTAAAGACAAAATTAAAAAGTTTACAATGTAAAAAAGTTATGGTATGCTAAGGTTAATTTATTATTGAAAAAAGAAAACTATTTTTCTATAAATGTAGTGTAGCCTAAGTGTACAGTGTTTATGAAGTCTACAGTAGTGACAGTAATGTCCTAGGCCTTCGCTCACTCCCTGACTCACCCAGACCAGCTTCCAGTCCTACAAGCTCCATCCACAGTAAGTGCCCTATACAAGTGTACCATTTTTTATCTTTTATACTACATTTTTACTGTACCTTTTCTGTGTTTAGATATGCTTATATACACAAACACCATTGTGTTACAATTGCCTACAGTATTTAGTACAGTCACACGCTGTACAGGTTTGTAGCACAGGAGGAATAGGCTATACCATATAGGTGTGTACTAGGCTATATCATCAAGGTTTGCGTAAGTACATTCTGTGATGGTCACATAATATTGAACTCACCTAACGATGCATTTCTCAGAACATATCCCTGTCACTAAGTGACGGACCCTACCAAAGGGTCCCATTATCAAAAGTAGTGTGAAACAATGAGAAACAATGCTTGCATTAGTATTCAACTACTTATATTTCATGCCATAAAGACCTAATAATTTACATTCTTTCCCCAGGGTATTTTTTTCTACTCATTCATAACACTACTACTAAAAAAATCCCTGCTGTGGGCCGGGTGTGGTGGCTCAAGCCTGTAATCCTAGCACTTTGGGAGGCCGGGGCAGGCGGATCACCTAAGGTCAGGAGTTCAACACCAGCCTGGCCAACATGGTGAAACCCCGTCTCTCCAAAAATACAAAAATTAGCCAGGCATGACGGCAGGTGCCTATAATCCCAGCTACTCAGGAGGCTGAGGCAGGAGAATCACTTGAACCCAGGAGGCGGAGGGTGTAGTGAAGTGAGATCACGCCACTACACTCCAGCCTGGACGACAGATCAAGACTCTGTTTCAATAAATAAATAAATAAATAAATAAATAAATAAAGGCCTGCTGTGTTAAAAGTACCAAATAAAAGTATATCTGCTTTATGCTAAACCTTCTTTTGTTCGTATCCAATTAGCATTAACCTGTCTTTCATTTTTGTCAGACTTTCAGCTGAACACTTTGAAGCATTTCGGAAAGGTGAAACAATTGTAGCATTCCCTTAGTGATACTGAAGTTATGCTGGGGAAAGTGCTCTCATAAGGGAGCATTGTGTAAACATTTCATTAATCTTTGACTCAAACTTTCTCATGCTTTGCTTAAATCTACTTGGTGACCAGCAATCAGCCTGGCAATTTTTCAGTTTAAGCTTTTAAAGCTATGAAAAGAAAATACTTAAGGCACATATAGAAGACACTGTGATAATGTCATTTTGCTTAACACAACAGTGAACAAGTAAACAGTTTTTAAACTCGAATATATCTTTTGCAGGCCAAGAAAAAAAGCCTGTATGTCCCTCTTTTTCTACTTGACCCAAAATTAAGTCCTGATTTAAACAAAGCAAAAATATACTTACAGAACTAGCATCAACATCACTGTGGATGGCAACTGTCTTAATGCCCATCTTCTTGCAAGTTTTAATAACCTATTTTAAAATATATTAATGTCTATTAATAGTGATTCACACTTAAAGGGGTTTAATAATAAATAATTTCATAGAGTAAAATGGAAAATAAGATGAAAATTCTACTCACCCGACATGCAATTTCTCCTCTATTAGCAATAAGAATTTTATCAAAAGTCTGAAGACAGAAAAAACACATTCATTAGAAATTGTTACTCTTACTTTGGGACCAAAAAACACCAACTTTTTCCAACATTAACACTGAATATAATCCTAAAAAACATTACTTCTTAGAGTAACATTAAATACTATATTATTTAGAGTAATATTAAATGTACTATAAATACTTAGGGTAATATTAAAATAGGTTATTAAATAGTATAATCATTTACAACCAGAGAACTACAAAATTCACCTGATATGATCGGGTTCTATAATTACTTTGTTAAAGCATAGTAGGTGAATGTATTCACAATGGGGGTATTTATCAATTCTCTAGCCAAAAGAAAATCTTCAAATGATATTTCAGATACTAAAAGACTGTAGTCAAGCCCGGGCGCAGTGGCTCATGCCTGTAATCCCAGCACTTTGGGAGGCTGAGGCAGGTGGATCACGAGGTCAGGAGTTCGAGACCAGTATGACCAACACGGTGAAACCCTGTCTCTACTAAAAATACAAAAAGGCTGGGCACAGTGGCTAACACCTGTAATCCCAGAACTTTGGGAGGCCAAGGTGGGTGGATCATGAGGTCAGGAGAGCGAGACCATCCTGGCCAATATGATGAAACCCCGTCTCTACTGAAAATACAAAAAACATAAAAACAAAAAAATTAGCTGGGTCTAGTGGTGTGCGCCTGTAATCCCAGCTACTCGGGAGGCTGAGGCAGGAGAATGGCATGAACCCGGGAGGTGGAGACTGCAGTGAGCCAAGATCGCACCACTGCACTCCAGCCTGGAGACAAAGCAAGTCTCCGTCTCAAAATAAATAAATAAATAAATAAATAAATAAATAAATAAATAATAAATTAAAATACAAAAATTAGCCTGACGTGGTGGTGCATGCCTGTAATCCCAAGTGCTGGTAATTCCAAGTAATCTCAGCTACTTGGGAGGCTGAGGCAGGAATCGCTTGAACACGGGAGGCAGAGGTTGCAGTGAGCTAACATTGTGCCACTGCACTCCAGCCTGGGTGACAGAGCAAGACTCCGTCTCAAAAAAAAAAAAAAAAAAAAAAAAAAAAACTTTGGCCAAAATTACTTGACAATTTATTTTCTAAATTCTGGGAAATTCTAAGTGTCATGAGTTGTTTTCAAAGGAAAGTCTGATACTAAGTAAGAATAATTTATCTGCCATCTCTGTTGGGACAGGGCATATTTTCAGTAACTCAGAATAGGTACCAATCGTGCTTATATCCAAAAACGCCTAGGCTAAGCAGATTACACCATTTGAATACAATGTTAAGTTTGAATAACCACCAAATTTTGAAGCAGCTGAGACCAAATAGTAGAGAAGCTGTATATCCTGTGTTTATCTAGAGACCTAAACCCAAGTCCAGCTTTGCCACTAATGACTTATTTAACTTTAAGCAAATCAATCCCTGTAGGCCTTGATTTCCACATAAACTGGCAGCACTCCAAAGGAAAGCTATTTAGTAAGGTTTTCTTCCTACTCTAAAATTGTACAGGCTAATCGTTTTTAAAAACACACCATTCCAAGTAATTTGGATGTTATACATATTAGCACATGGTAATTTCTGGATTTGTGAATTGTTTTTAAGTTCAACGGAACTACAGAAAAAAAGTGTTAGTTACATTTCTAAAGGAAGACTTAGAGTTACATATGATCTTTTAAAAAGTACTCTTATATAACTTAGAGCAGTTTGTTTGTTTGTTTGTTTGTTTGTTTTTTGAGATGGAGTCTCACTTTGTCACCCAGGCTGGAGGGCAGTGGTGCGATCTCAGCTCATGGTAACCTCCGCCTCCCAGGTTCAAGATATTCTCCTGCCTCAGCCTCCCGATAGCTGGGATTACAGGTGCATGCCACCACGCCCCGCTAATTTCTTTGTATTTTTAGTAGAGATAGGGTTTCCCCATCTTGGCCAGGCTGGCCTCAAACTCCTGCCCTCAGGTGATTTGCCTGCCTCGGCCTCCCAAAGTGCTGGGATTACAAACCTGAGCCACCACGCCCGGCCTAGAGCAGTATTTTAACATACAGGAAAAAGTCCAGCATTTCAGAAGTGAAAAAAGCTTTCTAGGTCTTGGTTTAACCTTTACATCATATATGTCTTAACTCCACCAACCCGAGGCAAGCCCCTGCCTTAAAAATAGGTAAACTTCTAATTTGATAAAACGCTAAGCCACTCAGAGCCTTGCTCACACCTCAGGTCTGAGAACGCAAAATCATCTACTTTTCTGTATTTAAATGGTCATGGTAAATCCCTCTTAAGCAGTAAGCATATCCTGAGAAAACAATGATTACACTTTCTTTTTTTTTTTTTTTTGAGACGGAGTCTCGCTCTGTCACCCAGGCTGGAGTGCAGTGGCCAGATCTCGACTCACTGCAAGCTCCGCCTCCTGGGTTCACGCCATTCTCCTGCCTCAGCCTCCCGAGTAGCTGGGACTACAGGCACCCGCCACCTCGCCCGGCTAGTTTTTTGTATTTTTTAGTAGAGACGGGGTTTCACCGGGTTAGCCAGGATGGTCTCGATCTCCTGACCTCGTGATCCGCCCATCTCGGCCTCCCGAAGTGCTGGGATTACAGGCTTGAGCCACCACGCCCGGCCAACACTTTCTTAAATGGGTTTTAAAATGTGATGTTAATATTAACTGTGAAACAGACCATCTCTGATAATCACCATAAACACCACTCCTAGAAATTATATATTAAACAATTGTTACAGCAAATATAACAAATCATAACACTGGAAGAATTAAGTAAGAATCCCCATTCTAATTTCTGTTCAAGCAGCAGAACGGTCATTACGAGTCAGTCTGCAGCCAAACCACCCAGGCTGAACTTCCAGCACACTATGTTCTCCTCCTGTGTGTCCTGCTATGAACAAGTCATCCTTCTTGCCTCTCATTTCCTGGTATGTAAAATAAGGGTAAAAACAGCACCTGCCACAAGAGGTTGTGAGAATGATATTAATTAACACCCTTGAAGTGTTTAGAATAACGTCTAACATGTAATATATATTCATTCAGCATTAGCTATGGCTACTGTTCTTCACCCCTTTGGGCTACATGCCAGACTGTTATGAATTTAGGAGTGTGCCCTTATCTGCCTAACTGGGGAAAAGCTATATCAAAACAAATACCTGCACCTGACACATCTTCTCTGTTAAGGGCTATTAACGTATTACCAATTAGCACATAAAACTCAATAAAGCTAACCATATCAATTAATCTTCCATACATAACATTTTCTTTTAAATAAATCACAGTTCAGAATTTTTAAAGTACAAAAGGGGATACACTGAAGAAACACCCAAGTCCCTGCCCAAAAGGCAACCACTGTTACTGGTCTCCTATATATTCTTCCAGGTAGGCTACGCCTGTAACAGAATACACATACAAATCAATCAAAACCAACTAAAACTGCCCCTCTGCATCAACAATTACAGGTAAATATCAAGTGCATTTGGCAACTTCAAAGTAAAATATGGCACAAACACAATGAATTGTGTTAAGTGCTCTAATAAGGCTGTGTGCAGGATGCTACACAGAGAAGGGAGCGCGTGAACAGCATGTGTAAAGGTGGTGACACTGGAAGAAGAGGGTAGCACTAAAGAACTACAAGGAATTCTCAATATGACTCAAGCGTGTGGTATGCTTAGGAGAGTTGTAGCAAATAAAGCTAGGATAAAAACAGTCCAGATGATAGAAGGACTCATACGCCATTCAAGGAACTGGGACTTGTTCCTGTATGTGGAGAGTCACTCATAAGGCACCCTGAAGACACTCAGAAAAAGACAACTATAAATTAGGATCCTGGATCCTTGAAGACAGAGGAGATTTCAGGCACCAGAATAGATAATGAAGACCTTTGGCAGTAGCTGCTCTATAACTGTACTAATGATGTCATCTGAAGTAAAAGATTTCCTAAGGATTTTTGTTGTTGTTGTTGTTGTTTTTCTCTTAATCCACTGTCTCTCTACCCCTCCTTCTTCCTTTCCCTTCCCCAGGTTTAGATGCTCTCTCCCGGGCTCTAACTCCACAGCTAGCAGCACACTCCATTCAGACACCAAGAGGGCTGAGCTGGCCCTGCACTGCGTGCTTGTTGGAATGATGGCAGAACTCTGGACACTGGGTCACTGCCCAGCTCTTCTGAGAAAGGGCACAGCACAATGGGTAAGTCCACCAGCTCTGGAAAAGGACAGACATGAGTTTACACCCAGCTACTCACTATCCATGGACTTTGAGTCTCAGTTTCCAAATGCGCAATATTCAGTGAAGGAGATTAAGCAGCCGACATTTAGGACACGTTTTGTATACAGCAGGCACTGTGATGAATCCCTTCTGTGCATTATTTCATCTTTCAGGTAATGGCTATGAGGACAATATTTAGCATAATAATCCCACGAAGTCAGTTCTGATAATATCTCCGTTTTACAAATAAGAAAACTAAGGCTTGATGAGGCTAAATCACTTGCCTTAAGTCACTTAATGGTAAAGTCAGAGAGTTCACATCCAGGTATTCATGTCAGAACATACCATGACATAATGTGGTCAGAGAATAACAATGCAAGCTCTAAACACTATGTTATTAATAACACCTAACATCACTTTTTTTTTTAAGAGATGGGGTTTTGCTCTGTTACCCAGGTTGGTATGGAACTCTTGGTCTCAAGGAATCCCGTGTCTCGGCCTCCCAAAGCGCAGGGACTGTAGGCGTAAGCCACTGAGCCCAGCCAGCTCACATTAGTGTGAAAGGAACAACATAGTACTGTACTGGCTCACATTAATTTAAGGCCAGCTGAAACTTAATGGTCTTTATCTAAGCAGTTACCGTAAGTTAAATCTTCCTTATTCTCATGAACGTACATAAGACAACCAGTTAGCTTGTTAGAACTCCAGTTAAAAAAAAATAACATTTTCAGTGATGATTAAATTTCACCTGGATAAGTTGTGCATGATGTAAGTCACTGATAAAATGTGGAATAAGAAAGGAGTTAATAACAGATTCAAACGAGAATCAATTTATTTAACAAATATGTATTACACCAAAGATCAAGTCTACTTGCACTTGGGACAGTAGGTATAAACAGACCAGGTCAATATTTAATGAATGGTTACAAGGACAGCAGGAATCCGGGAAGGAGAAAGGTCTGATTAAGTGCAGCCCTCAAGCAAAGGGTGAAGCGACCAATTTAGTCTGAACATGCACCTGTACCACGATTAGGTGCCAAAGAATATTCATCACTCACTGAGGGAAACACAGTTTCTCCACAGCCACCTTAGGCAAGGGCACAGCAAAGGAGATGGCAAAGATAGCAGGCAGCAGGATTGATTTCAGAATTTATGATGAAACATGCTTAGTAAATTCCAAGGGGATTCCACTTCTACACTCTTTAACCCTCCGATCTCTTTAAATGTGCCAAACCTGGGCCAGGCACGGTAGCTCATGCCTATAAGCCCAGCATTTTGGGAGGTGGAGGCAGGTGGATCACCTGAGGTCAGGAGTTCGAGACCAGCCTGGCCAACATAGTGAAACTCCATCTCTACTGAAAATACAAAAAAAAAAAAAAAAATTAGCTGGGCATGGTGGTGTGTGTCTGTAATCCCAGCTACTCAGGAGGCTGAGGCAGGAGAATCGCTTGAACCCAGAAGGTGGAGGTTGCAGTGAGCCAAGATCATGCCACTGCACTCCAGCCTGGGTGACAGAGCGAGACTCTATCTCAAAAATAAATAAATAAATAAATAAATAAATAAATAAATAAATGTGCTAAACCCAGACAGTTACACACATTTATTTATTTTTAGTAATTAGCAGTGGTCACCCATGTGGGAGGTGAGTTACCTATTTCTGTAACTTCACTATGAGGTTATAACGAAAGCAAGTGCCAGACCTAACTCTGTCCATACATACAAACATTTATTAAGACATAAAAAGAATCATAAAACCCGCTTGATAAGTTCAGTGAAATCTCAACTCCCTGTACTTTGTAAGGCTCCAAAAGACTGCAAGAAAGGCTCGCCATAGGCAAAAAAAAAAAACAATATTCTGATTTGGTTAACCATACTGTCAGACTAAGCCATCAAGAATCCACCAGACAAGTGGCTGAACACAGGACTATTCATTTAGGGATCGGGCATGAGTGTTATTCTTAAAGGTAAAGAATTAAAGGCCAACTACATTATTATATTCTAATAGTACAAAGGCAGAGAATTTCTCTAAAGTAACAGCCAATAACATAATATCGACGAATATCACAAACTTCCTCAATGACAGCCCATTTCTTTTTCCTTCTTCGAGACAGGATCTCGCCCTGTAGCCTAGCAGTCTGGAGTACGGTGGTGCAATTATGGCACACTGAAGCCCTGCCTCCTGGGCTCAAGTGATTCTCCCACCTTAGCTTCCTGTGTAGCTGGAATTACAGGCGCACGCCAGCACACCCAGCTAACTTTTGTGGAGGTTTTTTTGTTTTGTTTTGTTTTTGGTAGAGACAGGGTTTCGCCAGGCTGGTCGCAAGTTCCTGACCTCAAGCAATCCACTGGCCTCGAACTCCCAAAGTCCTGGGATTACAGGCGTGGGCCATCACACCTGGCTGACAGCCTACTTCTAACAGTTATTATGCTAATGAGGAAGGCTACCGGTATTTATAAAGAGAAAGATGGCTGAGCCGTTTGTAGTATTCCACCCCTCTAGAATGTGGCCTCCTCAACAAATGTTAGTTAACCACTCTTAAGAGTGTGGCCACTTAGGATAGATGATTACTTCGAGATTGGAATGCAACACATGGATACATGAACCCCAAAGCATATCACCTATGATGAAGATTTTAAATTAAACTACAGCTTTCATAACAGGGAGTTTATCGTAACTCATTCAATAGACCTGCACTATCCAATGCAGTAGCCACTGGTCACAAGAGGTTACTGGGCTCTTCAAATGTGGCTAATCAAACTGAGATATGCCAGAGATGTAAAACATACACTGGATTTAGAAGACTTAGGGCCCAAAAAAAGAATCTAAGGTGTCCTGTTAATACTTTTTATACTGATTATGTACTTAAATAACATTTTAGATATTGAGATATTATTAAAATTAATTTTAACTGTTTACTGTTTTTTAATGTAGCTATTAGAAAATTGAAAATTGGCCAAGCGCCATGGCTCATGCCTGTAATCCCAACACTTTAGGAGGCTGAGGCAGGCAGACATTTGAGGTCAGGAGCTCGAGACCAGTCTGGCCAACATGGTGAAACCCCGTCTCTACTAAAAATACAAAAATTAGCCAGGCATGGTAATGAACACCTGTAATCCCAGCTCCTCGGGAGGCTGAGGCAGGAGAATTGTTTGAACCCGGGACGTGGAGGTTGCAGTGAGCCAAGATCACACCACTGCACTCCAGCCTGGGTGACAGAACAATATTCCATCTCAAAAATTTAAAAAAAAAAAAAAAAACCTTGAAAATTGCATTTGCCCTGTGTATTAATCGGTTTTTACATTGCTATGAAGATACCACCCAAGACTACGTAATTTATAAACAAAGGTTTAATTGACTCCCAGTTCCACATGGCTGGGGAGGCTTCAGGAAACTTAAATCATGGCAGAAGGAAAGCAGGCACCTTCTTCACAAGGCAGCAGGGGAGAGTAGTGCAAAGGAGGAACTTCCAAACACTTGTAAGATCATAAGATCCTGTGAGAACCAACTCACTATCACGAGAAAAACATGGAGGAAACTGCCCCCATGATCCAATCACCTCCCTGCCTCAACACGTGGGGATTACAGGTCGAGATGAGATTTGGGTGGGGACACAGAGCCAAACCATACCACCCTGCAACTGTGTTTCATGTTGTATTCCTACTGAACTGAAGATATGTAGACTCTTTCTTCCTCCAGGCCTCCAGATTCAAAAGAATCTGGAAAGCAGTACTGTGCACTTCAGCACATGATTCAGAGATACCTCAGACATGTCATTCTCAAATAATCATGCCTGTCAGTTGTATTTTGATGACAGTCACCTTGAACAATCCCTTCTTAACCAAAACTCCCACGCTCTTTGATGCTTTCATTGCCATGAAGGCATGAAACCATATTTTATTTCCAATCACTTCTTCTAGTCCCTACAAGGCTCAAACATTATTGAAATAGCATTTTAATTAGAAACTGCTTGTCCTGAAATTTATAATACACAAAATTATCTTCAATCTAAATGAATCATACAGGTAGGCCACAGTGGCTCACGTCTGTAATCCCAGCACTTTGGGAGGCCGAGGCGGGCCGATCACCTGAGGTCAGGAGTTTGAGACCAGCCTGGCCAACATGGTGAAACCCCGTTTCTACTAACAAACACAAAAACTAGACGGGCATGGTGGGGCACACCTGTAATCCCAGCTACTCAGGAGGCTGAGGCAAGAGAATCTCTTGAAGCCAGGAGGCAAAGGTTACAGTGAGCTGAGATCACACGACTGTACTCCAGCCTGGGCAAAAGAGCAAGACTCTGTGTCACAAATAAATAAATAAATAATATAAATATTAAGTAAATGAGGCCGGGTGCACAGTGTCTCACGCCTGAAATCCCAGCACTTTGGGAGGCTGAGGCAGGTGGATCACCTGAGGTCAGGAGTTTGAGACCATCCTGGCCAACATGGTGAAAGCCCGTCTCTACTAAAAATATAAATGTTAGCCGGGTGCAGTGGTGTACGCCTGTAATCCCAGCTACTCAGGAGGCTGAGGTGGGAGAATTGTTTGAACCTGGGAGGTGTAGGTCGCAGTGAGCCAAGATCACACCACTGCACTCCAGCCCGGGCGACAGTGCGAGACTCCATCTCAAAAAAAAAAAAAAAGTATTAAGTAAATGAAAGAAAAACTCAATAGTTTAATTAAATCTCTTAACTGCCCAGTCTTTAAGAACAAATGATTTCTTAGTTATTCTTCTGAAAACAAAGGAAACACATTGTAAATGCATTCAATTTTTGGTAAAGATACAAATACAAAATTAAAAAGATTCAGACTGTGGCCCACAATGAAAAACAGAACATCTAAAGATTGAGCACCTATAGAAACATATAATGCTAGAGTGATCAATGACCCCACAGTCTTAACAAAATCCCATTGAACACAGTATGGAGACAAGAAAGTAAAACCATGATAAGTTAGTTGTTGAGAGTATCGTTTAAATACTTACTTTTTCATTAGGATCATATCCCACTGAACCAAGATTACGGGACACCATTAAGCGCTGTCTTGAATAGTGCGGAACATGCTACAAAAAAAGAAAAGCAAAATAAATTGCAAATACTTGACGGGCTTTTGAACATTTTTTCAGGATATTTCTTCCAGCTGGGTTCTAGCGAAAGTGTTTGATCAATAAATAGTAGTTCTAGGCAATACACCATAATTATAATTATGGAAGGGAAATCTATCTACAGACACAGCCCGTCGGCATGTAAGAGAAACCAAAAGCATCAAAACAATCTCCAGAAAAGCAAAACAAGAATTGTCAATGGGCCAAGCAAATCTGAGGAAAGCCTTTCAGATCACGCAAAAGGATAGAACAGGGTCAGAAATGTCACAGACCACAAAGAACTTTTAAAAACACAAAACAAGAGTCTTGGTCTCAGGGAGCTTCGAATTTAACAGTGGCCAGAACATAATAAAATATTATTTTTATATGTGCTGATGTCATCAGCCCAATTTCTTATTTTACATTTTCTGGTACAAAAGTGGTTTGGCTGATAAATATGAAAAACCAAAACCATTAATCAAGGATATTTCTCATTCATTGAACTATTTGTGAAGAAAGCATATCTTAATGCTTTAATACTTAAGAACATTAAGTGACTAAGCCAGGCACAGTGATACACGCCTAGAATCCCAGCTACTCAGGAGGCAGAGGTGGGAGTACTACTTGAGCCCGGGAGTTTGAGGCTACAGTGAGCCAAGATCACACCACTGTACTCCAGCCTGGGCAACAGAGCAAGACCCCTTAGAACCTTCTAAGAGGATAGCAACTCAAATAAGAAACAAAATGTTTTTATAGCAACATTTGTAAATGAACTGAAAAAATTGTACAACTAGTTTTTAAAGAGTTGGGCACCATGGCTCATGCCTGTAATCCTAGCACTTTGGGAGGCCGAGGCAGGTGGATCACCTGAGGTCAGGAGTTTGCAACCAGACTGGCCAAAATGGCGAAACCCCGTCTCTACTAAAAATACAAAAAAAAAAAAATTAGTGGGGCATGCTGGCACACACCTGTAGTCCCAGCTACTAAGGAGGCTGAGGTAGGAGAATTGCTTGAACCCAGGAGGTGGAGGTTGCAGTGAGCTGAGATCGTGCCACTGCACTCCAGCCTGGGCAACAAGAGCGAAACTCATCAGAATGAATGAATGAATGAATGAATGAACGAACGAACGAATAGTAATCTCTATACAAAAGTGGAGGTAAAAGATACAAAAAGATATAGTTTATAAAATAAAACCTTTACCAAGTAAAAGACTAGGAACAACAAGGAACTATGAATGGGAAATTATTACTGTGTCCCTATTAAAGATCAAGACTATCTCTCATATATTCCTTCAAGCATAACTGTGAGTTCAAAGAGCATTATCCCCAAGTTTATGACAAAGTTGAGTCCCAAGAACTTTAATTTTTCAAAGGTCACAGGCTGATGCTGTAATGGTTACAAGATTTAACCACAGATTGGTCAAGAGCTTTCTGAAGTTTTTTATTTTTAGATAAGAAAAACAGTGGCGAGTCCCACATAAACACTAATATCTACTCAAAGACATGATGTTGTTCCACAGAGCTTGCACACATGTGAACTTGTAATAATGCGGCCCACAGCTGTAAAAAGCATAGATGCCTCCCGGTTAGACAGCAACCAGAAGTAGAACTCGGGCCGGGCACAGTGGCTCATGCCTGTAATCCCAGCACTTTGGGAGGCCAAGGCGGGCAGATCGCTTGAGGTCGGGAGTTCGAGACCAGCCTGACCAACATAAAGAAACCCCATCTCTACTAAAAATACAAAATTAGCAGAGAGTGGTGGTGCACACCCGTAATCCCAGCTACTTGGATGGCTGAACCCAGGAGGCGGAGGTTGCAGGGAGCCAAGATTGTGCCGTTGCACTCCAGCCTGGGCAAAAAGAGCGAAACTCCATCTCAGAAAAAAAAGAAGTAGAACTCGTACAAGCAAACACAACTATGACAGAACAACTACCAGTGTGAACCATTCCCACGACAAGTCTCAACTGGTTTGGAGTCAGCCCCACAAAGGCTCTGTTCCTGTTTACTCCTGGGAGACATTCATGGAAGGTCAAAAATGAAGAATCGGGTCAACACTCAGACTATTTGTGTAAAGCCACAACATAAAATGTATGTTCTAAATGCAGGAAAACGTTTGTAGAAGTCTGCTAATTTGGACCTCTGCACAATTTTAACGTTTGTTGTTTTTGTTAAGCATGTAACAAACTGGCTATACGCCCAGTCCAAAATTCTTTGTAAGGTATTTCCTAGCAATAAAGGTTCTGAGAAAGAACTTTAATCAATTCTATTTATAAAGACTATTTAGCCAATCACAGCCAAAAGGAGAAAGGTCAGGGTGTGCAAAATGACTCCCCAATAACATATTGCCATTGGTTCTCTCCCACAGGAATAATGATTTCCTATATTTTCCACACAAAGAAAAGAAATGCCTGCAAATGGTTTGGCACATGGGAAGTGGCATTGACCCTCAGAGTCACAAGACTTGGGTCAACTCTCAGCTATGAGTCATTGAGCTAATCATTTCTCTGGGCCCCCGTTTCCATCTACAGAATGCAGGTGATGACACCTCCCTGATTTCCTAGGGAGTTGTTAAAAGGATCAAATGAGTTTTTATAAATAGTAAAGTGCCAAAAAATGTAAGGTTTTACATGAAAACTAAATCCAAATATGCAGCTGTCACCTTCTTTCTTAAAACCATACCAGAACCACTTGGGAGTTACCATTAGAGAATAATATAGTCAATAAGAGTTCTGGTCTAAACTCAGATTCTGACCTGGATTCGAATCTTGACTCTGACATTTCCTAGATATATAGAAAGTTTCTTCATTTGTACACTGGGGATAATAATAGTACTTATCTAGGTCACAATGCTGCTATGAGGATTAAATGAGAATGTCTAACATGGCTAGCACAGTCTTGCATATATTATCATCAGCACACAATAACTTAGACAAAAATGGGGGGAAATGGTAGGCTTTTAGACAAACTGGTTGCATGCCTTCCAGTCATGGCAAACAGGGAAACAACTATCCTTTCTTAAGATTAGATAGCACTGGCCAGGCGCAGTGGCTCATGCCTGTAATCCCAGCACTTTGGGAGGCCAAGGCGGGTGGATCACAAGGTCAGGAGATCGAGACCATCCTGGCTAACACAGTGAAACCCCGTCTCTACTAAAAATACAAAAAAAAAAAAAAAAATTAGCCGGGTGTGGTGGTGGGCGCCTATAATCCCAGCTACTCGGGAGGCTGAGGCAGGAGAATGGCGTGAACCCGGGAGGCGGAGGTTGCAGTGAGCCGAGATCGCGCCACTGCACTCCAGCCTGGGTGACAGAGTGAGACTCTGTCTCAAAAAAATACTAAGCATGATGTGGCCTCACGTGGCAGTTAAAACTGGTAAATCCACTAGCAAATATCTTAAAGAACAATCTAAACACCAGTTCTGCCAAAACCAAAACTACTGTTAACTCACCCACAGTAGCAATCAGGTGAATAATACTAAATAACTCATTATCAGATAAATTCATTATCAGAATGCATTCTGCTTCAAAGAAGAAACTGTCCTCAAAACTGGGTTAACGGAGCTATAAAATGGTCTCACCAAGGTCAAAGTAAACATTAGTTTACTTCATCTTGCTTCATCTCTAAAATTCCAGGTGAAGGTCTTATCCATGTATTATGACACAGAGTTTGGAAACATCTGTTGAGTATTTCATCGTGCACTGTAACAGAAGCCAAGGGGCCTTCTGAGCACATGCCTTTCTCTGAAGACACTTGATTTAAGTCTGGCTTTTTCCTGGAAGCACAGCTTTTCTTGCAAATAGACTATTTAGTCTTCAGGATCTCAGAGACCGTTCCAGTCTTCAGTGTCTGCCAAAAGCCAAGCTGAACACCTAATATTTGAGAGAGATGTTCAAGACTCAAGATTCTCTGGGCTCTGCCTCTGTACTAAACTCAAGCACCAGAAAACTATACATGTCAACTCTAGAACTTCATTATCCCACCCTTGACTCTTCAGCCAGGCCATTCTTCCCCATCCGGCGGTAGCAGATGTTGTCAGAGGCCACTCAGATCCTCTCTAGCTACTGTGTTGACAACTAACGGCTCACACCTGCTCCCTCATCTCGACCATGTTCCTCAACTATACAGTTCTCCATCAAGCCTGAGAGCTACCCCCACCGTGCCTGGCCAAGGGCTAACACTGAATTCAAAAGGCCAGTCCCAGCACCTCAAGGTGGGACTTCATCAGTAGCACAATCTGTGCCCTAGAGCTGTTCCACCCAATATGGCAGCCATGAGCCACACTCAGATGTGCGCTAAGAGTAAACTACACACTGGATTTTGAAAACTTAGTGCCCAAAAAATGTAAAAGACCTCATTAGTGAATTTTTACATTTACATATTCAAATAATACTTTGAATATTTGAATATATTAAGTAAAATATATTAATTTCCTCTTATTTTACTTTTTTTGTTTTTTTAAGAGATGGGGGTCTCACTATGTTTGCTCAGGCTGGACTGCAGTGACTAGTCACAGGCACAACTATAGCCCATGGCAGCCTCTAACTCCTAGACTCAAACGATCTTTCCACCTCAGCCTCCTGAGTAGCTAAGACTACACTTCCCTGCCACCACACCTAGCTTCGTTTTACCTTTCTTTTTTTTTGAGACAGGATCTCACTGTGTTGCCCAGGCTGAAGTGTAGTGACAGGATCATAGCTCACTGCAGCCCTGAACTCCTGCATTCAAGCAATCCTCCCACCTCAGCCACCTGAGTAGCTGGGACTACGGATGCATGCCACCATGCCCCACTAATGTTTTCATTTTCTGTAGAGATGGGGTGGCAGGGGAAGGAGGTTCTCACTATTTTCCCCAGGCTGGTCTTGAACTCCTGGTCTCAAGCAATCCTCCCACCTTGGCCTCTTCACTTTACTTTTTTTTAACACAAGTATTAGAAGATTTTTGTTTGTTTTTTGAGACGCAGTCTCACTTTGTCGCCAGGCTGGAGTGCAGTGGTGCCATCTCGGCTCACTGCAACCTCCACCTCCCAAGTTCAAACGATTCTCCTGCCTCGGCCTCCCCAGTAGCTGGGATTACAGGTGCCTGCCACTGAGAGGTGACAATGTGCTAGCAGCCTTCACTCTCAGCACCTCCTCGGCCTCGGCGTCCACTCTGGCGGAGCTTGAGGAGCCCTTCAGCCTGCCACGGCACTGTGGGAGCCCCTCTCTGGGCTGGCTGAGGCCAGAGCCGCCTCCCTCTGCTTGAGGGGAGGTGTGGAGGAAGAGGCGCTCCCAGGCCAGTGCCAGTTTCAGTGGGCCCTGGGGCAGGCTCCACAGGCCCTGCACATGGAGTGGCCAGCCAGTGCAGCACGCCCAGGGCAGTGAGCTGCCCTGGGCTAGCAGCTGTGGAGGTTGTGCCGAATGCCCCAGCAGTGCCGGACCACCGGCGCTGCACTCAAATTCTTGCCAGGTTTAGCTGCCTCCCCATGGCGCAGGGCTCGTGACCTGCAGCCTGCCATGTCTGAGCTCCCCGCCTGCAGTGGGCTCCTGCATGGCCCGAGCCTTCCCAACGGGTGCCGGGCGGCACCCTGTTCCGTGGCACCTGGTCCCATCGACAGCCCAAGGACTGAGGACTGCAGGGGCGGCTCAGGATTGGTGGGCAGCTGAACCAGCAGCCCCGGTGCAGGATCCACTAGGTGAAGCCAGCTGGGCTGCTGAGCCGGATGGGGACTTGGAGAACTTTTATATCTAGCCAGAGGATTGTATGTGCACCAATCAGAACTCTGTATCTAGCTAATCTGGTGGGGACTTGGAGAACTTTTCCCTCTAGCTAGAGGATCCTAAATACACCAGTCAGCACTCTGTGTCTGGCTCAGGCTTTGTAAATACACAAATCAGTACTCTGTGTCTAGCTCAAGGTTTGTAAATAGACCAATTGGTACTCTGTATCTAGCTAACTCTGTATCTAGCTAACCTAGTGAGGACTTGGAGAACTTTTCTGTCTAGCACTCTGTGTCTAGCTCAAGGATTGTAAACACACCAATCAGCACTCTGTGTCTAGCTCAGGGTATGTAAATATACCAATCAGTACACAGTGTCTAGCTCAAAGTTTGTAAATACACCAATTGGTACTCTGTATCTAGCTAACGCTGTACCTAGTTAACCCAGTGGGGACTTGGAGAACCTTTCTGTCTAGCACTCTGTGTCTAGCTCAAGGATTGTAAACACACCAATCAGCACTCTGTGTCTAGCTGAAGGATTGTAAACACACCAATCAGCACTCTGTCAAAACGGACCAATCAGCTCTCTATAAAATAGACCAATCAGCTCTCTGTAAAATGGACCAATCAGCAGGATGTGGGTGGGGTTAGATAAGGGAATAAAAGCAGGCTACCTGAACCAGCAGTGGCAACCCACTCAAGTCCCCTTCCACACTGTGGAGACTTTGTTCTTTCTCTGTTTGCAATAAAACTTGCTGCTGCTCACTCTTCGGTTCCACGCTGTCTTTATTAGCTGTAACACTCACTGCAAAGGTCTGCAGCTTCACTCCTGAAGCCAACGAGACCACGAACCCATCGGGAAGAACGAACAACTCCAGACGCGCTGCTTTTAAGAGCTGTAACACTCACCACGAAGGTCTGCAGCTTCACTCCTGACAGCGAGACCCCGAACTCACCAAAAGAAGCTCCAGACACATCTGAACGTCTGAAGGAACAAACTCCAGACACACCATCTTTAAGAACTGTAACACTCACCATGAGGATCCACAGCTTCATTCTTGAAGTCAGTGAAACCAAGAACCCACCAATTCTGGACACACCACCACACCCGGCTAATTTTTGTATTTTTAGTAGAGACAGGGTTTCACCATGTTGGCCAGGATGATCTCAATCTCTTGACCTTGTGATCCACCCGCCTCGGCCTCCCAAAGTGCTGGAATTAGTCCTGAGCCACCATGCCCAGCTGAGCCACCACGCCCGGCGAAGACTTTTAATGACATTTGCAGCTCACCTTATATTTCTATTGGGCAGCACTGATCTAGGGCAGTTGTTCTCAAATTTTACCATGCATCAGAATCAGCTGAAAGGCTTGTTAAAACAGATTGCTGGGCTCCATCACCAGAGATTCAGACTCTGCAGCTCTGGACTAGGGCTGGATAATTTGCATTTCTAACAAGTCCCGGATAATGCTGCTGGTTAACAATCACACTTTGAGAAATACTGCTCTAGAGCTCCCTGTAGGAACAGAATGAAGCTAGTCTCCAGCTCTCAAAACAAAGATGTGTTTCATTCTTACTACTGTCTTGCTCTTCCCTCTCAAGTCTTAACCCTCCCTATTTCTAAGATACTAAATACTCAGGAACGTGGGCAATTGATTTAAGTCTTTTTTTTTTTCTTTTTTTTTTTGAGATGGCGTTTTGCTCTCGTTGCCCAGGCTGGAGTGCAATGGTGCGATTTCAGCTCACTGCAACCTCTGCCTCCCAGGTTCAAGCAATTCTCCTGTCTCAGCCTCCCGAGGAGCTGGGATTACAGGCATGTGCCACCATGCCAGGCTAATTTTGTATTTTTCGTAGAGATGGGGTTTCTCCATGTTGGTCAGGCTGGTCTCGAACTCCTTACCTCGGGTGATCCACCTGCCTTAGCTTCCCAAAGTGCTGGGATTACAGGTGTGAATCACTGCGCCCAGACCATTCTTTTATTTTTTAATTCAGATGTAATTCACATACCATAAAATTTACCCTTTTAAAAAAGTATACAACTCAGTGGTTTTTAGTATATTCACAAGGCATGGAACCATGATGGCTACTGATTCCAGGACATTTTTTATCACCCCAAAAAGACACCCCTTAACTATGCGCAGTCACTCCCATCCCCTCTCCTCCAGGCCCTGGGCAACCACTAATCTACTTTCTGTCTTCATGGATCAGTCTATTCTGGAGACTGCATAGAAACACAATCATACAATAGCGGCCTCGTGTGCCTACCTTCAAAAGTCACTCTTAATTCCTTCCTTTCCCTATTTGTACATACCTTACAGATATTGCAGGTTCAGGTCCAATTAATTATTGTTCAGAACAATTGCTGCTCAAAAATGCTAACAATCATCTGATCCTTCAGCAAATCTCATCGTTTTCCTGGTAGAGGTTCTTGCCTTGATGTTGATGGCTACTGACTGATCAGGGTGGTGGTTGCTGAAGGTTGGGATGGCTGTGGCAATTTCTTAACATAAAACAACAGTGAAGTTTGCTGCAGTGATTTCCTCTCACAAAAAATTCTCTGTCGCATGTGATGCTGTTTGATATCATTATATCCACATCAGAACTTTTTCAAAATTGGAATAAATCCTCCCAAAACCTGCTGCTGCTTTATCAACTAAGTCGATGTAATATTATAAATCCTTTTTTATCATGATAACAATGTTCACAGCATCCTCCACCACTAGTAGATTCCGTCTCAAGATACCACTTTCTTGACTGGGTGTGGTGGCTCAACACCTATAAACCCAGCGCTTTGGGAGGCCGAGGCAGGCGGATTGCTTGAGCTCAGGAGTTTGAGACAAGCCTGGGCAACATGGCAAAACCCCATTTATACAAAAAAAATTTTTTTTTAATTTTATATATATATATATATATATATATATATAGCTGGGCATGGTGGCACAAGCCTGTAATCCCAGTTATTCAGGAGGCTAGTGGGAAGATTACTTGAGCCTGGGAGGTCGAGGCTGCAGTGAGCCATGACCATGCCACTGCATTCCAGCCTGGGTGACAGAGTGAGACCCTTCCTCAAAAAAAAAAAAAAAGGAACCACTTTCTTTACTCATCTATTAAGAAGCAACTCCTCATCCCTTCAAGATCATGAGACAGCAGCAATTCTACCACATCTTCAGGCTCCACTCTAGTTCTCTTGCTATTTCCATCCCTCTACAGTTACATTCCCCACTGAAGTCCTGAACCCCTCACAGTTGGAATCGACTTCTCAAAACTCCTGTTATTGTTGATATTTTGACCCACCATGAATCATGAAGGTTCTTAATGGCATCTAGAATGGTGAATCCTTTCCAGAAAGTTTTCAATTCACTTTGCCCAGATTCATCAGAGGAATCACTCTCTACAGCAACTATATAGACTTATGAAATACTATTTATTAAATAATACAACTTGAAAGTTGAAATTCCTCTTTGATCCATGCGCTGGAGAATGTTGTATTAGCAGGCACGAAAATAACATTAATCTACTTGTACAGCTCCATTAGAGCTCTTGGGTAATCAAGTGTATTGTGTATATGCAGCAATATTTTGAAAGGAATCTTTCTGTCCTGAGCAGTAGGTTTCAATAGTGGGCTTAAAATATTCAGTAAACTATGCTGTAAATAGATGTGCTGTCATCCAGGCTTTGCTGTTCCATTTCTAGAGCACAGGCAGAGTCAACTTTCAATAATTCTTAAGGGTCCTAGGATTTTCAAAATGATAAATGAGCATTGGCTTCCACTTAAAGTTACCAGCTGCATTAGCCCCTAACAAGAGTTGGCCTGTCCTTTGAAGCTTGCTACCTTTTTTTTCCCCCCCCCCACTTAGGGATAGGGGTCTTGCTATGTTGCCCAGGCTGGACACCAACTCCTGGGCTCAAGCAATCCTCCCACCTCAGCCTCTGGAGCCAGTGCCTGGCTTCTAAGCCTCAAAGGACAGCCAGGTGTGATAGTGAGCACCCCAGGTGCTGTCCTTTGAGGCTCTGAAGCCAGGCACTGACTTCTCTCCAGTTCTCAAAGTGCTAAATGACATATTCTCCAATAGAAGGCTATTTCATCTACAACGAAAATCTGCTGTTTGGTGTAGCCAACTTCATGAATGATCTTTGTGAGATCTTCTGGATAATGCTGCAGCTTCTACATCAGCACTTGTTGCTTCCACATTTATGTTATGGAGATCGCTTCTTTTTTTTTTTTTTTTAGACAGAGTCTCTCTGTTGCCAGGCCGGAGTGCACTGGCACGATCTTGGCTCACTGCAACCTCCACCTCCTGGGTTAAAGCGATTCTCCTGCCTCAGCCTCCCAAGTAGCTGGGACTATAGGCGCGCGCTACCACACCCGGCTAATTTTAGTATTTTTAGTAGAGACAGGGTTTCACCATGTTAGCCAGAATGGTCTCAATCTCTTGATCTTGTGATCTGCTCGCCTCGGCCTCCCAAAGTGCTGGGATTACAGGTGTGAGCCACTGCACCCGGCCTCACTTCTTTTCTTAAACCCCACGAAGCAACCTCTGTTTGCTTCCAACTTTTCTTCTGCAGCATCCTCACCTCTCTCAGCCTTCGTAGAATTGAAGAGAGGGCCTTGCACTGGATTAGGCTATGACTTAAGGAAATGTGGCTGGTTTGATCTTCCATCCAAACCACTAAAGCTTTTGCCATATCAGCAATAAAGCTGTTTCACTTTTTTTAATCAGTTGTGTGCTCACTGGAGTAGCATTTTTAATTTCCTTCCAGAACTTTTCCTTTGCATTCACAATTTGGCACAAGAGGCCCAGCTTTCAGTCTATCTTGGCTTTTGACAGGCCTTCCTCCCTAAGCTAAATGAGTTCTAGTTTTTTATTTAAACTGACAGACATGTGACTCTTCCTTTCACTAGAACACTTACAGGGTTATTAATTGGCCTACTTTCAATATTGTTGTGTCTCAGAGAAGAGGGAGGCCTGAGGAGAGGGATAGACATGGGGGAATACCTGGTTGGAGAAGTCAAAACACACACAACATTTATCAATTATGTTCCTCTGCTTATATGGGCGTGGTTCATAGCATCCCAAAATATTTACAATAAGAATATTGAAGATCACTGATCACAGATCACCATAACAGACATAGTAATAATGAAAAAGTTTAAATTATTGTAAGAATTATCAAAATGTTTCACAGAGACACAAAGTAAGTCTGTGCTATTGGAAAGATGAGACCAATACAGCTGCTCAAAGCAGGGTTGCCACAAACCTTCAATCTGTAAAAACAACAACAAAAACAGTATCTGCAGGGCCACTAAAGCCAAGATATGAGGTATGTCTGTATCTGCCTTCAAACCCCACAGCAAGATACTGGCTTTAGCTCCAAAATATATTCCAAGTCTGACCAGTTCTCACCAACTCCAGTGCTACCACCCTAGCGCAAGTTACCATCATCTCTAGCTTGGTCTTCTACAACAGCTTCCTGACTGGTCTCTCTGTTTCCACTCTTCCCACCGCTGTCCCCAATCCTACTCCCACCCCTACTAAGACATTCGCCACACAGTAGTCACAATCGTCTTTTCCAAACACAAGTTCAATGTGCTTAAATGCCTCCAATTGGACTCTCATTATTAAATTCCAAATACAAACCCCTAATAACTCTGTCCTGCCTACCTACTCCTCCTCCCTCATCTCCTAAGATCATCCCCTCATTCAGTTCACTCCAACCACAGCAGCCACATTCATCCCTTAATTATGCCAAATGCAATCTCCCCTCAGAGTTTTTGCCCTGGCATTCCTTGGTCTGCAATGCTAGGCCCCCATATAGTCACATGGCTGGCTGGCTCCGTTTCCTGTCCAAATGCCACATGCTCTGAAATGTCCCCTATGGTCTCATTAGGTAACATCCCCAACTCAGCACCACTACCACTCTCTATCCCATTAACTTATCTTTTTACTTCAAGATCACTTCTCACTCTCTGAACTTTTCTATTTATATGAGCACAGTCTCCTTACTCAAATGTAACCACAATGGGAGCAGAAACATTCACGATTATGTTCCCAGCTCTAAGTAGTGTCTGACACATACGATGTGTAGGTGGATTAAATGGTAGCCCCTAAAATGATGTGTCCATGTCCTGGAACCTGTGATAAAGGGTCTTTGCCAATACAACAAAGTGAAGGACCTCGAGATGAAATCATCCTAGATCTTGTCATGGCCCTAAACCCAATAAAAAGTGTCTTTATAAAAGAATGAGAGGGAAAGATGCACAAGGAGGAGGAGGAGAAGGCAGCCATATGAAGACAGAGGCAGAGACTGGAGTGATGCGGCCACAAGCCAAGGAATGAATGCAGCCACCAAAAGCTCAAAGAGGCAAGAAAGGATTCTCCCCTAGAGCCTTCAGAGGAAGCATGGCCCTGCTCATGCCTTGATTTCAGACTTCAGGCCTTTAGAACTGTGGGAGAATGAATTTGTTGTTTTAAGCCACGAGGTCCATGGTCATTTGTACAGCAGCTCTTGGAAACCAAGGGTTTCTTGAATAAAGAATACCAAAGAGGGCAAGCACAGTGGCTCACGTCTGTAATCCCAGCACTTTGGGAGGCCAAGGCCGGCAGATCAGTTGAGGTCAAGAGTTCAAGACCAGCCAGGCCAACATGATGAAACCCCATCTCTACTAAAAATACAACAATTAGATGGGCATGGTGGCACGTAATCCCAGCTACTCAGGAGGCTGAGGCAGAAGAATCACTTGAACCCGGGAGTCGGAGGTTGCCATGAGCCGAGATCACACCACTGCACTCCAGCCTGGGCAACATGAGACTCCATCTCAAAAACAAACAAACATAGAATATCAAAGCAAGTATGCCACATGGATGCTGTATTAGGTTTTGTGAATGAAATTACAAATCTGTATCTTCCAACATTTTTAAAATTCACTTTTATTTTGATCTTATTAGGTTGATCCCATCAGTTTGTGAGGTTTTTTTCTAACGAAAATGTCAATAGTCATTTAAAATAAAGAAACTAATTTTTGAAAGTTATGCAATATGCTTATCTTTCAAAAAATATAATTTTGCTTCAACTATTTAAGAGTATTGTCAAAATAAAAGCAGTATATTTGTATAACACTTCAGCCTGCTACTAAAATTATTCTCATTAAAGATCAAAGATCTTATCAAATTCTTTCACCAATTTTTTTTTTTTTTTTTTTTGAGACGGAGACTCGCTGTCACCCAGGCTGGAGTGCAGTGGCACGATCTCAGCTCACTGCAAGCTCCGCCTCCTGGGTTTACGCCATTCTCCTGCCTCAGCCTCCCGAGTAGCTGGAACTACAGGCGCCCGCCACCTCGCCCGGCTAGTTTTTTGTATTTTTTAGTAGAGACGGGGTTTCACGGTGTTAGCCAGGATGGTCTCGATCTCCTGACCTCGTGATCCGCCCGTCTCGGCCTCCCAAAGTGCTGGGATTACAGGCTTGAGCCACCGCGTCCGGCCCATCATCAATCTTTTATTCCTTAGCCTCTCTGCACCTGGAACGCAGTTAGGGACTATGTTTTAATTTTTTTCTCTCCTCTGTATATGCCATAGTACCTGGAACTTAGAAAATGCTCCACAAACACTTTTTGAGTAAAGAGCTAGATCTCTAGACAAGTGAATGAATGAATGCTAACTACTTCTTGAAATTTCTTTCCTAGGTTTGGTAACACTACACTACATTGGCTCCTCTCAAACCATACCTCTAACTCCTCTAGTCTCTTCTTCCTTCTTCCAAATCCTAATTTAGGGTTGTAAGACGAAGCATTTATTCAATTAAATATTAACTGCCTCACTACATCCTTCAGGGTTCACAGATTCTAACTCTAACTTTAGCCTCGTATCCCTGGCTGTAAAGCCAGCCACTGATACCCTCTGTCTTCCCAGCACCTCAGCATGGCTCCTGTGGGCATCTAACTCCAGATATCTACAATGAAACACTATGTTTCCAGCCCCACCGAAAAGATGTTTCTTCCCAAATTCCTTTTTCATCCTGGTTCTCCCACCTACATTTTTTAAAGTTTGGAATCATTTAAACAAATCCTTTTCCCTCACTCTTCATCAAAAATGTCACCATCTTTTCCTCTTATTTAGGAAAGGACTAGAGCAGTTTTTACCTCTGTTCTGAATCTCTCAGGAACAGAATAAAATCCAAATGGTAGATATATAAATACATACATGTCTATAAACATTTTTTTACACCAGAAACTAGTCTCTGTAATAATCTCAGAAACTTGTTTTCCCAAATGATTTGTTAGAAATTTATCAGCATGTTGGAAAGATTAACCTCCAGGCAATTCTAAAGCATTCAGATAAGCCTAAACATTCTTTTCCATATTTACTGATTACAAAAGAAAATAATGGATTTCAAGTAACATAGGGCTTAAACATTCAAATTTCATGAATGTATCACACAATGAGACCATGATTCAAATGAGACAATTTGTAACTAGAAAAGCAAGCCGATGTGGGTGGATTGCTTGAGTTCAGGAGTTTGAGACCAGCCTGGGCAACACAGCAAAACCTCATCTCTACAAAAAATTAAAATTAAAATTAAAAAATAGCCAGGTGTGGTTGTAGGTGCCTGTGGTCCCACCTACTTGGGAGGCTGAGATGGGAGGATGGCTTGAGCCCAGGAGGCAGAGGTTGCAGTAGGTCAAGATCATGCCACTGCACTCCAGCCTGGTCAACAGAGCCAGACCCCGTCTGAAAAAAAAAAAAAAGGAAGAAAGAAAAGAAAGCCTTTGGAATCATATTATCTAAGGTTCAAATTCTACTTCAGCCAATTGTGCTTTTAAGCAATTACTTAACCGCCCTGAGCTGTGTTTCCTCTACTATAAAACTGGGATTTTTGACCTAGTTGTTACAAGGATAAAAGATATTATATGAACAAATCACAGAGTCGGGCTTGGTGGCTCATGCCTGTAATTCCCAGCACTTTGGGAGGCCAAAGCAGGCGGATCACGAGGTCAAAAGATCGAGGTGGCCAACATGGTGAAACCCCCTCTCTACTAAAATACAAAAATTTTAGCCAGGGGTAGTGGCGCACACCTGTAGTCCCAGCTACTTGGGAGGCTGAGGCAAGGGAATCACTCGAACCCAGGAGATGGAGGTTGCAGTGAGCCGAGATCGCGCCACTGCACTCCAGCCTGGCAACAGAGCGAGACTCCATCTCAGAAAAAAAGAAAAGCAAAGGAAAATCACGCAAGGCATATAAGAGTTCAATAAAAACTATAGCAATTACCATAAAACCAACATCCTAGAGCCACTGAAAACATTTACGCAGAAGAAAAAACTAGGCATTAAAATAGAATGTGTTTAAAAAGCTGATACACAAAACAAGTAAGACTAAAAGGTGAACTCCATATATACCCTAAAAATAAATAAACTCTGTTGACTGGCTAAAAGAATGGTCAGAATTCTCTAGACTAGAACCTAGAGTTAGCTGGCTGCTTTCCAACCAACCAAAAGGTTTGCAGAGGTGGAGGGAGGGATGGGAGGGGTTAAAATCTTCAAAAGATTCAGCTTCAAACAGACTCAGTAGAGCATATTTCAAGTTCATAGAAGAGAAGCACGGAGAGAAGCTAAGCAGCAGCTCAAGTTCCCCTAGAGTGATAGTGAACTTCAGAGATGCTTCCCACCCCAAGGAGGGATTCTTTACCGGCACAAACATAATGCTACTCTATTGTTACACATTCAGCACCTATTGTGTCAAACATTGTACTAAGAACACAGAAATAGACAAGATGCAGTCTCTGCCAACACATTAAAAGGAAAAAACCAGGTAAGAAACATCAAAGCTTATGTATTACACAGTGAGTGTATAACAAGTGTACAACAGTAAGTACAGTAACAGCCTTCCTCTCAGCCTCTCCAATCTAAAATGTCAGTGTCATCCCTCCCACCTCCAACATCAATGTCTTCCCACTGCTCTAAGACAAACAGCAAACCTCACAATATGATCTATAAGAGCCAGCATGGTCTGACTCCTGCCAACTTCTCCAGCACCATCTACTCTCTGCATCAGAGTCTCTGTAGGCTTTTTTCAGTTCTTCTAACCTGTCATTCCCTCTGGCCGCAGGACCTTTGCACACACTGTTCTCTCACATTCATCTCCTCCGTTTGTTAGAGAAGGTCACTTCATCCTTCAAAACTTGTCTCAATTTTCAATTCCAAAGGAAAACACTCCCTTACTGTAGGTAGTATAGTATGATTAAGAGCACAGGTTCCGGATTTCTAAATCCTGTTTGCCACTTATTGGCACTATAGCTTCGAGCGAGTCACATTAACACTTAGTGCCTCACTTTCATCTTCTGTAAATGGGGGACATATGACTGTTGTGAGATTGAATAAATTAGTTTAAGCAAAGCAACAGAACAGTATCCAGGACACAGAACTCAAAATCTTGGCTTGGTCAAATCCCTCTATTTTATTTTCTTACAGCACCAGGGCATCTCCCCTAATACCATTTTACACTTATTACACTCTCCCTACTAGAGTAAAATTTCTAAGAAAGCAGAAACCATATTCATTCCCCAGAAGTGGAAGACAGGAGATATTCAGTAAACATCTGTTGAAAAAAATAGCTACAAGGACAAAGCTGACGCCCAAGAGACCTGTCCAGTATACAAAGCCTCATGTACCTGACTCCAAAGCCCACACTTTCTACCATACTAAGTAAGCTGCCTCCTATGTAAATACATAAGTCTTACAGCCGCAATTGAAGTGGCCAACAAAGATGAACAGAATGATAAAGATTAAAGAACACTAAACTGTATGGGAACACAGAGATCAGTGAAAGTCCGCACGCTGAATACAAAACAAACATAGGCGCCACTCACTTCCATGTCGATAAGCTCTGGCTCTCATACTGCCCACCCAGGGCTCGGTTCCCTCCTCTTTAAAGAGTAGGATGGGGCAGGTTCGTCTCTAAAGTGTCTTCAAAGTCTAAACTTCAATGACTATAAATCAAGTTATGTGGCAATGTTTTAATAATTATTTTTTAAAAGGAGGTTTAACAAGCACACTGAACCAGCTGACAGATGGTTTTCAGGGGACCTTCGTTGTAAAGAATGTGTTCAAGTGCCTCAACAAACCTTATAAAGTAGGTTAAGTGGTCTGTGCCCCAGAATTAACGACAGACTCGATGTTGACGTGAGAAAGAGTTCAGAAGCACACACAAGCACTCCAACCTGTGAGTCAATCTGCCATCATGACAGCCTAGGTATACAGAACAGTCATGAAATGTGTTTAGAACAGTGCCAAAATAAGGCTCACCACTACATCGAAAAGGAAAGTTCACGAGATGCATTTGGTACACAGTAGACTGGGGTGTCATACAATTAAAACAGGCTTTCAAATGCAACGTAAAATCTATTAGCAGTCCTGATATGGTGTAGTACTTCAAAAGATAAGATCAACTCACAACCTTAACTCTACCTGAACAACAGTTCACAGTGTCCCTTCAAAAATGCTGGAAAGAGGTCAGAGAACACGGAAACTATAACGACACCTAAAAACCCACCCTGGAAAGCTTAAGACAAAGCCACTGCCGCGGGGCCCTGGAAGCGGACCTCGGGCAAGGCAGGAATATGCCTGCCCAAAGCCATCAGCCGCCTCGGAGGGCGTGCGGGCGCCCAACTGCCTCCGCCCTAGGCCTCTCTGCTCCGCAGGATCCCCGAGAGGAACAGCTGCAACAAGGGATGCCTCCTGAGCCCGCTGCCACGCGAACTGCGGGTGGGAGGAGAGAGAGGGGTGTAGCTGAGACGGAATCGGGGCGCGGGGCAGCCGGACCCAGCCGGCGCTCTCCTGGCGCCACCCACCCAGAGGCGGCACGGCTGGAAGCCCGGTGAAGCCGGGACCCGCGAGGGCCCCGTCGCTCCTCACCTTCAGGGTCCGCAGTGCCGCGCTCAACATCAGCTGCTGCGGCGGCCACCGCCCATGCCGTCCGGCAGCGACCAGCGCTGCTGTCCCGACCCACAGCCCCGCCATTGTTGTCCCCGCAGACCGCCTCTCCGTTGACCTCTCACCCAGCCGGAGAGGGGCGGAGAAGGGGAGCGCCCGGGCTTCGACAAATCACGAGCCAGAAATCCGATGCCCCACCCCCTAACTTGCGGGAAGGGGAGCGTGTGAGTGGTCGGCCAGATCCGCCGGATCCGGCAGCCTGGAGACGCGCTAGGACCCGGAAGGCTAGTGGGCTGGCGGCGCGTCAGGTCCCTAGCTGAGCTGGGGGCCACTGGCCAGAGCCGACCCCAGGAGTGAGAGAGGCAGGGACACGCGTGAGTTCCGGCGACCTGCAGCGGGCAAACCCCGTACCTTCCCAGCATCCGCTCAGCAACCCACGTGCATCCAGGCCGGTTAATGTCAGTGAGTCACCTCCGCGCCTTGGCCACCCTGGGGTCCCGAGAATCCGAAGTTCCAGACAAATGCCCAAACTACATTCCTGCCTGTTTGAAAGCGTAAATTGCAAAGCACAAATCCAGGTAAGGTTTTGAACGACTGTGATAACACATGAAAAGTTCTAGGTCTGGAAATCAGAGATCCGAGGTCAAGTCCTACCTCTGCCACTTAGTATCTGCGCGTGAATGAAATTAGCCGCAACTAGAGTCAGTCTTTGTTGCTTGCAAGCAGAAACCCTTGTTAGTACAACTACTGGCCAGGCGCGGTGACTCACGCCTGTAATCCCAGCACCTTGGGAGGCCGAGGCGGGAGGATAACCTGAGGTCAGGAGTTGGAGACCAGCCCGGCCAACATGCTGAAACCCCGTCTCTACTAAAAATACAAAAATTAGCAGGGCGTGGTGGCGCACTCCTGTAATCCCAGTTACTCGGGAGGAGGCTGAGACAGGAGAATTGCTTGAACCCGGGAGGTGGAAGTTGCAGTGAGCTGAATCATGCCACTACACTCCAGCCTGGGTGACAAAGCAAACTCCGTTTCGAAAAATAAAAAATTAGTACAACTATTAAGGGCCAGGCCTTGTGCTAGAGCCTCAGATTCCCTCTTCCTTTAGACTTTACAAGAATCTTCATGGAGTATATATTATTTCCATTTGGAGAAACTGAAGCTGTAGCAGGGTAAAGTCACTCAGCGAGTAAAAGGTCAAACTAGGGTTTGAACCCAAATCTGGCTGCCTTGAGGGACTGGGCTCGTGTTTTGCTGTATTATGGAAATTTTAAAATATATACAAAAGAGAAAATAGTACTATGATCACCCAGATACCCATTACACCGCGCCAACGAATCAACATTTTGTCAATCTTGTTTCATCTATTCCCCTTTATATTTTTTGCAGGAATATTTAAAAGCAAATCTAAGACATCAGACCATCTCACCTATAAAGACATCAGTATTAGGGGTTCCGCTCTTAACTACTTTGCATCTCCTGCAGAGTCGCCTTGAGAGAGTTACAAAGCTAGGAATGACCTAGAGTACACTACAGCATGGTAAATGCCAAAAGAGAGATAAATAAAATGGGGATATCAGAAAGGTGACATTTAGTGGAATTTTAAAATGTAAGTATGGACTTTTGTGACAAAATGAAAAGGATTATCAATTTCACAGGACTTCTCTCTTATGTACCTCAGTCTTCATTCATTTTCTACCTGGGAAACCTGCTTTTCTTTTTTCTTTTTTTGTTTTTTGTCTTTTCCCCATGTTTTACCCTTTGGGTTAGTTTTCCTTAGGCCCTATTTGTTTTTCTTATAGGAGTTCTTTTTATGAAAGGCACTTGTAGCAGAAACTGCTTCTCATACTATCCATTCTCCATGCATTACTTTAATAAGAGTGCTCCTGAGATCTAGCTGGGTACGTGGCCACCCAGCGAAAGGCTGCAATAGCCAGCCTCCCTTACAACAAGGTGTAGCGCCATGACTAAGGTCTGGAATGTATGGGTTGTTCCCTCCATGCCCTCTTCTTTCTTACCTAAATAAAGATCTACATTTCCCAACCCCCACTGCAGCAAGGGTGCTTACCAAGATTTGGTTACTAAGTTTTGGCCAATGGGCCATAAACACAAGTGACATAGACAACTTTTGCGTTATGCCTTTAAAGGGAAAGGCATGCCTTCCACTTGCCCTTCTCCTCTTTCCAGTTTGCCAGAATGTGGACACAACAGTGGAGGTAAAGTTGTCATCTCAGATGATAAGAAGGAAGTTAGGTGATCCAGGAGGCAAAACAATATACCAGGAGCCTTGAGGTGCCTGATTCTGTGGAGCTGCCATGTCAACCCTGGAACGCTTTGTTCCAATTGTTATGCAAGCAAGTAAAATACTGTATCTTGTTAAGTTACTGCATTGTGTTTGTTTTGCCTTTGTTACAGCAGCTACATGTATATCCTAAATGATAGAGCACTGATATTTATCTTTGCCTTTTCCATTTAAAGTTATAGATTGTGGGCCAGGCACGGTGGCTCATGCCTGTAATCCCAGCACTTTGGGAAGCCGAGGCGGGCGGATCACGAGGTCAGGAGATCGAGACCATCCTGGCTAACACGGTGAAACTCCGTCTCTGCTAAAAATACAAAAAAAATTAGCCGGGCGTGGTGGCCAGTGCCTGTAGTCCCAGCTACTCAAGAGACTGAGGCAGGAGAATGGTGTGAACCCGGGAGGCAGAGCTTGCAGTGAGCCAAGATCACGCCACTGCACTCCAGCCTCGGCGACAAAGTAAAACTCCGTCTCAAAAAAGATAAATAAAAAATTTTAAAAATTAAAAAATAAAAATAAAGTTATAGATTCTGGCCGGGCGCAGTGGCTCATGCCGGTAATCCCAACAGTTTGGGAGGCCAAGGCGGGCCTCCCAAACCTAAGCATATAAGTATGTGGCAAGCATTCCTTCTCAAAGAATTCAACAGTGGAGGACACCCAGGGCAGTGACTGGCAAACTTTCTCTAAAGGGACATATTTTCAGGCTTGGAGCACCACAGACATCTGTTGCATGTTTGTTCTTTAGCAACTCTTTAATCATGTAAAAAAAAAAAAAAAAGAACATTGTAGTTTTACAGGCCTTATAAAAACAGAGGACTGGCCAGATTTGGCCAAGGGTTACTCTGCTCTGGAGTAACATTACACTAAGTGTAACCCCGGAAACAGTGCCAATCTGCCAACTCTCTGTGATAATTCTGTGATTAGATAAGAACATCTATCTTCTGACTATTTCTTAGGGCTATAATAAGAGAAATGCTACTCTCATTTTCTGTAGTTATTCCAGCAGGGACCAATAACCAACACTTTGAGGTTTGCTACTGGCCTGCAGAAATACTTTGCATCATGCTGCCGTCGAAGACGTGTCGTGTTTTATGGGCATCCACCATCACCTGAAAACCTTTCTCATTTTGGGAAATTTCCCATGTGATAAGTTCTTCCAAAGACAGGGCCAGAAACTTGCTTTGTCCTCCTTACTTGGAGTTTGGGTGCAGGTAGCTGACCTAGCTGCACTCGTAGCTGTGTCTGAAAGAAGAGCAGTGTGGTGAAGCAGTTGCTACACAGAATCCATTTCCTAGTGAGGGTAGCAATGGAGGCTTCCAGCTGTTAGGAGCACCAGTGACAGAGGTTCTGGCATCAAGTACCCACTGCAGTGTCCATGCCAAGCCCTGATGACAGTGAGGTCTTTGCTGTGGGCTTGGAGGAGCAATGGGGTATTTTTTCCTGGCTGTGTAACTTACAGATTGATTCTTAGGCCCTTTAAAGATCTTGTGCATTAATGTTCTTAATTTATTTATTTTTGAGACAGGGTCTTGCTCTGTCACCCATGCTGGAGTGCAGTGGCACGATCTCAGCTCACCGTACCCTCAACCTTCTGGACTCAAGTGATCCTCCCACCTCAGATCCCCAAGTAGCTGGGACTACAGGCATGCACCAACATGCCTAATTTTTGTAATTTTTGTAGAGACAGGTTTCGCCATGTTGGCCAGGCTGGTCTCGAACTCCTGGACTCAAGCAATCCACTGGCTCAGCCTCCCAAAGTACTGGCATTACAGGCACGAGCCACCACACCCAGCCGAGTGAATATTCTTTAATAAATTCCATTCATATTGGCCGGGCGCGGTGGCTCACACCTGTAATACCAGCACTTTGGGAGGCCAAGACGGGCGGATCACAAGGTCAGGAGATCAAGACTATCCTGGCTGACATGGTGAAACCCCGTCTCTACTAAAATACAAAAAAAATTAGCCAGGCATGGTGGCGGGCGCCTGTAGTCCCAGCTACTCGGGAGGCTGAGGCAGGAGAACAGCATGAACCCGAGAGGCGGAGCTTGTAGTGAGCCGAGATCACGCCACTGTTCTCCAGCCTGGGCAACAGAGCAAGACTCCGTCTCAAAAAAAAAAAACACAAAAACAAACAAAAAAAACAAATAAATTCCATTCATATTTAAACTAGCTAGATTCCTCTTGTTTGCTGATACATATGCCTACAAATGAATATTAGCTTGCTACCCTAAATTATAAATGGTAGGCCGGGCGCGGTGGCTCAAGCCTGTAATCCCAGCACTTTGGGAGGCCGAGACGGGTGGATCACGAGGTCAGGAGATCGAGACCATCCTGGCTAACACAGTGAAACCCCGTCTCTACTAAAAAATACAAAAAAACTAGCCGGGCGAGGTGGCGGGCGCCTGTAGTCCCAGCTACTCGGGAGGCTGAGGCAGGAGAATGGCGTGAACCCGGGAGGCGGAGCTTGCAGTGAGCTGAGATCCGGCCACTGCACTCCAGCAAGGGGGACAGAGTGAGACTCCGTCTCAAAAAAAAAAAAAAAAAAATTATAAATGGTAAACATATATTATTACAAATTACCAGAGAGCTCTCTTCATTCAATAATAATTTGTTAGGCCAGGTGCAGTGGCTCACACCTGTAATCCCAGCACTTGGGAGGCGGAGGCGGGTAGATCACCTGAGGTCAGGAGTTCCAGACCAGCCTGACCAACATGGAGAAACCCTGTCTCTACTAAAAATACAAAATTAGCAGGGCATGGTGGCGCATGCCTGTAATCCCAGCTACTCGGGAGGGTGGGGCAGGAGAATCACTTGAACTCAGGAGGCAGAGGTTGTGGTGACCAGAGATCACACGTTGCACTCCAGCTGGGCAACAAAAGCAAAACTCTGTCTCAAAAAAAAAAAAAAAAAGAATTTATTGAGTTCTTTTGTTGCAGTTAGTGTGATAGAAATACAAAAGTGTGGTCCCGTTTCTCCAAGAGTTTAAAATGTATCCTAAGAGTCCGAAGTAGCATCCTGAAAACAAATTGTAAGCATCAAGTTGTGCACCACTCTACGCAAGCCCGCTTCTAAACAGCCCATGGAACACCTGCCATGCCCATAACTTTTTCTCAGTATAGCAGCCACAGGAGATGCCTTAAGCTTTAAGTAGCCATTCTTTGTGTCAAGTAACCTTCGCATTCTGGCAACAATTTATTGGCCCAAGAATTTGAACGGAACAATCATGGAAGATCTTGGGGAAATTCTTGAATATGGTTGAGTCCCCTGGCATCTCTGTGTAACATTTCTTCTCACAGGAACAAATCAGTAGTAGTTTATGAACCCTGATCTTAAGCAAAATATGCCAAGATTCCCCTAACTCATATCTGCATTGAGAGAACAAGTAACATGTGTAAATACTGTTATTTAGGAACGTTTATCATTAATCTACACTTACTAGAAAGAGTAAGCAAGCAAAAGGATAAACTTGATTGTTTGTATCCTAAAAGATTAAAAGAGCTACAAATAATCTATTTCTGGCTCAGATGAAAAGGAGGAGTAGGCTGGGCATGGTGGCTCACACCTGTAATCCCAGCACTTTGGAAGTCCAAGGCAGGCAGATCACCTGAGGTCAGGAGTTTGAGAGCAGCCTGGCCAACATGGTGAAAACCCATCTCTACTGAAAATACCAAAATTAGCCAGGTATAGTGACACATGCCTATAATCCCAGCTACTCGGGAGTCTGAGGCACAAGAATCACCTGAACCTGGGAGCCTGGGAGGCAGAGGTTACAGTGAGCCTAGATCGTGCCACTGCACTCCAGCCTTGGTGACAGAGTGAGACTCTTGTCTCAAAAAAAAAAAAAAAAAAAAAAAAAGCCAGGTGCAGTGGCTTATGCCTGTAATCCCAGCACTTTGGGAGGCCACAGCGGGTGGGTCACCTGAGGTCAGGAGTTCAAGACCAGCCTAGCCAACATGGTGAAACCCCGTTTCTACTAAAATACAAAAATTAGCCAGGCATGATGGCAGGTGCCTGTAATCCCAGCTACTCAGGAGGCTGAGACGGGAGAATCGCTTGAACCCGGGAGATGGTGGTTGCAGTGAGCCGAGATCATGCCACTGCACTCCAGGCTGGGCAGCTGAGCGAGACTCAGTCTCAAAAATAAATAAATAAATGAAGGAGGAGTAGACAAAATACTAATTATTAATGTTTATTGAATGCTTACTCTATTCCAGAAACTGGCCATTCTAAGTGACCTGAATATATTCTTTTTTTTTTTTTTTTTTTTTTTTTTTGAGACTGAGTCTGGCTCTGTCGCCCAGGCTGGAGTGCAGTGGCCGGATCTCAGCTCACTGCAAGCTCCACCTCCCGGGTTTACGCCATTCTCCTGCCTCAGCCTCCCGAGTAGCTGGGACCACAGGCGCCCGCCACTTCGCCCGGCTAGTTTTTTGTATTTTTTAGTAGAGACGGGGTTTCACCGTGTTAGCCAGGATGGTCTCGATCTCCTGACCTCGTGATCCGCCCGTCTCGGCCTCCCAAAGTGCTGGGATTACAGGCTTGAGCCACCGCGCCCGGCCCCGAATATATTCTTAATCCTCACAGTTCTATAAGATGGATACTATTATTATCTCCTCTTACAGATGAGCTGGTTAAACAATTTGCTGAAGGTAAACAGCTAGTAAGTGACAGGGCGGCCGGGCGCGGTGGCTCAAGCCTGTAATCCCAGCACTTTGGGAGGCCGAGACGGGCGGATCACGAGGTCAGGAGATCGAGACCATCCTGGCTAACACGGTGAAACCCCGTCTCTACTAAAAATACAAAAAAAATTAGCCAGGCGAGGTGGCGGGCGCCTGTAAGTGACAGGGCAGGGATAATGAACCTAGACAGTGGGCGTTCAGAGCACATATACTCCACTATGCTAAACCACCTCTCTTCAGGTGGCTGCAATTGCAGCTTTTAATATTTTTTCTCAAAAGAAAAAAATTTAAAAAAAGACGAGGTTAGAATGGAAAAGTGTCAGGAATTAATGGACCTCATTGGTAGGAACACAGTTATTACATTATTCTAAGTTTCTCTGTATATTTCAATCACAATATTAACACAATTTAAGTAAAAATAAAAATTATGCTATTTAGCAGAAACAAAGTAATCAGTATGTACCTATGAGTCAGGGAAGACTTTTACAGAATAGGAGACACTTGTGCTGGATCTTAAAAAGTAGTCAAAAGATAGGCCAGGTGAGGTGGCTCACACCTGTAATCCCAGTACTTTGGGAGGTCGAGGTGGGAGGACCCCGTGAGCCCAAAAGTTCTAGACCAGACTTGGTAACAAAAGGAGACCCCTTGTCTCTACAAATAAAAAATTTAGCCAAGCATGATGGTATGCACCTGTAGTCCCAGCGACTTGAGAGGTTGAGATGGGAGGATCACTTGAGCCCAGTAGATAGGGGCTGCAGTGAACTATGATCACACCACTGCACTCCTGCCCAGGCAACAGAGCAAGACCTTGTTTCAAAGCAAGCAAACAAACAAACAAAAACAAAGGTAAATGGACATTCTGGGTGAAAAGAGAATGCCACATGCCACATAGCAAGACGTGAAGCTAGCCACATGCATTCCCAAGTTACAAATGGTACCACGTGGGTGGAGAAAATATTAGAGACAAGACTTCAGGAATAGGCAAGGGCCAGGTCCTAAAGAAAGTGAATACTGTTCTAAAGAGTTTGGAGTTTTTATCTAAGAGGCTAGAGATTACACTGAGGCAAAAGTGGGGCCACATGTGGCACAAAGCTATGTTCAGTTTATGTGTGTGGACGTGTGTGTGCAAATTTGAATTAGTTAACTACATATATATCCAAAATATGGCAGCTTTCACATAAAATTTTAAGTTTTCTACTTCTCATGAGAAATCAAAAGATTTAATAATACAGGGATACAGTATAACTATTTAGATAGCATTTACACTGTATAAGGGCAGCTCACTTTGCCACATGCCGTGCTTTACTCTGATGTAGACACTTGTGTTTTTTGCAGTTTTTTGTTTTTTTTTTTTTTTTGAGACTGAGTCTCTCTCTGTTGCCCAGGCTGGAGTGCAGTGGCACAATCTCGGCTCACTGCAACCTCCACCTCCCAGGTTCAGGTGATTCTCCTACCTCAGCCTCTCGAGTAGCTGGGATTACAGGCACATGCCACCAAGCCCAGCTAATTTTTGTATTTTTAGTACAGATGGGGTTTCACCATGTTGACCAGGCTGGTCTCAAACTCCTGACCTCAGGTGATCTGCCCTTCTCGGCCTCCCAAAGTGCTGGGATTACAGGCGTGAGCCACCACACCGTCTGACACTTGTATTTTTTATCCCTGTTCATTCTTTTTGTTTTTTGGGGGGACGAAGTTTCACTCTTATCACCCAGGCTGGAGTGCAGTGGTGTGATCCCAGCTCACTGCAACCTCCACCTCCCGAGTTCAAGTGACTCTCCTGCCTCAGCCTCCCAAGTAGCTGGGATTACAGTGCATGCCACCATGCCTGGCTAATTTTTGTATTTTTAGTAGAGATGGGGTTTTGCCATTTTGGCCAGGCTGGTCTTGAACTTCTGACTTCAGGAGATTCATCTGCCTCGGCCTCCCAAAGTGCTGGGATTACAGGCATGAGCCACCGCACCTGGCCCTAATTCTGTCATTTCTTCTGTATTCATTAGCTAACATCTTGTAAAGAAGAAACTTTTCTTTTTTACTCTCCCATCTGTCTCTCTCTGTCACATGCGCACACACATACACACACCACTGTGGCCTCGGCTTTTTATTTGCTCAATGAGTAACAATCATTCTTTCCATTATTCAGAATTTCCCAAATCTCAAGTAATATGGAAAGGACAAACAGAATTCTCAGACTCTAGTTGAATTTTCAGAAACGCTTGAACTTCCTTGACCCAAACTATTGCCTTTTCTTTTAATGACAGTGAAGTCAACTCCATAGGTAGCCCATTAACTCTCAAAATCCTGGCCTCAGTGTTCCTCCTCTCTTGGCCTTCCAAAGTGTTGGAATTACAAGCGTGAGCCACAGTGCCTGGCCCATTGACTCTCAGCCTATTAACTGATACTCAGTTATCTTATCTGCCTGGGAATGTTGCTCCCATTATAGACTCTGTCTTATTATAAGCTGATATAGCCAATATTGCATATGACTGGGGTGATACACTTGGTTTTGTAAAAACTGAGGTAAAATAGGCATAACAAAATTTAGCATTTTAACCATCTTTCAGTGTATGATCCGGTGGCATTAAGTACATTCACACTGTTGTGCCATTATCACCACTATCCATCCCAAACATTTTTCATCTTGCAAAACTGAAACTCTATCCGTTAAACACTAACCCCTCATTTTCCTCCTTCCCTCAGCCTCTTGCAACCACCATCTACTTTCTCTCACTATGAATTTGGCTACTCTAGATACTTCACATAAGTGGAATTGATACACTCATATCAACAAGTATTTGTTTTATCAAGAAACATGAATACCTTTTCAAAAACATCCTTCAAAACAATCCCAGGCCAGGAACAGTAGCTCACACCTATAATCCCCACACTTTGGGAGACTGAAGCAAGAGAACCACTTGAGGCCAGAAGTTTGAGACCAACCTGAGCAACGTAGCAAGACATGATGTGTACAAAAAATTTTTTAAAAACAAAAAATTAGTAGGGCATGGTGACACGCACCTGTAGTCCCAGCAACTGGGGAGGCTGAGATGGGAGGATCAATTGAGGCTGGAAGTTTGAGTACTGTGATCCTGCTACAGTGCTATGATCCTGCTACTGCACTCCGCACTCCAGCATGGGTGACAGAGCAAAACCCCATCTAAAAAAAGAAACCAAAAACCATTCACAGTTTAAAATGTAGGGGCTTCCTCTGCTGAAGGACACATCAGAAAAAGACTGCCCTTTACCTCAATGTAAAGGACCTTGTAGGCACTAATTAACAAACACCACAGCAATTGAACTCTAGGGTACTGATCCTTGCATCTTCCTTTCTTTCTTCTTTTTAAGACAGGGTCTTTGTCACTCAGGTTGGAGTACAGCGATGCAATCATAGCTCAATGTAACCTCAAATGCCCCAGTTCAAATGATCCACCTCAGCCTCCAAGTAGCTGGGACTACAGGCATGTGCCACCACACCCAGCTAATTTTTTTTTTTTTTTAAGAGATGGGATCTTGCCATGTTGTCCAGGCTGGTCTCAGACACCTGCCCTCAAGTCCTGAAGACATCCTCCCACCTCAGCATCCCAAAGTGCTGGGATTACAGTCATGAGCCACTGCACCCAGCTATATCCCTGTTTCTTGAGGAAGGATAAATTAGCCATTCTTGAATCAGGAAGACATTGCTACCAGAGACCTCAACTGGAGGATACTGAGGAATCGTCCAGAAGCAGAAAACTGCAGGAAGGGGACAACATCCACTGAAGACCATAGGAACAAGATAATGACTGCATGAAGACAGCCCAAGACCTGAGGACCATAGAAGATAAGGAGCTGGAGCTATGTGTTTGTCACACTTCAATCTGCATGCAGCCTTTTCATAACTTTTCTAGATATTTTCTTTCATCTTTTTTGGTTTATGGTTTGCTTTGTTGACAGACAGCATGTTACCTCAACTAGAGTAACTATAAGCAATGATTTCTTAGAGCCAGATAGAACCGGCTTATGAGAATCAATTGTTAAATTGTCAGGAATCTTACCAGATGGTTGTGAAACCACTGATGGCTTGAAATCAGTCTACAGGAACATGCACACAATGGAAATCAGAAAACAGTTTTATTTGTTCTTACAATGTGTGTCTGGAAAATGTTACTGCCAGTGTTCTATGTTCCAAAGTTATTTGAAGTAATCATTTCCCCTGTGTGATTAGGTTTTATATTCAGGTCTGTTCGTTTGTTTATTTTTGTGTTCAATTGTTTCTGTTTGTGTTTAATTTGATTTTTTCCCATTTGACTTAATTTTGGTTTTTGAATATGTGAGTCATTTACATGATTGAAAAATAAAAACTGTATAAAGAAAGATACTCAGAGAGTTCTTGCTCTCACCCCTGTTCCCTATTCCCATCTCACCCATCGTTCAGAAGTAGCCATTTCCATTTTCAACAATTTCTTGTTTATTATTTCTTTGAAAAAAATAAATACATATGCATAAATATGTGTGTGCGTTTAGATGTGCCCTAGTTTATTCAATCAGTCTCCTATTCATGGGTAGTTGTACTGGTTTTCAAGCCATTCCTATTGCAAATAGCATATCTGTATAGCATATCTTATTTTGCATTTGCGTATCATATCTGTACATCATAGTTTGCATTTGTGGAGGTGTATCAGCTAGATTTCTAGAAGAGTCACTGATTCAAAGGGTAAATGAACACGTAATTTTGTTAAACATTGCCAGATTTCCTTCCAGGGGAGTTGTGCCGTTTTGCAATCCCACCAGCAATGTGTGGAAATACCTGTTTCTCCCTGGGCTTACCAACAGCATATGTTGTAAGCTTTTGGACTTCTGCCTAAGAACTGTGAGGGATCTGAGATTTTTGCCCTCCTTGCAAGGTGAATGCCTTGCCCTGGTGGGCTTGTGTCAGAGCTGAAGAACACTGAGATTAGGAAACCCCCAGTCTTATAAGGAGCTGCTAAAACACCTAGCTAACCTTTGACCTGGAGGAAAATGTTGGTTTTTTTTTGTTTGTTTGTTTGTTTGTTTGTTTTTGAGACGGAGACTCGCTCTGTCACCCGGGCTGGAGTGCAGTGGCCAGATCTTAGCTCACTGCAAGCTCCGCCTCCCGGGTTTACGCTGCCTCAGCCTCCTGAGTAGCTGAGACTACAGGTGCCCACCTAGTTTTTTGTATTTTTTTAGTAGAGACGGGGTTTCACCGTGTTAGCCAGGATGGTCTTGATCTCCTGACCTCGTGATCACCCCGTCTCGGCCTCCCAAAGTGCTGGGATTACAGGCTTGAGCCACCGCGCCCGGCCAAAAAATGTTGTTTTTATTGTCTTGGTCAGGAGAGGAATCTACCCTCTGTCCCTTCAGAATGTTTGTAGCTCAAAAGACATTGAGAACAGAAGCTGTCACAAGACATATAGAAACACCATGAAGGATTGTCTCCCAACACTGCCAATCTGATAAGGGAAGAATAGTATTTGAATATACGATGTCCGGTACCTCCAGTGAATACCAAAATCCATGAATGCTCAAGTCCCTTTTGTAGAACGTGGTAATATTTGCATATAACCTATGCACATACTCCAGTATACTTTAAATAATCTCTAATTACTTATAATACCTAATATAATATAAATGCTATGCAAATAGTTGATATACTCTATTATTTAGGGAATACTGGTAAGAAAAATGTCTGTACATATTCAGTACAAACACAATTTTTTTTTTTCAAATACAGTCATGCACCCATAAGGAAGTTTTAGTCAACAGCTGACTACATATACAATGGTGGCTATACCATATAGCCTATGTGTGTAGTAAGCTATACCATCTAGGTTTGTGTAAGTACACTCTATGATGTTCGCACAATGGTGAAATCACCTAACAACACTTTTTTTTGTTTTTGAGACAAAGTCTTGCTCTTGTCCCCCAGGCTGGAGTGCAATGGTGCGATCTCGGCTCACTACAACCTCTGCCTCCTGGGTTCAAGCGATTCTCTTGCCTCAGCCTCCCAGAGTAGCTGTGATTACAGGAGTTTGTGACCATGCCCAGCTAATTTTTTTGTATTATTATTATTTTTTTTTTTTTTTTTGAGACGGAGTCTCGCTCTGTCGCCCAGGCTGGAGTGCAGTGGCTGGATCTCAGCTCACTGCAAGCTCTGCCTCCCGGGTTTACGCCATTCTCCTGCCTCAGGCTCTCGAGTAGCTGGGACTACAGGCGCTAGTTTTTTGTATTTTTTAGTAGAGACGGGGTTTCACCGTGTTAGCCAGGATGGTCTTGATCTCCTGACCTCGTGATCCACCCATCTCGGCCTCCCAAAGTGCTGGGATTACAGGCTTGAGCCACCGCGCCTGGCCTAATTTTTTTGTATTCTTAGCAGAGATGGTGTTTCACCATGTTGGCCAGGCTGGTCTCGAACTCCTGACCTCAGGTGATCCGCTCTCCTCGGCCTCCCAAAGTGCTGGGATTACAGGCGTGCGCCACAGCACCCAGTCACCTAACAACACATTTTTGAGAATGTATCCCCATCATTAAGCAACACATGACTGTCATTTCTATACATGGTTGGTTGAATTTACAAATATGGAATCCATGGATGCCAAGGGCTGACCATATTTTAATTTGCATCTCTTTCATAAGAAGTGATGCTGAGTATTTTTCCAAGTGCTTCACAGACATTTGCCTTTAATCTTCTGTGAACTGTCTCTTAACACTTCTGGCCATTTTCCTGCTAGGTTTTTTACTTCAAAAACCTTTTTTTTTTTTTTTGAGACAGAGTCTGTCTCTGTCGCCCAGGCTGGAGTGCAGTGGTGTGATCTCCATTCACTGCAACCTCTGCCTCCAAGGTTCAAGCGATTCTCCTGCCTCAGCCTCCCAAGTAGCTGGGACTGCAGGCACCCACCACCACACCCGGATAATTTTTGTATTTTTAGTAGAGACAGGGTTTCACTATTTTGGCCAGGCTGGTCTCAAACTCCTGACCTCAAGTGATCCACCTGCCACAGCCTCCCAAAGTGCAGGGATTACAGGTGTGAACCACCACACCCGACCTCTTGAATAGTAAAATCTTTTATACTTAAACAGCTTTATTGAGATATATTATATATATGTATATGTATACATACATATATCTAGATATAGATTTGTTTTTCTTAGACGGAGAATCAGTCTGTCGCCCAGGCTGGAGTGCAGTGGCATGACCTCTGCTCACTGCAACCTCTGCCTCCTGGGTTCAAGCAGATCTCCTGCCTCAGCCTCCTGAGTAGCTGGGACTACAGGCATGAGCCACCACGGCTGGCTAATTTTTCTATTTTTAGTAGAGACGGTTTCATCATGTTGATCAGGCTGGTCTTGAACTCCTGATCTCATGACCTGCCCGCCTCAGCATCCCAAAGTGCTGGGATTACAGGCCTGAGTCACTGCGCCTGGCTTATTGAGATATATATACCATTAAGTTCATCCATTTAAAGTATACAATTCGGCCGGGCACGGTGGCCCAAGCCTGTAATCCCAGCACTTTGGGAGGCTGAGACGGGCGGATCACGAGGTCAGGAGATCGAGACCATCCTGGCTAACCCGGTGAACCCCCATCTCTACTAAAAATACAAAAAAAAGTAGCCGGGCCTGGTGGCGGGCGCCTGTAGTCCCAGCTACTCGGGAGGCTGAGGCAGGAGAATGGCGTGAACCCGGGAGGCGGAGCTTGCAGTGAGCTGAGATCCGACCACTGCACTCCAGCCTAGGTGACAGAGCGAGACTCCATCTCAAAAAAAATAAAATAAAATAAAAAATAAAAATAAAAAGTATACAATTCAATGGTTTTTAGTATATTTATGGAGCTATGCAACCATTGCTATAGTATAATTTTGGAATATTTTTAACATTCTAAAAAGAAACCCCGGCCGGGCGCGGTGGCTCAAGCCTGTAATCCCAGCACTTTGGGAGGCCGAGGCGGGCGGATCACAAGGTCAGGAGATCGAGACCACAGTGAAACCCCGTCTCTACTAAAAATACAAAAAATTAGCCGGGCGCGGTGGCGGGCGCCTGTAGTCCCAGCTACTCGGGAGGCTGAGGCAGGAGAATGGCGGGAACCCGGGAGGCGGAGCTTGCAGTGAGCCGAGATCGCGCCACTGCACTCCAGCCTGGGCAACAGCGTGAGACTCCGTCTCAAAAAAAAAAAAATAAAAATAAATAAATAAATAAATAAAAAGAAACCCCTTACCTCTCAGTAGTCATCTCCATTCCTGGCCCTTGCCCCTACCCTACCCAGCCCTATGTGACCACTAGTCTACTCCGTCTCTATAGATTTGTCTATTCTGGACATTTCATACAAATGGTATCATACAATATGTAGTCTTTTGTGACTGACTCTTTCACTTAGCATAATATTTTGGAGGTTCTTCCATATATCATGCATCAATACTCTTCTTTTTTTTTACTTATTTATGTATGATGGAAATTAGCTATTTTGTATAATTTAAACTACAAACATTTTCTCCCAGTTTTTCATCTCTTTTGATTTTGCTTACGATATTTTTGCCAAGCAAAAGTCTATCCATATATCGGCCGGGTGTGGTGGCTCATGCCTGTAATCCCAGCACTTTGGGAGGCCAAGGCGGGCAGATCACCTGAGGTCAGGAGTTCAAGACCAGCCTGGCGAACATGGCGAAACCCTGTCTCTACTAAAAGTACAAAAATTAGCCGGCACGGTGGTGGGTGCCTGTAATCCCAGCTATTCAAGTAGTTGAGACAGGAGAATCGCTTGAACCTGGAAGGAAGAGGTCGCAATGAGCCAAGACTGCACCACTGCACTCCAGCCTCCATCTCAAAAAAAAAAAAGCCTGTGTGCATGTATATATATATATATATATATATATATGTTTGTGCATATATAGATACAGCTGTAGATATAAATGGATAGGTTTGAATTTATCAATCTTTCTCCATGACTTCTGGAATTTTAGTTATAATTAGGAAGCCTTTCTTTTGTCCAGATTACAAAGAAATTCATATATGTTTTCTTCTTGAACCTGTTATGTTTTCATTTTTTTGTGCATTGAAATAAGGAATGTTTGAAGTACATTCTGATGTAAATCTTTTTTTTTTTTTTTTAGACGGAATTTCGCTCTTGTCACCCCGGCTAGAGTGCAATGGCGCGAGCTAGGCTCACTGCAACCTCTGCCTCCTGGGTTCAAGTGATTCTCCTGCCTCGGCCTCCCAAGTAGCTGGGATTACAGGCATAAGCCCCCGCGCCCGGTTCTAGTGTAAATTAGGGACATAAACACTCCAGTTGTGCTAATGTCATTATTTAAAAGTGAATCTTGCCAGGCGCAGTGGCTCACACCTGTAATCCCAGCACTTTGGGAGGCCAAGGCAGACAGATCACGAGGTCAGGAGATTGAGACCATCCTGGCTAATACGGGGAAACCCCGTCTCTACTAAAAATACAAAAAAATTAGCTGGGCGTGGTGGCGGGCGCCTATAGTCCTAGCTACTCGGGAGGCTGAGGCAGGAGAATGGTGTGAACCTGGGAGGTGGGCTTGCAATGAGCCGAGATCGTGCCACTGCACTCCAGCCCAGGCGACAGAGAGAGACTCCATCTCGAAAAAAAAGACAAGTGAGTATTTTCTGGCCTGGCATCGTGGCTCATGCCTGTAATCTCAGCACTTTGGGAAGCCAAGGTGGGCAAATCACTTGAGGTCAGGAGTTCAAGACCAGCCTGGCCAATATGGTGAAACCTGTCTCTACTAAAAATACAAAAAAATTTGCCAGATGTGGTGATGCACACCTGTATTCCCAGCTGCTTGGAAGGCTGAGGTGAGAGAACTGCTTGAACCCGGGAGGTGGAGGTTGCAGTGAGCTGAGATAGTGCTATTGCACTCCAGCCTGGGCAACAGAGCGAGACTCTGTCTCAAAAAATTAAAAAATAAAAAAGTTAATCTTTTCCCCAATAATTTAAGATCCCACCTTTGTCTTTTGCTAAATTTCCCTGTGTACTTCACAATTATTCCCACTGGTTTGAATGTCTAGCCAGGAACAAATACCACACTGTTTTAATTATTAGATCTTTATAATAAGTTTTAATATGTTGGGCCGGGCACGGTGGCTCAAGCCTGTAATCCCAGCACTTTGGGAGGCCGAGACGGGCGGATCACGAGGTCAGGAGATTGAGACCATCCTGGCTAACACGGTGAAACCCCGTCTCTACTAAAAAATACAAAAAACTAGCCGGGCGAGGTGGCGGGTGCCCGTAGTCCCAGCTACTCAGGAGGCTGAGGCAGGAGAATGGCATAAACCCGGGAGGGGGAGCTTGCAGTGAGCTGAGATCCGGCCACTGCACTCCAGCCTGGGTGACAGAGCAAGACTCCGTCTCAAAAGAGAAGAAAAAAAAAAAAAAGTTTTAATATGTGGTAAGACCAGTCTCCTTTTATTGTTCTTGCTTTTGAAGATGTTCATAAGTATTCTTGCTTATTTATTTTTCCATATGAAGTGTAGGATCCTGTGCCAGGAAAAAATTTGCTGGCATTTTTATTGGGATTACATTAAATTTATACACGAACCTGAAGAAACTTTATTACGTTGATTGGTTCTATTGAAGGCAAGGAATGTGTTTCTATTTTTGTTCAATCCTACTTTGTGATTTTTCAGGACGATTTCAAAATGTTTCTCGTACAGGCTTCACATGTAATCTTTTAAACTACAGTGAGTGATCCTATCCTCTGTGAAACTAGGTCAACTGAATATCAGCAGTCATAGCTACTCTTCTCTTTGAGGAGAGGTGAGGAAGGGGGCCGATCACGCCTCAGCCTCCCAAAGTACTGGGATTACAGGCGTGAGCCACCACGCCCAGCACAAACATCTACATTCTACTTGCCCTGATTCTTGTTCACTTCACTGAGGATTTAGCATATGTTTATATTACTGGCTATGATATTATGTAGTACTCATTGAAACACTGTCTTTAGGAAGCTTTATTGTACAATATGGTGAAGCATAATGCAGGATGGAAATAGCGTGGAGGGTGAATTTGGGGATACAGTATACAATAGGATTCTAGGGTTAAATTGTTTTTTGACTTAATCCAGAGACTTCTGATGGGCACCCCCATCTCCCCAGTGAGGGGATTCCAGGAGTCAGAGGAGAAGCAATGACCATCAGGTGAAGAGTCTCACAAAGACAAATGCAGGATTTCCCTGATACCCATCAGAGCACTTTCCCATGTGAGATAGCTGCACTCAGGCTTACTCCAGGCTTCACTTTAAAACCTACTAGAATAAAAGGAGGAAAAACAGAGAAGAATAGGGGGACAGGAAACAGCCTATTTATTTCCTCAAATCCTTTCAGCTTTGCTTCACCTTAGAGAACAATGAGACTTATTAAATAGGGCCAGCAGCAATCTTGTGTAATTATTCAGCCATCTTCTCTGTTGACTCCTCAGCCTATTCTGCGACCCTCAAGTTACCCACAGCTTAGCTAAAATAAAAGACTTCTTCTTGCAGGTTTCTCATGCTTTGAATGTTTCCTAGTACACTTGTTCCCTCTTGAAATGTACCAGAACGTCCACACAACAGGGTACTATATACCTGTAAAAAGGAACACAGAAAATCTCTGTATATTTATGCAGTGATTTCCGGGATATATTGTTCAGAGAAAAAAAAAATCATGGTATAGAAAAATGTGTACAGTTTGCTACTATTTATCTAAGAAAAAAGGAATAGAGATATATACAGAGATGCTTGTACTGAAAGTAAACAATGGAAACAGTCCACAGCCCTGGCCTCTGCTCACATACCCACAGAGCCCGCAGCTCCGCTGTACCATGTGTGGCATTTGGGCCCTCTTTGGCAGCAATGATTGCCTCTCTGGTCAGCATCCGAGTGCTATGAAGATCACACACAGGGGTCCAGATGCATTTCTTCCTGAGAATGTCAATGGATACATCAGCTGCTGCTTTGGATTTTGCCAGTTGGTGGTAGTTGACCAGCTGTTTGGAATGCAGCCAATTCAAGTGAGGAAATATCTCTATTTGTGGCTCTGTTGCAGTGGTGAAATTTACAACCACAACAAGGTATAATACCATTTTGAATTTGAGTACAAGGCCAGAGTGGATGGTGAGATAATCCTTCATCTTTATGACAAAGGAGGGACTGGGCAGAAAATTCGTATGTTGGGTTGAGTGTTTGCATTTATTTCATTAAGTTCTGTCAATAAGAAAGTATTCCTGGGCAGAGACACCTACCTAGAGAGTCATCATTGTAGAGATTAACCTCTGCATGCCCTCTATAACAATGTGGAGAAACCGTTTTGAGATAGAAACTATGAAGAGTAACCTCTGGATTCCTTTTGACAGTGCTGTTAAGAAACGACTACTGACAGAGAAAAGGCTTGGATTCCAGCTTCGTTGTTGCCACTCTGTTGATGCAGCTGAAAGAGGCCCAAGTGTAAGACACTCTCTAGACATTTGCAATTGGCATGGAAAACAGTCCCAATGTACTGGCTGCTAGAAAGGTGGAAAATCATATTGAAAGTGAACACCACTCTGAGGAAGGCATTCAGGTCCTGGATGAAGTAATATTTTCCTTGGAAATTTAAGACATAACAATAGTTCACACTTCAGTAGGTAGGTATTTAATTTCCGAGTATATTTGGAAGAACACAGATAGCATAGTAATCTTCTCTAGAGAAGGTTCAGATGAAATTACACAGGGTTACATATATTTTTACAAGACTCCTCCTCAGGAAAAAGCCAAGGAGCAGAGTGAGGGGCTTCTGAAGGACTCTTTGTTTGATGTACTGTGTGCAGATTGAACTGCTGCTGCCTGTGACCTTGAACTGAGAGTCTAATTCCTGGATCATCTATTTTCCTCTTATCGCCTCTGGCACCAGAAATAAGAATTCTGAAGAATGGGATAGGAAAACATCTCCTGATAAAGATATTTGAGTACTATACCTGATACCTAAAAAAACTGTCTGGCCAAAAGAAGCCTTCAGTGATGGGATAACCTCAGTTAAGAATTTCTGTTTTGGGGTTTTACAGGAATATACTGAGCATCACGTTGATGATATAATGATGGCAACTGCAACACAAAAACTTTCATTCAGTATTCTTAACACTAAATAAGACTATTACAGCAATCTACAAATTCAATGCAATTCCCATCAAAATACCACCATCATTCTTCACAGAACTAGAAAAAAAAACAAACCCTAAAATTCATGTGGAACCAAAAAAGAGCCCACATAGCCAAAGCAAGACTAAGCAAAAAGAACAAATCTGGAGGCATCACATTACCTGATTTCAAACTATACTATAGCACTACAGTCACCAAAACAGCATGGTATTGGTATAAATATAGGCACATAGACCAATGGAACAGAATAGAGAACACAGAAATAAACCCAGATACTTACAGCCAACTCACCTTTGACAAAGCAAACAAAAACATAAAGTGGGGAAAGGACACCCTATTCAACAAATGGTGCTGGGAGAATTGGCAAGTCACACATAGGAGAATGAAACTGGATTCTCATCTCTCACTTTATACAAAAATCAACTCAAGGTATATCAAGGACTTAAATCTAAGATCTGAAAATATAAAAATTCTACAAGATTTAAGAAAATGTGGCACATATACACCATGGAATACTATGCAGCCATAAAAAAGGATGAGTTCATGTCCTTTGTAGGGACATGGATGAAGCTGGAAACCATTATTCTGAGCAAACTATCGCAAGGACAGAAAACCAAACACCGAATGTTCTCACTCATAGGTGGGAATTGAACAATGAGAACACTTGGACACAGGGTGGAACACAGGTGGGGGAGGCGAGAGGGATAGCATTAGGAGATATTCCTAATGTAAATGACCAGTTAACAGGTGCAGCACACCAACATGGCATATGTATAGATATGTAACAAACCTGCACATTGTGCACATGTACCCTAGAACTTAAAGTATAATAATAAAATATTTAAAACAAAAAAGAAAAGGAGGAATAAGAAGATAGGATTAAAAAGAGGTGTGAAGCCAGGTGCAGTGGCCAACACCTGTAATCCTAGCACTTTGGGAGGCCAAGGCAGGTGGATCACTTGAGGCCAGGAGTTAAGAGATCAGCCTGGTCAACATGGTGAAAACCCATTTCTACTAAATGTACAAAAACTGGACAGGCATGGTGGTGCTTGCCTGTAATCCCAGCTACTTGGGAGTCTGAGGCATGAGAATTACTTGGACTTGGGAGGCAGAGGTTGCAGCGAGCCGAGATTGCGCCACTGCACTTCAGTCTAGGCAATAGAGTGAGACTCTCTCTCAAAAAAAAAAAAGGATAGAGGAAGCATTCTGCGATATGGATATGTTCATGATCTTGTTTGTGGTGATGATATAATGGGTACAAAAATTATCTAATTGTACATTTTAAATATATGCAGTTTATTGTATGTCCATTATACCTCAATAAAATTGTTTTCTAAAAAACAAACAAAAAAATTCTACAAGATAACATCAGAAAAACCCTTCTAGACATTGGCTTGGGCAAGGAGTTCATGACCAAGAACCCAAAAGCAAATGCGATAAAAACAAAGACAAATAGGTGGGACTTAATCCAACTAAATCCTATCTGCAAAGTAAACAGATAGCCCATAGAGTGGGAGAAAATCTTCACAATTTATATATCTGACAAAGGAATAATATCCAGAATCTACACGAACTCAAACAAATTAGCAAGAAAAAAACAATCCTGGCTGGGCGCGGTGGCTCAAGCCTGTAATCCCAGCACTTTGGGAGGCCGAGACGGGCGGATCACGAGGTCAGGAGATCGAGACCATCCTGGCTAACACGGTGAAACCCCGTCTCTACTAAAAAATACAAATAATTAGCCGGGCGAGGTGGCGGGCGCCTGTAGTCCCGGCTACTCGGGAGGCTGAGGCAGGAGAATGGCGTAAACCCGGGAGGCGGAGCTTGCAGTGAGCTGAGATCCGGCCACTGCACTCCAGCCTCGGCGACAGAGCGAGACTCCGCCTCCAAAAAAAAAAAAAAAGAAAAAAACAATCCCATCAAAAAGTGGGCTAAGGACATGAATAGACAATTCTCAAAAGAGGATATACAAATGGTCAGCAAACATGAAAAAATGCTCAACAGCACTAATGACCAGGGAAATGCAAATCCACACCACAATGCGATACCACCTTATTCCCACAAGAATGGCCATAATCAAAAAATCAAAAAATAATAGATGTCGGCGTGGATGTGGTGAAAAGGGAACACTACTACACTGCTGGTGTGAATGTAAATTAGTACAACCACTATGCAAAACAGTGTGGAGATTCCTTAAAGAACTAAAACTAGAATTATCATTTGATCCAGCAATCCCACTACTGGGTATCTACCCAGAGGAAAAGAAGTCATTATATGAAAAAGATAATTGCACACACGTTTACAACAGCACAATTCACAATTTCAAAAATGTGGAACCAGACCAAATACCCATCAGTCAACAAGTTGATAAAGAAACTCTGATATGTGGTCAGGTGCAGTGGCTCACGCCTGTAATCCCAGCACTTTGGGAGGCCAAGGCGGGTGGATCACCTGAGGTTGGGAGTTCGAGATCAGACTGACCAACATGGAGAAACCCCCATCTCTACTAAAAATACCAAAAATTAGCCAGGTGCTGTGATATATATATAGCACATCATATATGTATATAATGGAATACTACTCAGTCATAAAAAAGAATGAATTAATGGCATTCACGGCAACCTGGTTGGGATTGGAGACTATGATTCTAAGTAAAGTAACTCAGCATTGGAAAACCAACCATTGTATGTTCTCACTCATAAGTGGGAGCTAAGCTATGAGAATGCAAAGGCAGAAGAATTATACAATAAATTTTGAAGACTTGGGGAAAGTATGGGGAGGGGGTGAGGGATAAAAGACTACAAATTGAGTTCACTGTATACTGCTTGGGTGATGGGTGCACCAAAATCTCACAAATCACCACTAAAGAACGTCATCATGTAACCAAACACCACCTGTTCCCCAAAAACCTATGGAAACAAAAAATTAAAAAAAAAACAATAAAGCATGGATTAAGGGCAAAAATAAATAAATAAATTAGCCCACCTAAAAAAGAAAAACATGCTCACAGTTATTTATTTAGGATGTTCGTATCAGAAAAGTATGGAAATACATAGAAACAATACAAATGTCCTTTAGTGAGGAACTGGTTGTATAATTATAAAGCCACATGTTGGCGTACTGTGCCACTGTAAGCAGAAATTAGGCCAGGGATGGTGGTGCGGGCCTGTAGACCCAGCCAGGAGTTGGAGGCTATGCTGTGCCATGATCGTGCCTGTGAAGAGACAATGTACTCCATCCTGGGCAACACAGCCAGACCAACCCCACGTCAAAAAAGAGAGGAAGAGAAAGGAAGAAAGAAAGAAAAAAAGGAAGAAAGAAAGAAAGAAAGAAGGAAAGAAAGAAAGAGAGAGAGGGAGGGAGGGAGGGAGGAAGGAAGGAGAAAGAGAGAGAGAAAGAAAGAAAGAGAGAAATTACAACTATTACTATTTATTATCATGAAGTAATCTCCATAGAAGGATAAAAGAATCATGTTTTATTGTTGTTGTTTTGGTTTGGTTTAATTTTATTTATTTATTTATATTCTTTTGAGACAGAGTCTTGCTCTGTTGCCCAGGCTGGAGTGCACTGGTGCGATCTCGACTCACTGCAAACTCCACCTCCTGGGTTCACGCCATTCTCCTGCCTCAAGCCTCCCGAGTAGCTGGGACTACAGGTGCCCACCACCATGCCCGGCTAATTTTTTGTATTTTTAGTAGAAATGGGGTTTCACCATGTTAGCCAGGATGGTCTCGATCTCCTGACCTCGTGATCCACCTGTCTCGGCCTCCCAAAGTGCTGGGATTACAGGCGTGAGCCTCCGCGCACGGCCTAATTTTATTTTTTTAACCATGAGATCCCTTTATTGAACATCTTGTTTTGGTCAGTTTTATTGAGTGAATTTTTATAGGAATCTTGATAGGTCCTCCCCAATAAATTGCCATAAAGCCTTATTCAAGCCAGTCCAGCTTTCAGAACAAGTAGATTCCTGGAATATGGAGTAAAAACCGTATTTATAGCTTAAATTTTTATATCCCAATTCCTTTTTTTTTTTTTGAAATGAAGTCTCGCTCTTGTCCCCTAGACTGGAATGCAATGGCACGATCTCGGCTCACTGCAACCTCCGCCTCCTGGGTTCAAGCAATTTTCCTGCCTCAGTCTCCCGAGTAGCTGGGATTACAGGCCGGTTAATTTTGTATCTTTAGTAGCAATGGGGTTTCACTATGTTGGTCAGGCTGGGCTCAAACCCCTGACCTCAGGTGATCCATCCTCCTTGGCCTCCCAAATTGCTGGGATTACTGGCTTGAGTCACCCGCCCTGCAGACTCACCTTTCTTATGCAAACCAATCAACCAAAGCACATATTTGCAACCTCTTTAACTTACTCTTGGACACCAAGTGAACATTTCCCCTGCTCTAAATCACCCCAGGGCCAGGTGCCAGATGATCAGAGACCAATTCTGTGACCCTGAGCCAACTGAAATGATGTTAAGCTATACAATCCTAAATTTGCTCAAATTTGCCTGTGCCCTGCCTCATCCCTTCCTTTCCATAGAAATGACAATAAAGGCTCTGGGCCACACTTCTCTTCTTTGCTCCTTCTGCCTCCTGACCAATCCTGGTACTTCCCCATGTGACCCTGTGTGTCATGGTGTGGCCCCTTCTCTTCGGGAACTGTAAGTAATAAGACTTCTTGCAGGGTGTGGTGGCTCATGCCTGTAATCCCAGCACTTTGGGAGGCCAAGTTGGGGGGATCATGAGGTCAGGAGATCGAGAACATCTTAGCTAACACGGTGAAACCCTGTCTCTACTAAACATACAAAAAATTAGCCGGGTGTGGTAGCACATGCCTATAGTCCCAGCTACTTCAGAGGCTGGGGCAGGAGAATCTCTTGAACCCAGAAGGCAGAGGTTGCAGTGAGCCGAGATCGTGTCACTGCACTCCAGCCTGGGCTGCAGGGCGAGACTCCATCCCAAAAAAAAAAAAAAAAAAAAAAAATGGTCAGGAGATCGAGACCATCCTGGCCAACATGGTGAAGCCCCGTCTCTACTAAAAACACAAAAATTAGCTGGGCCTGGAGGCACATTCCTGTGGTCCCATTTATTCAGGAGGCTGGGGCAGGAGAATCACTTGAACCTGGGAGGCAGAGGTTGCAGTGAGCCAAGATTGTACCACTGCACTCTAGGCTGGAGTTCGAGACTCTGTCTCAAAAAAAAAAGGCTTCTTTCAATGGCATTGTCCTCTCTGTATCATCACTCAGTCACCTCTATAAATTAAAACCCAGGGGCCGGGCGCGGTGGCTCAAGCCTGTAATCCCAGCACTTTGGGAGGCCGAGACGGGCGGATCACGAGGTCAGGAGATCGAGACCATCCTGGCTAATATGGTGAAACCCCGTCTCTACTAAAAATACAAAAAACTAGCCGGGCGAGGTGGTGGGCGCCTGTAGACCCAGCTACTCGGGAGGCTGAGGCAGGAGAATGGCGTAAACCCGGGAGGCGGAGCTTGCAGTGAGCTGAGAACCGGCCACTGCACTCCAGCCTGGGCGACAAAAGCGAGACTCCGTCTCAAAAAAAAAAAAAAAAAAAAAAAAAAAACCCAGGTACAATTAAAACAAAGAATCATAAAATATTTTTAAGTAGTTAATTATGGGAGAGGGAAAGAATAAGGTGAGGGTAGCTAGAATAGAAGGTAGACTTCATTGAAATAACTTGTTCCAGAGATTTTACTTTGTAAGCAAGTACACATTTTATATAATCATTAAGAAAAACTGAATTTTAAGGGGAAATTTCCCAAAATAAAATCAAACAAAGAGTACTTAATGCATATCCAGTTGTGGCATAACCACACATAAAAACCATTCCAAATGACTTCATAACAGAAAATTTTCACTGTACATCAATAAAGGGAAATATCCTAAAGATTAAAAATTGCAAAAAATAAAAGCTTAAACTGATTTCAATAATCATATTATTAGCAGCAGTATTGGTATTATCATTCTGAGACTGCTGCGTGCACATTGTGGAATGAAAATGAATAATTTTGTGAGATACCAATTCTATTATTCCTATAATCTTGAATTTAGCTTGTAAATATTTGTATTAGTCTACAATATACCTAATTATGCTGCATAACAAACCACTCTAAACATCAATGACTTACAACCCTAAGCATTTATTTCTCATTCACATATCTGTGCTTCTGCTTTAAGCTACATTCTACAGGTTGACTGGCATTTGAACAATTTAGGCTAGGCTCAGCTGGGCTTAGCTCCAGATTGCAGGTTTGATTCAGGTCTACAAGATGTATCTTTCATTATTCTGAAAGCAATAGGCTACTTGTGGCACGTTCTTCTCATGGCAATGACAGAGGTAGAAGAGGGCAAGCCCATATGCACGAGCACATTACCAACCTTGGCAGTCAGATGTGCTAATATACCATTGGTCAAAGCAAGTCACATGTTCAAGCCCTAAATCAATGGTTGTCATGAATGAGATGAAAAAGTCTCATGGCAAAGCCTAATGTCAATAGGAAGGGGTGGTATACTATTTTCAGGGAGGTGATGGGGACGGAGGATTATTTTCTTTTCTTTTTCTTTTTTTTTTTTTGAGACGGAGTTTCGCTCTTGTTCCCCAGGCTGGAGTGCAATGGCGTTATCTCGGCTCACTGCAACCTTTGCCTTCTGGGTTCAAGAGATTCTCCTGCCTCAGCCTCCTGAGTAGCTGGGACTACAGGCATGTGCCACCACACCTGGCTAATTTTTTGTATTTTTAGTAGAGGCGGGGTTTTTCCATGTTAGGCTGGCCTCGAACTCCCGACCTCAGGTGATCCGCCTGCCTCGGCCTCCAAAAGTGCTGGGATTACAGGCATGAGCCACCGTGCCAGAATTTTCTTAAAAAAAAAAAAAAAAAAAAAAAAAACCATAATACCAATATGAATTTGTAATATATTTTATTTTTAAAAAATCCTTTTATCTGTCCACCTAAAGTGTCTAGAATCAAAAATATCTCAGTAGCTATAAGTACTCCTGGCACCTGAAGGAGTTCAGAACATCCCACTGTAAAATATGCCATGCTGGCATGTTGACTGTTTTGAGTTAAAAACAATAAACAGGCCGGGCGCAGTGGCTCAAGCCTGTAATCCCAGCACTTTGGGAGGCCGAGATGGGCGGATCACGAGGTCAGGAGATCGAGACCATCCTGGCTAACATGGTGAAACCCCGTCTCTACTAAAAAATACAAAAAACTAGCTGGGCGACGTGGCGGGCGCCTGTAGTCCCAGCTACTCGGGAGGCTGAGGCAGGAGAATGGCATAAACCCGGGAGGCGGAGCTTGCAGTGAGCTGAGATCCGGCCACTGCACTCCAGCCTGGGCGACAGAGCGAGACTTCGTCTCAAAAAAAAAAAAAAAAAAAAAACAATAAACAGCAGGTACAAGGACATTCTGATCTCCTTTTTTTTTTTTTTGAGATGGAGTCTCACTCTGTCACCTAGGATGGAGTACAGTGTCACAATCTTGGCTCATTGCAACCTCCACCTCCCAGGTTCAGGCAATTCTCCTGCCTCAGCCTCCCAGGTAGCTAGGATTACAGGTGTGCACCACCACACTCAGCTCATTTTTTGTATTTTTAGTAGAGACGGGGTTTCACAATGTTGACCAGGCTGGTCTGAACTCCTGAGTTCAAGTGATCCACCTGCCTTGGCCTCCCAAAGTGCTGGGATTATAGGCGTGAGCCACCACACCTGGCCTGATCTCCCTTCTTTTTCTTAAAAACAAGTGATGAAATTACCATGTGAGAGCTGCTCTCCCTATACCGGGAGAAAAGAAACATTCTTATCATCAAGGATGGGAGGTTGAGACTGAGAGAATCCTGTACAAACAGACCTTACTAAAATAATTGTTATCTTCCTTTAGCCTCCACATACATTTTCATTACTTTTCCACAATTGTTTAATGTTGTATTAAATTATTTAGGTTTTGTCAGTTCTTTCGGTTTAAATCCTTATGAGGGCTCCTCTGTCACAGAAAACATACAGTAAATAAATGTGTATGTTTCTGTTTTGTTAGTCTATCTAATGCGAAATTAATTATCAGGCCCGACCAGAGACCCCAAAAGAGTAGAGGTAATGTTTTACCTTCCCTACGCACCCATTATTGTCTCTAAATATCATTTCCAATTAAAAGGAATCAGAGAGCTTTGAGGAAATGGCTGAATCCAGGTCTGGGGCAGAAAAAGTGCAAAATGAATTTGGAAAATTTTATCTCACCAGATAGCAAGTAAGCTATCAGAGATTACTAGGAATGTGTCAAAAGAATTTAGGAACCAACCGGAAGAGGCACTCACTGGCCAAATATGGAACAATTTGAATATCAATAAGAATGATAACTGTGGCCGGGCGCAGTGGCTCACAGCTGTAATCCCAGCACTTTGGGAGGCTAAGGTGGGCGGATCACCTGAGGTCGGGAGTTCGAGACCAGCCTGACTAACATGGAGAAACCCCGTCTCTACTAAAAATAAAAATTAGCCGGGTGTGGTGGCTCATGCCTGTAATCCCAGTTACTCGGGAGGCTGAGGCGGGAGAAGCATATGAACCCGGGAGGTGGAGGCTGTGGTGAGCTGAGACTGCGCCATTACACTCCAGCCTGGGCAACAAGAGCTCAACACCATCTCAAACAAACAAACAAAGAGAATAATAATTGCAATGGATTGAAGTATATTAATGATATTTAAATACATGAAATAATGAGACTTTAAATATTGGTCATTGTTGGAGGATGCGAGGGAACCAACTCATCCTTTTGAAAACTGGTAAATAAAGGGAAATAAGCATATATCCTGTCTTTCCTGTATGTACTCTATCATTAGTAAACAAATATTAGAGAATAGGAAGTTTCTCTTTATATATATTCCAGCTAACACGTGAAGATGGAATAATTCAATTTGATACCATCATTTTTCAAACGGTAATGAATTAAATATCATTTATGACTCCTAACATCACAAAGAGAGAGATAACCAAATATCATGGGCCTCCTGATAGAATACAACACTGCCTATGAAGTAGTCGTCCCCCCAAACCCCCTCAAAATTTGAACCTGAATCTCATCAAGCCTCTAGATCCAATATGCCAGAAATATGGAGGAGAGAAACATTAAATGACATCATATGGAGGCAATAGCAAAACCCAAATTATGGAAAACTACAGGAGGAACAACTGATTTTCTTCAATACATAAACTGCAAGAATAAAACAAAGATAGAGGCTGGGCACGGTGGCTCACACCTGTAATCCCAGCACTTTGGGAGGCCAAGGCGGGCAGATCACGAGGTCAGGAGTTCGAGACCAGCCTGACCAACATGGTGAAATCCCGTCTCTCCTAAAAATACAAAAATTAGGCCGGGCGCGGTGGCTCAAGCCTGTAATCCCAGCACTTTGGGAGGCCGAGACGGGCGGATCACGAGGTCAGGAGATCGAGACCATCCTGGCTAACACAGTGAAACCCTGTCTCTACTAAAAATACAAAAACTTGGCCGGGCGAGGTGGCAGGCGCCTGTAGTCCCAGCTACTCGGGAGGCTGAGGCGGGAGAATGGCGTGAACCCGGGAGGCAGAGCTTGCAGTGAGCTGAGATCCGGCCACTGCACTCCAGCCTGGGTGACAGAGCAAGACTCCGTCTCAAAAAAAAAAAAAAAAAAAAAAAAAATACAAAAATTAGCCAGGCGTGGTGGTGCTTGCCTGTAATCCCAGCTACTCAGGAGACTGAAGCAGGAGAATTGCTTGAACCCAGGAGGCGGAGGTTGCAGTGAGCCAAGATCGAGCCATTGCACTCTAGCTTAGGGGACAGCAAAACTCCATCTCAAAAAAAAAAAAAAAAAAAAGAGAGAGAACTGACAATACAAATGTTGGAGAGGATGTGGAGCAATGAGAACACTCACATATTGCTGATGCGAGTGTAAAATAGTACAACCATTTTGAAAGCTCTTCGGTAGTTTCTTAAAAAGTTGAATATAGGCCGGGCGCGGTGGCTCAAGCCTGTAATCCCAGCACTTTGGGAGGCCGAGGCGGGTGGATCATGAGGTCAGGAGATCAAGACCATTCTGGCTAATAAGGTGAAACTCCGTCTCTACTAAAAATACAAAAAATTAGCCAGATGTGGTGGCGGGCGCCTGTAGTCCTAGCAATTCGAGAGGCTAAGGCAGGAGAATGGCATGAACCCAGGAGGCGGGGCTTGCAGTGAGCTGAGGTCAAGCCACTGCACTCCAGCCTGGGAGACAGAGCAAGACTCCACCAAAAAAAAAAAAGTTCAATATAAATCAGGCAAAGTGGCCAGGCACGGTGGCTCATGCTTGTAACCCTAGCACTTTGGGAGGCTGAGGCACACAGATCACTTGAGGTCAGGAGTTTGAGACCAGCCTGGCCAACATGGCAAAACCCGCCTCTACTAGAAATACAAAAATTAGCCGGGTGTGGTGGCATGTGGCTATAATCCCAGCTACTCAGGAGGCAGAGGTAGGAGAATCGCTTGAACCTGGGAGGCGGAGGTTGCAGTGAGCTGAGATTGCACCTCTGCACTCCAGTCTGGGTGACAGAGCGAGACTCTGTCTCAAAAAATAAAAATAAATTTAAAAATAAATAAATTAGGCATGGTGGCTCCCTCGCACCTGTAATCCCAGCTACTTGAGAGGCTGAGAGGGAAGGATCACTTGAGCCCAGGAATTCCAGGCTGCGGTGAGCCATGATCATACCACAGCACTTCACTCTGGGCAAGACAGCAAGACCCCATCTCTAAAAAAAAAAAAAAAAAAAAAGGCCGGGCGCGGTGGCTCAAGCCTGTAATCCCAGCACTTTGGGAGGCCGAGACGGGCGGATCACGAGGTCAGGAGATCGAGACCATCCTGGCTAACACGATGAAACCCCGTCTCTACTAAAAAATACAAAAACTAGCCGGGCGAGGTGGCAGGCGCCTATAGTCCCAGCTACTCAGGAGGCTGAGGCAGGAGAATGGCATAAACCCGGGAGGGGGAGCTTGCAGTGAGCTGAGATCCGGCCACTGCACTCCAGCCTGGGCGACAGAGCGAGACTCCGTCTCAAAAAAAAAAAAAAAAAAAAAAGGTTGACTATACATGTACCCTATGACCCAGCAACTCCACCTCTAGGTGTTTATCCAACAGAAATAAAAACAAGAATGTTCTAGGCATCTGTATTTAAAAAACTGGGAAAACCCAGCTATAGAAATTACATTACTGGTTGCTTATGGAAGGACTGACTGGGAAGAGGCATGAGGGAACTTTGTGGCCTGATAGAAATGTTCTATATCTGGAAATGTATTCATCAAGACTGACTAAGTGACAAAAAAAAAAAAAAAAAAACCACCTGATGGAATAGTGTACTTGAGATCTGAGCATTTCACTCCATGTTAAATACATCTCAGGCTTTTTTTTTTTTTTTTTTTTTTTTTTTTGAGACCGAGTCTCACTGTGTCACCCGGGCTGGAGTGCAGTGGCTCAATTCTGCCTCCGAGTTCAAGCGATTCTCCTGCCTCGGCCTCCCTAGTAGCTGGGATTACAGGTGTGCGCCACTACACCCAGCTAATTTTGTGTATTTAGTAGAGATGGGGTTTCATAATGTTAGTCAGGCTGATATCGAACTCCCGACCTCTGGTGATCCACCCGCCTCAGCCTCCCAAAGTGCTAGGATTATAGGTGTGAGCCACTGTGCCCAGCCATCTCAGTCTTTTAAAAGGTGTTCCCACATGTGCACACACACACATACACACACGTTAGAAAAGAGACTCAGAAGACAATAATACTGTGTAGACCTTCCCTGGATCCTGATTGAAACATTCTGATTTTTTAAATGTATCACATTTATGAGACAACTGGAAATTTGAACAGTGATTGGAATTTGACAACATTAAGGAGTTACCATTATTTTAGCTATGATAACTGTATTGAGGTGATTATATAAAATAAAGGCTTTGCAGGAAGGACAATGAAGATCCAGAGCCACAGGCTGCCCGTGTGCAGCAGGAAGTAACAAGAGACCAGTGTCCCAGCAGAGCCTGCCTGTCTGGCTCATCTACCATTACAGAGACATCTCTGCCCATGGGGCTGAGAGACCCCAACCTTTCCCCATGCTAAAGCTGCAGGGTATTGAGGTACTGGCCAGATGTCTTCCCACAAAGGATCTGTGGTGGCATGGGGCAATGCGGCTCCTGCCAGTAACAGGGAAACTGACATGGTGGAACTAGCTGAACTGGGACCCCTACTACAAGAGAAGGATGGATGGGTTATCACCAACCCAACCAAAGCTGAAGAAGTGCAAACATGTCCAATGCCTCAGGAAAAGGAGGAGAAGGTAAAGCTACTGATGCACTGCACTTCCACTATGCCACGGAGGAGATGGAGGAGTTTGTGTGCAAGGTCTGAGAGGGACACTGGAGGGCCATCCCATATGATGTTGTCCCTGACTGACTGAAGGACAATGACTACCTGCTACATGGCCATAGACCATCCATGCCTTCCTTTTGGGCTTGCTTCAAGAGCATCTTCCACATCCATGTGAAAACGGGCATCATCTGGACCCATCTGCTTGGTTTCATGCTGTTTCTCTTTTGAGTATCTTGACCATGCTCAGACCAAATATGTACTTCATGGACCCTCTACAGGAGAAAGTGGTATGGGGACGTCCTTTGTGGGTGTAGTGCTCTGCCTCAGTTCCTCCTGGCTATTCCACACTGTCTATTGTCATTCAGAGTAAGTCTCTTAGACTTTTTCCAAACTGAACTACTCAGCGATTGCTCTACTGATTACGGGGAGCTTTGTCCCCTGCTCTGTTACTCCTTCCACTGTTCCCCACAGCCAAGCTCATCTGCCTCTTCTTTGTCTGTGTTCTGGGCATTTCTGCCATCACGGTGGCACAGTGGGACCGGTTTCCACTCCTAAGCACCAGCAGACACAGCAGGAGCATTCCTGGGACTTGGCTTGAGTGTTATTGTGCCCGTCATGCATTTTCCTATCACTAAAGCTTTGTCAGGGCCAACGCCATGGGCTGGATGGGCTGGTCCTTCCTCACAGCTGTGATGTACAGCTGGCCTTTATGCTGCCCGAATTCCTGAATGCTTCTTTCCTAGAAAATCTGACATATGGTTCCAGTCTCATCAGATTCCCCATGTCCTGGTGGTGGCAGCATCCTTTGTCCACTTCTCTGGGGTCTCCAACCTTCAGGAATTCTATTATGGCCTAGAAAGTGGCTGTACTGATGACTTCCTTCTCTAAGACTTCCCACCTGAGGGGTGGAGGAGGAATTTCTCAAGTGCTTTTAAAAATAACTTCTGGCAGGCACGGTGGCTCACGCCTGTAATCCCAGTTCTTTGGGAGGCCAAAGTGGGAGGGTGCTTGAGCACAGGAGTTTGAGGCTACAGTGAACTATGATCATGTCACCACACTCCAGCTTGGACAACAGAGACCCCGTCTCTGTAAAAAATTAAAATTCAAAATGAAAATACCTTCTTCACTGAAGTGAGGGGAGTCTGAGTTGTCTGGAGGAAACCTCTTAGAGAATTCAACATCAACCAACTTTCAGCCCCCTTCTACATTCACTAGGCACTGAACTTTCCATTTCCACTCCCCTAGTTTGGGAGGGGGAATGGTCAAACCTAGCCATCTCTTCCCTCAACAGTCTTCCTCCTCAACAAGGCAACTACGGGCCCCTCACAGAGACAGAGAGACAGTACTTTGAAACTCATATTGCGATTTTACCCTCTCCTCCAACCATTTTTGGAAAAAATTATGAAATTATGGACTGCAACTTTTTCAATTTTGTCTTTTTTTTTTTTTTTTTTGAGACAGAGTCTTGCTTTGTCGCCCAGGCTAGAGTGCAGTGGTGTAATCTCAGCTCACTGAAAGCTCTGCCTCCCGGGTTCACGCCATTCTCCTTCCTCAGCCTCAGGTGACCGCCACCACACCCGGCTAATTTTTTGTATTTTTAGTAGAAACGGGGTTTCACTGTGTTAGCCAGGATGGTCTCGATCTTCTGACCTCGTAATCCACCTGCCTCAGCCTCCCAAAGTGCTGGGATTACAGGCGTGAGCCACCACACCTGGCCTCTTTTTTTTTTTTTTTTTTTTTTTGAGACAGAGTTTTGCTCTTGTTGTCCAGGCTGGCATGCAATGGCGCACTGCAGCCTCCACCTCCCGGGTTCAAGCAATTCTCCTGGCTTAGCCTCCCGAGTAGCTGGGATTACAGGCACCCGTCATCATGCCCAGCTAACTTTTTATATTTTTAGTAGAGACGGGGTTTCCTCATTTTGACTAGGCTGGTCTTGAACTCCTGACCTTAGGTGATCTGCCTGTCTCGGCCTTCCAAAGGGCTGGGATTACAGGTGTGAGCCACCGCGCCCGGCCTAATTTTTGTATTATTAGTAGAGACGGGTTTTACCATGTTGGTCAGGCTGGTCTTGAACTCCTGACCTCATGATCTGCCCATCTTGGCCTCCCAAAGTGCTGGGATTTCAGGTGTGAGCCACCACGCCCAGCTCAAAATTCTGTCCTTTTACTGGAAGGGAATGATCCCTCCCTTACCTACATCCTTACTTTGTATCCTGGCTTATAACAGGCCATCAATTTTTTTTTTTTTTTTTTTTGAGATGGAGTCTTGCTCTGTCTTCCAGGCTAGAGTGCAGTGGCACGATCTTGACTCACTACAACCTCCATTTCCGGGGTTCAAGCGACTCTCCTGCCTCAGCCTCCTGAGTAACTGGGATTACAGGCACCTGCTCCCACCACACCAGGCTCATTTTTGTAATTTTAGTAGAGGCAGCGTTTCACCATGTTGGCCAGGCTAGTCTCGAACTCCTGACTTCAAGTGATCTGCCCGCCTCAGCCTCCCAAAGTGCTGGGATTACAGGCGTGAGGCACTGCACCCAGCCTGAGCCACCATGCCTGGCCAGGCCATCCATTTTTGTAGCGCTTTTTTTTTTTGGAGATGGAGTCTCACTCTGTTTCTCAGACTAGAGTGCAGTGGCACAACCTCAGCTCACTGCAACCTCTGCCTCCCGTGTTCAAGCAATCCTCCTGCCTCATACAGGCGTGCGCCATAACATCTGGCTAATTTTTGTATTTTTAGTAGAGACGGGGTTTTGCCATGTTGGCCAGGTTGATCTTGAACTCCTGACCTCAAGTGATCCACCCATTTTGGCCTTCCACAGTGCTGGGATTACAAGTGTGAGCCACCATGCCTCTCCACACCCAGTCTTGTAGCACACTTTAAAACAATTATATGGGCGTGGTGGTGCATGCCTGTTGCGGGGGGTGGGGCTGAGGCAGGAGAATCGCTGAACCCAGGTGGCAGAGGTTGCAGTAAGCCCGGATCGTGCCATTGCACTCCACCCTGGGCAACAAGAATGAAACTCCATCTCAAAAACAAAAAACAAATACACAATCATATAATCTGGTCCCATCTTTCTAGGGTCACCTGGATCTGCCTACAGAGGAGGAAAAATAAAGCCACCAACTTTCACATAGCCTCGCTAATCATGGAAGTGTGTCCAGGCTTCAAATAACTTGAGTTTTAATTTCTTAAATTAAAATTGGGAAAGATATTTAATATTTAATACTAAGCTTTAAAACAAAACCTGCTAGCATTGTGATGTATCCTGATGCAAAGACTATGATGTTAATAAAAGAGAGTACAGAAGACAAAAAATAAAACAGAATAAAAATAAAGGCTTTTTCTTCCAGAGTATATACTGAAATGTTTACAGATACCATTATATCGTAGCTGGGGTTTGCTTCATAACAATCTGGAGTTGAGGACAGTGGGTAGAGGCTAACTGGACCAAGATTGACCATGAGTTGACAGTTGTTGTTGCTGGATGATAGGAAATGAACATTCACTATTCTGTTCTGTATGCTTTTTTGTATGTTTAAAGTTTTTCACAGAGTTTGAATAAACTATGTACAACAGGGAATGAATCTCACAAATACTAAGCCGAACAATATTTGAAGCTGGACCAAAAAGCAAGGATACAGTATGATTCCATTTATATAAAGTTTAAAACAGGCACAACAAATTCATGATGTTAGAAATCAGAATAATGGTGGCCGGGCATAGTGGCTCATGCTTGTAATCCCAGCACTTTGGGAGGCCGAGGTAGGTGGATCACCTGAAGTCAGCAGTTCGAGACCAGCCTGGCCAACATGGTGAAACCCTGTCATAACTAAAAATAAAAAAAAATGGGGCCGGGCGCAGTGGCTCAAGCGTGTAATCCCAGCATTTTAGGAGGCCGAGACGGGTGGATCACGAGGTCAGGAGATCGAGACCATCCTGGCTAACACGGTGAAACCCCGTCTCTACTAAAAAATACAAAAAAAACTAGCCGGGCGAGGTGGCGGGCGCCTGTAGTCCCAGCTACTTGGGAGGCTGAGGCAGGAGAATGGCATAAACCCGGGAGGCGGAGCTTGCAGTAAGCTGAGATCCGGCCACTGCACTCCAGCCTGGGCTATAGAGCGAGACTCCGTCTCAAAAAATAAAATAAAATAAAATAAAACAAAATATATTAGCTGCACATGGTGGTGGGCCCCTGTAATCCCAGCTTCTTGGGAGGCTGAGGCAGGAGGATCGCTTGAACCCAGGAGGTGGAGGTTGCAGTGAGTCGAGATCGTGCCATTGCACTCCAGCCTGGGCAACAAGGGCGAAACTCCTCCTCAAAAAAAAAAAAAAAGAAAGAAAGAAAGAAAGAAAGAGAAAAAGAAATCAGAATAATAGTTACCCTTGGGAAATAACAACTGAGAGGAGTCAAGGGGTTTCTGCTGTGTGGGAAATACACCTCTTTACGGTCTAGGTATCGGTTACATAGGTATCTTTACTTTGTAAAAATCCATCAAACTGTACACTTATGATTTAAGTCCTTTTTTGTATAAAACCTATACTTTAAAAGATGTTTTGATTTGCAAAATTAAAAGTAAAAGTAAATAAACAGTAAAAATGGTTGCATATCCTATGACAGGCTATTCCTACACCCAATGTAAGTGGATATTTTAGGAAGACAGCTCTATTAATAATAATATGCTCAACTCTGTTAATAGAAACAAGGAAACAAATACCTGAAACCCAGAAAGCAAAGTTAGTCAGTACCTAACTCTCTCTCTCTTTTTGTTTTTTTTGAGACAGGGTCTTACTGTGTCGCCCAGGCTGGAGCGCAGCAGCATGATCTCGGCTCACTGCAACCTCCACCTCCTGGATTCTAACAATCTCCTGCCTTAGTCTCCCTAGTAGCTAGAACTACAGGCATGTGCCACCAAACCTGGCTAATCTTTGTATATTTTGTAGAGATGAAGTCTTACTTTGTTGCCGAGGCTGGTCTCAAACTCCTGGGCTCCAGCGATCCACCCGCCTCAGCCTCCTAAAGTGCTAGGATTATAGGCATAAGCCACTGCGCCTGGTCTACCTCAGCCTTTTGAATGGATCAGTATTTCACCAAAGTATCTGAGAGGTAGTAAAACGGATTGATATATACACAGAGATGCTAATAAACATTGAAATGCCCCAAGCAATACTAAGTCCACAAGGCCTACTCTTGTATGTAAGTAACAATATGGCAGTTCGACTTACTATATTTGACTAAATTCCTAGTTTGACTAAATAATACATACATACACATATCATAAAACATGCATAATCTTGTTCTTCAAGGCATCAAGGAGCAATCTCAGCTTCAAATCTGTGATAAGCACTCTGCTTTGCCCTGTTATAAAAGAAACTATAAACCAAAAAGAAAACCCTAACCTTCCCCAACCTACTGAATGGAGCTTCTATGGGCCAATGGGACCCCAGAGAAACCTAAAAAACTGAATTTCTGGCCATGATGGGAAGTGGGTCCAAAACACCTCATTATCCCCTCTCCCTTTTGGAGGTGAGGTACAACTGACCAGCATTAACATTGAAACAGAGATCCTAAGACTGACAGAACAGACTCTGTGGCAATAAGATACCAAATTTCAACCTGATTCTGGTATAGCATCACATGACAGATAGCAGATCCTGAAGAAAATCAAAATATTTTACCCCAAAATAAATTTATTTGACATATTTTGAAATGGCCCTGCAAAGCCATCATCTTTCATGGGGGAAATTTGCATCTGTAGAGAATCTCCATTAATGCAGCCAGGCCTTTCCCAGATCTAGGAGAGATTAGAGTCTGACACCTTTTAAGGTGTGAAAAGAAACATTTGTCATTTATTCTCTCTGAAGGAAGAGCCTGGAGCCTTCATCTAAATAAAAACATTAGCTTCCACAAGCCACCTTATCTTAAGCATTTCTTTCTACTGACTTCAAGCCTTTAGACAAAGCTTAATTATTTATACCAACTGCCAGTTAGATAATCTTTGAATCCACCTAAGACTTCTAAGGCCCCCTGAACCATTTCTCCCAAACCCCATCATCCCCAATCCCCCACTTTGAGATGTCCTGCCATTCTGGGCCACATGAATGTATACCCTTACGTGTAATGATTTGTGTCTTTGCCTGTAACTTCTTTCTCCCTAAAATGTATAAATCTAAATTGTAACCCAACCACTTTGGGTGCACTTTCTCAGTGATGCAGAATTTTTTGCTCCTTAGCTCAGCTAATCCAGGTTCTTGTCTTATGACCAGGGAGAATTAGGTACACAGACACATGGAAGGGTGAGGAGGGTGGAATTTATTAAGTGAAAGGAAAACTCTCACACAAGAGAGGGGGTCCTGCAAACAGGTTTCCACCTCACAAATTGAATGCCATGACCACCACACAGGAGCTGAAGAGGCCAGGCTCCTCCCATGCATAAGGTGTGAATTCCTGGTGGCTTCACCCTATTCCCCCAGTGCATGTGGGCCTCCAGTAGGCTGCAGGCATGCCCAAACAAGCGCCCTATGCAGGTTCCCTTATTTGCACGAAACATATGATGTAAACACTTGCAGGGGGGCTGGGCACAGTGGCTCATGCCTATAATCCTAGCATTTTGGGAGGCTGAGGTAGGCGGATCACTTGAGGCCAGGAGTTTGAGACCACCCTGGGCAACATGGTGAAAACCCATCTCTATAAAAAAATACAAAAATTAGCCAGTTGTGATGCATGCACCTGTTGTCCCAGCTACTGGGGAGGCTGAGGGAGGAGGATCGCTTGAACCTGGGAGGTGGAGGTTGCAGCTGACATCACGCCACTGCACTCCAGCCTGGGTGACAGAGCGAGACCCTGTCTCAAAAAAACAAAGCAAAACAAAACAAAAGAAACAAAAAAACACTTGTGGGGCATGTCAGAGATTCTCCAGGTCCTTCCCTATCTGCCTAGGCCTTTGGCTGCCTCCTGCCTCTATCAACAGGACTTCTTGAGACTGCTCCCCAAGCCATTGTCATTTGTACTGGCTCAGAATAAACCTCTTTGAATATTTTACAGAGTTCGTTTTTTTTTTCGTTGTTGTTCACAACATACATACTCTCTCATCAATACAATATAAAAGCTGGATAAGACACACCAATCTGAACCACTTTCTAATGGGATGCAATCTGAACCACTTTCTAATGGGATGCAGTCCTTTATGTAATATAAAAACAAAATCTATTGTGTGACCTTCTTTGACTCTACTTCAAATTCATTACCTTGTCCACACCACACATCCAGTAAAGAGTGGAATTATAACTTTTTTTTTTTTTTTTGAGATGGAGTTTTACTGTTCTTACCCAGGCTGGAGTGCAATGGTGTGATCCCAGCTCACTGCAACCTCCACTTCCCGGGTTCAAGTGAATCTCCTGCCTTAGCCTCCCAAGTAGCTGGGATTAGAGGCACATGTCACCATGCCCAGTTATTTTTATATTTTTAGTAGAGATGGGGTTTCTCCACGTTGGCCAGGCTGGTCTCGAATTCCTGATCTCAGGTGATCTGCCCACCTCGGCCTCCCAAAGTGCTGGGATTACAGGCATGAGCCACTGTGCCCAGTCAGAATTAGAACTATTGGGAGGGGGGAGGGATTGCTTTGGGAGTTATACCTGATGTAAATGATGAGTTGATGGGTGCAGCACACCAACATGGCACAAGTATACATATGTAACAAACCTGCACATTATGCACATGTACCCTAGAACTTAAAGTATAATAATAATAAAAAAAAAGGAAAAACAAAAGAATTAGAACTATTAACCATTATAATTACAGGTTTCAGTGACAAAGCTTTAGAAAGGCAGTGATGTTAAGACACTTCCCACTCATCCCTCAGGCCCACACTTTACTCTTCTAATATTTCAACTGGTGTTCCCCTTAGAATAAGCAAATAAATAGATATTTTCCCTTATAACTCAGGTTCCCTTAAGAGGTTAAAAGAAGTTTATTATCCACGATAATTTTAGATATTATAAGAGTTCAGGGTCAAAGGAAATATTATATCTCCCTCAACTGCTTATTAATACCTGTGAGATACTGAAATAGTTTGGATATTCATCCCTACATGAATCTCATGTTGAATTGTAATCCCCAGTGCTAGAGGTGGGGCCTGGTGGGAGGTATTTGGATCATGGGAGAGGATTCCTCGTGACTTGGTGCTGCCTTTGTGATAGTGAGTGAGTTATTGCAAGATCTGGTCATTTAAAAGTGTGTGGCACCTCCCTGCCTCCCCTTGCTCCTGCTCTGGTCATGTGACATGTCTGCTCCACTTCACCTTCCTCCATGAGTGAAAGTTCCCTGAGACCTCCCCAGAAGCCAAGCAAAGGCTGACACCATGCTTCCTGTACAGCCTGCAGACCGTGAGCCAGTTAAACCCCTTTTCTTTATAAATTGCCCAGTCCCAGGTATTTCTTCATAGCAATGCAAGAATGGCCTAACACAAGTTATCTTTCATTCTACTATTAGAAATAAAGGGAAACGGGGGTCTTCTGTTTCTGACCATGATCATACAGCTTGGATTGGACTAACCTCCCACAGAACAATTGTAAAGACTACCCAACAGGCCGGGCGCAGTGGCTCATGCCTGTAATCCCAGCACCTTGGGAGGCCGAGGTGGGCAGATCAACTGTGGTCAGGAGTTCAAGACCAGCCTGGTCAACATGGCGAAAACCCGCCTCTACTAAAAAAATACAAAAATTAGCCAGGCATGGTGGTGTGTGCCTATAATCCCAGCTACTCTACTCAGGAGGCTGAGGCAGGAGAACTGCTATAACCCAGGTGGTAGAGGTTGCAGTGACCCGAGATTGTGCCACTGCACTCCAGCCTGGGCAACAGAGTGAGACTCTATCTCAAAAAAAAAAAAAAAAGAACTACACAACATGCTTAAATTGATTGTGTGGCCAAGCTGTTGGTGCCCCACTTAGATCTCCTTGGGTCCCTTTTCCCAGTCCCATGTACTCACTTGTCAGCAACTATAGCAAATACTTTGTTGCTAATAATTTACACTTGCAATCTTTAGAGTATGCATTCTCAACAGGGGACATAATTGATTCTTGGGGAGCAAAAAGTGTATAAAGTTTTTTTTTTTTTTTTTTGAAACTGAGTTTTGCTGTGTTGCCCAGACAGGAACGCAGTGGCTCAATCTTGGCTCACTGCAACCTCTGCTTCCCGGGTTCAAGCAAGTCTCCTGCCTCAGCCTCTGGAGTAGCTGGGATTACAGGTGTGCACCACTAGGCCCAGTTAATTTTTTGTATTTGTAGTAGAGTCGGGGTTTCACCATGTTGGCCAGGCTGGTCTCAAACTCCTGACCTCAGGTGATCCACCCGCCTCAGCCTCCCAAAGTCCTGGGATTACAGGCATGAGCCACTGTGCCTGGCCTACAGTTTTTTATGTATAAAAAGCTTTTACTCTTTTTATGTATAAACCACAAATAAAAATATAATACATAAACAGATAGTAGGCCAGGTGGGGTGGCTCATGCCTGTAATCCCAGCACTCTGGGAAGCTGAGGCAGGTGGATCACCTGAGGTTGGGAATTTGAGACCAGTCTGACCAACATGGAGAAACCCCATCTCTAATAAAAAATACAAAATTAGCCAGCTGTGGTGGCACATGCCTTTAATCCCAGCTACTCAGGAGGCTGAGGCAGAAGAATCGCTTAAACCCGGGAGGTGGAGGTTGCAGTGAGCCAAGATCGCACCATTACACTCCAACCTGGGCAACAAGAGCAAAACTCCGTCTCAAAACAAAAAACAAAAACAAAAAAAACAGATACACAGTATATTTGTGGTAATCAAATTACATGGTGGGTGTACAGGAAAAAAAAAAGCCAGACTGTGCATGGTGGCTCATGTCTGTAATCCCAGCATTTTGGGAGGCCAAGGTGGCAGGATTGCTTGAGTCCAGGAGTTTGAGACCAGCCTTGGCAACATGGCAAAACCCTGTCTCTACAAAAAAATACAAAAATTAGCTGGGCGCAGTGGGTCACACCTATAGTCCCAGCCACTCAGGAGACACGCGGGAGGATCACTTGAGCCCGAGGGCAGAGGTTGCAGTGAGCCAAGATCAAGCCATTGCACTCCAGCCTAAGTGACAGAGCAAAACCCTATCTCAAAAAATAAAATAAAATAAAATAAAAGAAGTTTTGGCAAGAATATGAAGAAATTGGAACCCTCATGTATTGCTGGTAGGAGTGTAAAATGGTGCAGCCACTGTAAGAAAACAGCTTAGAAGTTCCTCAAAAAGGTGAATAGAATATAATTACCATATCATCCAGAAATTCCACATCTAGGATAAAATGGTAAATTTAATGTTATTTATATTTTGCCACAATAAAAAAAAAGCAAAGTTCTTTTTCTTTTTTTTTGAGACAGAGTATCACTCTGTCACCCAGGCTGGAGTGCAGTGGGTACAATCTCTGCTCACTGAGACCTCCGTCTCCCAGGTTCAAGTGATTCTCCTGCCTCAGCCTCCCGAGTAGCTGGGATTACAGGCATGCACCACCATGCCTGGCTAATTTTTTTATTTTTTAGTAGAGACAGGGTTTCACCATGTTGGCCAGACTGGTCTCAAACTCCTCATCTCAGGTGATCCACCTACCTCCGCCTCCCAAAGTGCTGGGATTACAGGTGTGAGCCACTGCAACTGGCCAAAAAAAAAAAAAGCAAAGTTCTAAACAGTATTCCACCTCTTGAGTAAGAAACAGATACATAAGACTATAGGCCAGGCGTGGTGGCTCACGCCTGTAATCCCAGCACTTTGAGAGACCAAGGCGAGTAGATCACCTGAGGTCAGGAGTGCAAGACCAACCTGGCCAACACGGTGAAACTCCGTCTCTACTAAAAATATACAAAATTAGCCAGGCATGGTGGCACATGCCTGTAATTCCAGCTTCTTGTGAGGCTGAAGCAGGAGAATCGTTTGAACCCGGAAGGCAGAGGTTGCAGTAAGCTAAGATCACACCACTGCACTCCAGCCTGGGCAACAAGAGTGAAACTCTGTCTAAAAAAAAAAAAAAAAAACTACATATTCATATTTCCTTATATTTGCCTAAGAAATATTAAAACAACAAACAATAAGCATGTAAGGTTTACCTGTAAGAGGAGAAGTGCAATTGGGTGGATGGACACAGATGTGAGAAGGAGATTTCTCATAATGCATACTTTTCATACCATTTTTATTTTGGGTCATGTAATGCACTATGAATAAATTTTTCAAACAGGTAAATAAATACAGTTTATCCAGATATGTGTTTTTACTCTGCCCCTCAATGAATACTCAAGGAATGACATGACTTTTCAGATCATTCTTATTTAATTAAAAGTCTCGTAGTTAGTTTGATTCACAAACATAGTCTCAATTTCATTTTAAATAAAAATGTTTGATCCCATAAAATAATGCACTGCAAAGTTAATTGAAAGCAGATCTTGTCCTCTCCCATGGATGGGGTCTGCAGTGGGGTAAGCCCATCAGTGCCAGAAGGGAACATGGTCCTTTCTCCCCTCAAGCTGCTACCCTGCCTCCTGTGAATTGACTAACCTCTCTTTCTGACTTGGCCCTCTCCACACAGAGGAGGACAGCAATGTTCTTGTTCTACCCATGAGGTCATGAGATGGTTTCATGCTTTCTGGGCTTGCAGAAATTGAAAGCTGACTCCTTCTGTTTTGGAGTTCTTTATAGCAGAGGTCCCCAACCCCCGGGTGGCAGACTGGTCTCTGTCAGTGGCCTGTTAGGAACCAGGCCACGCAGCAGGAGGTGAGCAGAAGGCAGGAGAGCATTACCTCCTGAGCTCTGCCTCCTGTCAGATCAGCAGCAGCATTAGTTTCTCATAGGAGCGCAAACCCTATTGTGACCTGCAAACATCAGTGATCTAGCTTGCGTGCTACTTATGACAATCTAATGCCTGACGATCTGAGGTGGAACAATTTCATCCTGAAATCATCCCCTCACCCCTCACCCACCCCATTCATGGAAAAATCGTCTCCAAAAAGGTTGCCGACCACTGTTTTATAGATTCTTAGGAAGTAAGTATCTCCCACAAATCATTGTTGGACTCTCACCTTCTGTTCCCTTGACCAGAAAAAATGTACTCTATTTCAAGGACCTTATTCATTCCTAACCACTAAGAATTCAGTGAGTTTCTGCCAGCTTCTCCCCTGCTAGGTCTGTTCACCCTTTCAGTGGCATTTGAGTCAGATTATGAAATGGCCCCAAACAGGCTGTCTTTTCATGGGACAGATGTTGCACTCCAGCCTAGGTGATATTTTTATTTAAAACGAAATTGAGACTATGTTTGTGATTCAAACCAACTATGGGACTTTTAATTAAGTAAGAATTCCCATGACATCTGGTTCATGGGAAACACTTAAGCACTTGTTGCCTTACAAACTCTGGAATAACAGGCTAATTCCAATCTACTAGTAACTCTCCTTTGTTGCACCTCCAAGCTGCAAGGAAGCCCTTCTTTTTTTTTTTTTTTTGCGGGGGGTGGGGGCAGAGTCTTGCTCTGTCGCCCAGGTTGGAGTGACCTCGGCTCACTACAACCTCTGCCTCTCAGGTTCAAGTCATTATCCTGCCTCAGCTCCCAAGTAGCTGGGATTACAGCCAGCCACTACCACACTTGGCTAACTTCTGTATTTTTAGTATAGAGACAAGGTTTCACTATGTTGACCAGGCTGGTCTCAAACTCCTGACCTCGTGATCCAACCACCTTGGCCTCCCAAAGTGCTGATTTTACAGCCCTTCTCCTAATGTCAAGATTTCCTGAAGAGGAATCAGACATCAGTGAACTCTGACCTGATAAATAAATCAAGAGAATACATATTAAGCTTTCCAGTTGGTCTCATTGAAGCCTCTCTCTTTTAACTTCAGTTGAGTGGGAAATAAAGTGTCTACATCTCCACATTAGAGGACAGTAGGCTTCAAAGCCCATCAGCAGCTCTTGCCAAAGAAATCCTTTTAAAAATTCCTCTCTCTTAGAGTGAAGAAATCGCTAACACCTTAGCCAGATTATCAAAATGAATATCAACGATGAGAAACAGAGATATTGGTGCACCTAAAAATGTGATACTCCAGGAATATATCATTTATGTAGCATTTTAATTAAGAACATATAACCTGAATATTATCCTGAGAAAACATCAAACTAAAAGTGGGAATCATTCTTGTTAAAAAAGAATCAGATATCATTGTCATAAAGGACAAAGAAAAGCTCAGGAACTGTTCCAGACGAGAGACTAAAGAAACATAACAACTAAATCTGATACGGATACTGCAACCTCTAGTGGAGGACAAAACAAATGCTATAAAGAACATTATTTGGGCAGTTGACAAATTGGAATGTGGATGGTAGATTATTTTACAAAGTATTGTTTCAATGGGAAATTTCCTGACATTGATAACTGTACTGTGACTTTCTAACGGAATGTCCTTTTTCTTAGGAAATACACAAGAAAGTATCTGGAGGCAAAGGGGCATGATGTATGCAGTTTATTCTTCAATAGTTTAGAAAAAATATGTATATGTTGAGAGAGAAAGAATAAATCCCTAACAATAAAGCAAATAAAATAAAATGTTAACAGTAAGTGAATCTGGATAAAAGGTAAATAGGTGTTTCTGATATCATTTTTACAACTTTTCTGTAAGTTTGAAATTATTTCCAAATAAAAAGATTTTTATTTTTTTAAAAAATCTACTCTTCTCTCTCTTAAATCTTCAAGAACATGATTCACATGTATCCCTGATAAAGGTAAAGGGACCAACAGTCATATATCTGGCTTTTAATAATGTGTTCTATTTAACTATTTCAATGTGAAAACATTATACACAAATAAAAAAGTATATATTATGAACACATAGCTTAGATAATAACATGAACACCTGTGTACCCAGGATGTAGCTTATAGAGAGAACATTATCAATACTTTGACACCCTCCCCCCCACATCATGCTTTTTCCCAGTCACACCCTCATCATTCCACCCCAGGTAATTACTATCCTGAGTTTTATAATAATTGTTCAATCATTTTCTTCAAGGATTTATGACATATGTATATTGAGCTTAACAATGTATAATTTAAATGTGCCTGTTTCACATTTACTACAAACAGAATATTATTTACTTTTCTGTGACTTACTTTTTTCACTCAATATTACATTTTTGAGATCATTCTTACTAATGAGGACAGCTAAGGCACATTTATTTTCATTCCTATAAAAGAGATCAGTGTATGACTATACTGTAATTTATTTATCTAGCTTACTATTGATGAACATTTGTGTGGCTTCTGTGTTTCTGTCCTGATTAAACAATGACAGTATTAACATTCTTACACTTGTCTCTTGAGGAGCATGAGCTTTCTCTAGGTTATGGAAGTTTCTTCATATTTCTTTTTTTTTTTTTTTTTTTTTTTGAGACGGAGTCTCACGCTGTTGCCCAGGCTGGAGTGCAGTGGCGCGATCTCGGCTCACTGCAAGCTCCGCCTCCCGGGTTCCCGCCATTCTCCTGCCTCAGCCTCCTGAGTAGCTGGGACTACAGGCGCCCGCCACCGCGCCCGGCTAATTTTTTGTATTTTTTTTAGTAGAGACGGGGTTTCACTGTGGTTTCGATCTCCTGACCTTGTGATCCGCCCGCCTCGGCCTCCCAAAGTGCTGGGATTACAGGCTTGAGCCACCGCGCCCGGCCAGTTTCTTCATATTTCTAGCTTATTTAAACTGGGCTCTTTTTTTTTCTGTACTTACTAAGATGACCATATGGTTTTCAATCCTTTATCCTCTTTTTTTTTTTTTTTTTTTTTTTGAGACGGAGTCTCGCTCTGTCACCCAGGCTGGAGTGCAGTGGCCGGATCTCAGCTCATTGCAAGCTCCGCCTCCCGGGTTTACGCCATTCTCCTGCCTCAGCCTCCCGAGTAGCTGGGACTACAGGCGCCCGCCACCTTGCCCGGCTAGTTTTTTGTATTTTTTAGTAGAGACGGGGTTTCACCGTGTTAGCCAGGTTGGTCTCGATCTCCTGACCTCGTGATCCGCCCGTCTCGGCCTCCCAAAGTGCTGGGATTACAGGCTTGAGCCACCGCGCCCGGCCCTTTATCCTCTTAATCTAGTAAATGGCATATATTATTAACAATAATAGAATTGATCTTTGAACTTACACTTTACCTTACATTTGTGGGTTGAATCCAATTTGGTAATGATGTATTTCTCATTCTAATCACTGGATTCGATTTGCTTAGATTTTACTTAGGATTTATGAGTGAGATGACCCTATACATTTCTTTTACTATCTTTGTTAGCTTTTGGTGTTGCTCTAAATGAGTCTCTTTCATAAAGAATGAGAATTTCAAAGATAAAGAAAAGTTGCTGACAGTGACAATACAAAGGACCCTAGATATTAGAATAATTATTGTCTTCTGATTCTCCTTTCCTTATTCTCTCATCCCATTTATAGAGAATAATATTTTTAAATGATATATACTGTGCCACATCTTTTTTCAATTTTTTGTATTTTATAGAAATTGAGCCAATACAGGAAATAATGTGAACGATGATCAACAGAATTCAATTATTGAGTTATAATTCCTAAAATTATACTTTGGGCTGGGTGTGGTGGTGGGCACCTATAATCCCAGCTACTTGGAAGGCTAAGGCACAAGAATTGCTTGAACCCAGGAGGCGGAGGTTGCAGTGAGCTGAGATCATGCCACTGCACTCCAGCCTGGGCGACACAGTGAGACTCCATCTTAAAAGAAAAAAATATATACTTTGGAAATAAATCATGTTCTGTAATTTTCCACTGAATGGAATGGCCTCTTTATACCATGTCATGTCAACAGTTGTTTCAAGTGAGAAAGCTATGTTAGTGAAAAAGCGTGAAAAATAACTCTTCCATTGGTCTATATCTCTGTTTTGGTACCAGTACCATGTTGTTTTGGTTACTGTAGCCTTGTAGTATAGTTTGAAGTCAGGTAGCGTGATGCCTCCAGCTTTGTTCTTTTGACTTAGGATTGTCTTGGAGATGCGGGCTCTTTTTTGGTTCCATATGAACTTTAAAGCAGTTTTTTCCAATTCTGTGAAGAAACTCATTGGTAGCTTGATGGGGATGGCATTGAATCTATAAATTACCTTAGGCAGTATGGCCATTTTCACGATATTGATTCTTCCTATCCATAAGCATGGTATGTTCTTCCATTTGTTTGTGTCCTCTTTTATTTCACTGAGCAGTGGTTTGTAGTTCTCCTTGAAGAGGTCCTTTACATCCCTTGTAAGTTGGATTCCTAGGTATTTGATTCTCTTTGAAGCAATTGTGAATGGAAGTTCATTCCTGATTTGGCTCTCTGTTTGTCTGTTACTGGTGTATAAGAATGCTTGTGATTTTTGCACATTAATTTTGTATCCTGAGACTTTGCTGAAGTTGCTTATCAGCTTAAGGAGATTTTGGGCTGAGACAATGGGTTTTTCTAAATATACAATCATGTCATCTGCAAACAGGGACAACACATCTACAGCCATTTGATCTTTGACAAACCTGAGAGAAACAAGAAATGGGGAAAGGATTCCTTATTTAATAAATGGTGCTGGGAAAATTGGCTAGCCATAAGTAGAAAGCTGAAACTGGATCCTTTCCTTACTCCTTATATGAAAATTAATTCAAGATGGATTAGAGACTTAAATGTTAGACCTAATACCATAAAAATCCTAGAGGAAAACCTAGGTAGTACCATTCAGGACATAGGCATGGGCAAAGACTTCATGTCTAAAACACCAAAAGCAACGGCAGCAAAAGCCAAAATTGACAAATGGGATCTCATTAAACTAAAGAGCTTCTGCACAGCAAAAGAAACTACCATCAGAGTGAACAGGCAACCTACAGAATGGGAGAAAATTTTTGCAATCTACTCATCTGACAAAGGGCTAATATCCAGAACCTACAAAGAACTCAAACAAATTTACAAGAAAAAAACAAACAACCCCATCAAAAAGTGGGCAAAGGATATGAACAGACATTTCTCAAAAGAAGACATTCATACAGCCAACAGACACATGAAAAAATGCTCGGCCGGGCGCAGTGGCTCAAGCCTGTAATCCCAGCACTTTGGGAGGCCGAGATGGGTGGATCACGAGGTCAGGAGATCGAGACCATCCTGGCTAACACGGTGAAACCCCATCTCTACTAAAAAATACAAAAAACTAGCCGGGCGAGGTGGCGGGCGCCTGTAGTCCCAGCTACTCAGGAGGCTGAGGCAGGAGAATGGCGTGAGCCCAGGAGGCGGAACTTGCAGTGAGCCGAGATCCGGCCACTGCACTCCAGCCTGGGCGACAGAGCGAGACTCCATCTCAAAAAAAAAAAAAAAAAAGAAAAAAAAAAGAAAAGAAAAAATGCTCATCATCACTGGCCATCAGAGAAATGCAAATCAAAACCACAATGAGATACCATCTCACACCAGTTAGAATGGCAATCATTAAAAAGTCAGGAAACAACAGGTGCTGGAGAGGATGTGGAGAAATAGGAACACTTTTGCACTGTTGGTGGGATTGTAAACTAGTTCAACCATTATGGAAAACAGTATGGCGATTCCTCAAGCATCTAGAACTAGATGTACCATATGACCCAGCCATCCCATTACTGGGTATATACCCAAAGGATTATAAATTATGCTGCTATAAAGACACATGCACACGTATGTTTATTGCAGCACTATTCACAATAGCAAAGACTTGGAATCAACCCAAATGTCCATCAGTGACAGATTGGATTAAGAAAATGTGGCACATATACACCATGGAATACTATGCAGCCATAAAAAAGGATGAGTTTGAGTCCTTTGTAGGGACTTGGATGCAGCTGGAATCCATCATTCTTAGCAAACTATCACAAGAACAGAAAACCAAACACCGCATGTTCTCATTCATAGGTGGGAACTGAACAATGAGATCACTCAGACTCAGGAAGGGGAACATCACACACCGGGGCCTATCATGGGGAGGGGGGAGGGGGGAGGGATTGCATTGGGAGTTATACCTGATGTAAATGACGAGTTGATGGGTGCAGCACAGCAACATGGCACAAGTATACATATGTAACAAACCTGCACGTTATGCACATGTACCCTACAACTTAAAGTATAATAATAATAAATAAATTTAAAAAAATAAAATAAAATAAAATAAAGTTAAAAAAAAAAAGAAAAATAACTCTTAACCTATTAATAGAGAAAAATAAAAATTGAAGTCACAGACCTGGGTATTTTGCTGCTTCCTCTAAAAATGAAACTGTAGTTGATGAATGTATTCATGTGCTAACTCCCTAGTATACAGAGAAAATTAGACTTGAAGTGATTCCGTCTTTGTTAAATGCAAACAAAATTGTTGATTCAGCTCTCAACAGGAAAGGCAATGTCCTTGTCCTGGGAATTCAAAACATAAAAGGAGCAAATGCTGTACAAGCTATCTAGTGACAATTTGAATGAAAATAAGGTAATTAGGTTCTAATCTTCTAAGCATAGGCATTTAAATGCAAAATAAATGTATAAAGTGTTACCTCTGACTATATTTTCTTGAAATTCTAGGACATTATTTTCTGAGATTGCTATTTTAAAAGTTATAAAAGCAATGCTAAGTCTCTTAAAGTTAAAAATATATAGTGTAGTTATTTAGGCATTGGTTCTCACACTCTCAGTCCTTCCATATGTCACATGGCTATATGATATTCCCAAGTCATGGGTTTTGCTGTTTGATCTCTGATTCAGCTTGAAGATATTTCAGGGCTCCAGAAGCTAGGCAGTTCTCTGAATACACTATGTATACATATGAAGCAGCTCAAATGTACAAGTGATTCCATCAACAATCACTTCAAAGGTCGTTAATAACTTACAGGTGTGAGAGTGGAAATGCCCTCTGCACTCTCCTGCCCCTTCCTGAACTCTGGTCACTCTCTTTGGGCCATTTTTGTAATGGTAAATTCTTTTTTTTTTTTTTGAGATGGAGTTTCACTCTTGTTGCCCAGGCTGGAGTGCAACGGCACAATCTTGGGTCACTGCAACCTCCGCCTCGCAGGTTCAAGAGATTCTCCTGCCTCAGCCTCCCAAGTAGCTGGGACTACAGGCGCCCACCACAACACCCGGCTGATTTTTTGTATTTTTAGTAGAGACGGGGTTTCACCATGTTGGCCAGGCTGGTCTCGAACTCCTGACCTCAGGTGATCCACCTGCCTCAGCCTCCCAAAGTGCTGGGATTACAGGCTTGAGCCACCATGCCCGGCAATAATGGTAAATTCTTTTTTTTTTTTTTTTTTTTTTGGAGACGGAGTCTTGCTTAGTCGCCCAGGGTGGAGTACAGTGGCCCAATCTCGGCTCACTGCAAGCTCCACCTCCCTGGTTCACGTCATTCTCCTGCCTCAGTCTCCTGAGTAGCTGGGACTACAGGCGCCCACCACTACGCCCGGCTAATTTTTTGTATTTTTAGTAGAGACGGGGTTTCACCGTGTTAGCCAGGATGGTCTGCGATCTCCTGACCTCGTGATTGGCCCGCCTCGGCCTCCCAAAGTGCTGGGATTACAGGCGTGAGCCACCGCGCCCGGCCAATAATGGTAAATTCTTAACTTGATATTTCTCTTTCCCCATTTTCTCTTCTCTGGCTCTGGGGCTATTAAGATGACATTCTAAAATCTTCTAGGAGACACAAAAGCAGACCAAAATGCTTAGATGTGTTAATTCTGTTCTTTAATCCTTTCATGATGTATTTGTTTATTGAGAGTAGAGAAAAGCAAAAACAATTTAAATCCTTACATTGAGAGGACATCTATAAAGGAAATGGAAAGACAGAACAGGTGGGTAGTAAAATTCTGCCTGGTTTGGATCACGGGGAAATTCTGATGGACTCTAACATCTGCTTGGTTTCTACTTCTGAAGATAATCTCTAAAACTTTACTAGCATCTCCAAAAAGGCCAATGAACTGTGTGTAAGAAAGAAGCTTAATCCAATGTCTAGATTAAGGCTTCCCACCTAGTGGAACTACTGACATTCTGGGCGGGATAATTCTTTGCTGTGGGGATAATTCTTTGCCCTGTGGACTGTACGATGTGTAGCAGCATCCCTGGCCTCTACCCATTAGATGCCAGTAGCATACCTGCCTCCAAGTTGTGACAACCAAAAATATCTCCAGACATTGCCAAATGTTCACTGAGGGGCAAAACTGCCCCCAGTTGAGAAACACTATCACTGAGGGGCAAAATCTCCCCCAGTTGAGAAGCACTAATCTAGATGGAGGTGTCTTCTGATTTTGAGCCTATGAATATGAATCAACTCTACACCAGAGCAAGCCAAATAAGACAGTTAAATGCATGTTTAGGAGCCAGGTGCAGCAGCATGCACCTCTAGTCCCAGCTACTTGGGAGGTCAAGGCAGGAGGATCACTTGAGCCCAGAGTTCAAGGCCAGCCTGGCAACATAGCAAGACCCCCTTCTCTATAAAAAAAATAAAATAAAATAAATAAATGCATGTTTAATCATTGGGTGAAGGAATATTTGTGCAATGCCAAAGTATCACTCCATAGCTTACCTGGAAGTACAAAGGGAAAATGTACCTTTCTGATATAATTTACAATTACTACCTTACTGCAAGTGACCACTTAAGTGACCAAACATAGCATCACTAATAATGGGAAAAAAATGTCTTTATATATTTAACCTGTGTTTAATCAAGTCTCTAGACTCACATTGAATTTATAGAAGAGAAGGGATAGAGCAAGTTAAATAACATCATCATGAAACAGACAAACACAGAATGTAGGACATACTATAAGAAAAGCAGCCTAAACTCTTCAAAAAAGAGTTAACGTGGGGCCAGGCGCGGTGGCTCACGCCTGTAATCCCAGCACTTTGGGAATCCGAGGCGGGCAGATCACAAGGTCAAGAGTTCAAGACCAGCCTGGCCAACATGGTGAAACTCCGTCTCTACTAAAAATACAAAAATTAGCTTGGCACGGTGGCATGTATCTGTAATCCCAGCTACTCAGGAGGCTGAGGCAGGAGAATCACTTGTACCCGGGAGGCGGAGGTTGTGGTGAGCCAAGATTGCACCACTGCACTCCAGCATGGGTGACAGAGCAAGACTCCGTCAAAAACAAACAAACAAACAAAAAACATTTAATGTAATAAAAAAAAAAGATGAGAGACTATTCTAGATAAAAAAATTATTAAAGAGATGGAACAATGTGGAAACTTTTAATATATCTTATTATTTATTTATTTATTTATTTTAAATTTTATTTTAGAGATGAGGTCTCACCATGTTGCCCAGGCTGGTCTTGAACTCCTGGGCTCAAGTCATCTTTCAATCTTTTCTTAAAAAGCTATAAAAGATACTTGTTGAAACAACTGGACCAGGCACAGTGGCTCACACCTGTCATCCCAGCACTTTGGGAGGCCCAGGTGGGCAGATCACTTGGGGTCAGGAGTTCGAGACCAGCCTGGCCAACATGGTGAAACCTATATCTACCAAAAATACAAAAATTAGCCAGGTTGTGGTGGCAGGTGCCTGTAATCCCAGCTACTTGGGAGGCTGAGGGGAGAATTGTTTGAACGTGGGAGGTGGAGGTTACAGTGAGCCGAGACCGCACCACTGCACTCCATTCTGGGCGACAGAGACTTTATCTCTCTCTCTCTCTTTTTTTTTGAGACGGCATCTTGCCCTGTCGCCCAGGCTGGAGTGGGTAATTTTTTGTATCTTTAGTAGAGATGGGGTTTCATCATGTTGTCCAGGCTGGTCTCAAACTCCTGACCTTGTGATCCGCCCACCTCGGCCTCCCAAAGTGCTGGGATTATAGGTGTGAGCCAATGTGCCCAGCCTCAAGACTTCATCTCAAAAAAAAAAAAAAAAAAAAAAAGAAAGAAAGAAAGAAAAGAAACAACTGGAGAAATTTGAATATTAACTATATTTTAGAAGTTGTGGGCTGGGTCCGGTGGCTCATGCCTCTAAGCCCAGCACTTTGGGAGGCTGAGACGGGCAGATCACCTGAGGGCGGGAGTTCAAGACCAGCCTGACCAACATGGAGAAACCCCGTCTCTACTAAAAACACATACACAAAAATTAGCCAGGCATGGTGGCACATGCCTGTAATCCCAGCTACTCAGGAGTCTGAGGCAGGAGAATCACTTTAAGCTGGGAGGTGGAGGTTGTGGTGAGCAGAGATTGCCATTGCACTCGAGCCAGGTCAACAAGATTGAAACTCCATCTCAAAAAAAAAAAAAAAATTGTGATAATGGTGATACAGTTATATTGGAGAATGCATTTTTAGCAGGTACGTGCTGAAAGTTTAGGTGTTGTTATGGTATCAAAAAACTTTTTTGGCTGGGCGCAGCGGCTCATACCTGTAATCCCAGCAGCTTGGAAGCCCCAGGCCGGCAGATCACAAGGTCGCGAGTTCAAGAACAACAGCCTGGCCAACATGGTGAAACCCTGTCTCTACTAAAAATACAAAAAATTAGCTAGGTGTGAGGTGCATGCCTGTAGTTCCAGCTACTCAGGAGGCTGAGGCAGGAGAATTGCTTGAACCTGGGACACAGAGGTTGCAGTGAGCTGACAGCGTGCCACTAAACTCCAGCCTGGGCAACAGGGTCTCACCATGTTGCCCAGGCTGGTCTTGAACTCCTGAGCTGAGGAGATCCACCTGCCTTGGCCTCCCAAAATGCTAAAATTACAGGAATGAACCACCATGCCCAGCCCAAAAAAGCTTTTATATGTGCGCGTGCGCACACACGCACACAGACATTAGATTCACGTGCCTCAGCCTCCCAAAATGCTAAAATTATGGGAATGAGCCATCATGCCCAGCCCAAAAAACTTTTTTATGCACACACACTCACACACATACACAAACATACACACACTAATTAACCTCTACATAATGATGTATCACATATATGATAGTGGTCCCATAAGATTATAATGGAACTGAAAATTTTATGTTGCCTAGTGATGTTCTAGCCATCACAACGTCATAGTGCAACGCATCTCCTTTTCTATGTTTAACTATGTTTAGATACACAAATAGAGAGAGACAGAAGTACAAAGCAAATGTGGCAAAATGTTAACAGTTGTTGCATTTAGATGGAGGTGTTCATTTTACTACTTTTTAAAGCTTTCAGTATGTTTGAAAAATTTCAAAATAAAAAAATTAGGGAAGAAAAAAGTATTTAATGTATAATCTAATTGAAAGGATCACTAGTATTTATATCATCACCAATAATAATTGTGTATTGAATGTAAAGTACTATGAGCAATTCAAAATATATATCATACACAATTCTTGCCCATGAAGGAAAAAATTTTAATTCCTTTATCAAAACTAAGAAAAGAAAGCTCTGAAAAACACAGCATAACAACTGCATAGCTTAGAATTGGATCTGAATAAATATCATTCTTTTCTTTTCTTTTTTTTTTTTTTTGAGATGGAGATTTGCTCTTGTTGCCCAGGCTGAAGTGCAATTGCATGATCTCGGCTCACTGCAACCTCCCTCTCCTGAGTTCAAGCGATTCTCCTGCCTCAGCCTCCCGAATAGCTGGGATTCCAGGCATGTGCCACCACGCCCAGCTAATATTTTCCTTTTAGTAGAGACGGGGTTTCTCCATGTTGGTCAGGCTGGTCTCGAATTTCCTACCTCAGGAGATCTGCCCGCCTTGGCCTCCCAGAGTGTTGGAATTACAGGCGTGAGCCACTGTGGCCAAATACCAATTCTTGAGAAAAAATCTTAACACCTTTTTTTTTTTTAGATGGTGTCTTGCTCTGTTGCCCAGGCTGTAGTGCAGTGGTGCAATCTTGGCTCACTGCAACCTCCACCTCCTGGGTTCAAGCAATTCTCCTGCCTCAGGCTCCCAAGTAGCTGGGATTACAGGTGCTCGCCACCACAACCGTCTAATTTTTGTCTTTTTAGTAGAGACGGAGTTTCACCGTGTCGGCCAGGCTGCTCTCAAACTCCTGACCTCAGGTGATCTGCCCTCCTCAGCCTCCAAAAGTGCTGGGATTACAGGCGTGAGCCACCGCGCCCGGCCAACAACTTTTTATTTCTGTCTGGTATAGGTGTTGCATCAGCCAAACCATAGCCCACTAGACTGGGCCATGAGCTCTCAAGATTAATCTTGAGTCAATTCTTTTTCTTTCTTTTTTTTTTTTTGAGATGGAGTATCACTCTGTTACCAGGCTGGAATGCAGTGGCGCACCACACCCAGCTAATTTTTGTATTTTTAGTATAGATGGGATTTCACCATGTTGGCCAGGATGGTCTTGATCTCCTGACCTCATGATCTGCCCACCTCAGCCTCCCAAAGTGTTGGGATTACAGGCGTGAGCCACTGCACCTAGTCTTGTATTTTATTTTAATTTGGTAGTTAACTCACACCTACCCTGATATTTTTGGACCCATGTATAAATGAGAAAATCGAGGCACAGAGAGTTTTAGTAACTTTTCCAATTTTACCTGGCTAGTAAACGTCAGGACTAGGACTCAAATCCAAGTAGTTCTGTTGGAACGTATAAGCTAAGAAGGTGAAATGAAATCTATGTTTCATGGGGCAGAAAGCATGGTTTTCCAGGCAGGGCTAAACCAAAAACTAAATTAAAGATAAGATTACAGTTGACATAGCAATTATAGTTAAAAGTTTAACTTTCTCGGCCGGGAGCGGTGGCTCACACCTGTAATCCCAGCACTTTGGGAGGCCAAGGCAGGTGGATCACGAGGTGAGGAGTTCGAGACCAGCCTGACCAACGTGGTGAAACCCCATCTTTACTAAAAATACAAAAATTAGCCAGGTGTGGTGGCACACGTCTGTAATTCCAGCTACTCAGGAGGCTGAGGGAGGAACATCACCTGAATCCAGGAGACAGAGGCTGCAGTGAGCCGAGATCGTGCCATTGCACTCTAGCCTGGGCAACAGAGCGAGACTCCGTCTCAAAAAAAAAGAAAAAAAAAATTTAAATTTCTCTTAGGTGAGGGTTATATTTGGGACTCCTCCCCCTAATACCAAGCTCCCATCACTCAAGTGCCTTTGTACAGCCTCTTGGTGTCAAAGGCCCACCTCTACAACACATGGTGGCCCATTATTGTAATATTTCCCAACCCCTTGCCTTCCATCAGAACTCTCCTGAGTATTCCATGAAACTGATCATCTAAACTAAAGATTCTAAAGCACATCAGATTATGAATGAAGATCTAGGTTAGCATGTTACACATTTGTATTTTAACTAGGACTTCTGAACACAGCACCTGGATTCAAGTCAAGAACACAAATTAGAAAATCTAGGTACTTTGGTGGGAGGTCAGTGGCTTAGAGCTCCCTTCAAATTATAAAAAGTTGTCTGAAAAACAGAAAAAAAAAAGTTATCTGCTTCATGAAGTCTTTTTTTTTTTTAACAAGAATTTACATTTATGAGGTCTTATTTTTACTATGTAATATATTTTCATGATTAAAAAATTAAATAGGCCGGGCGCAGTGGCTCAAGCCTGTAATCCCAGCACTTTGGGAGGCCGAGACGGGCGGATCACGAGGTCAGGAGATCGAAACCATCCTGACTAACAAGGTGAAACCCCATCTCAACTAAAAAATACAAAAAAATAACTAGCCGGGCAAGGTGGCGGGCGCCTGTAGTCCCAGCTACTCGGGAGGCTGAGGCAGGAGAATGGCGTAAACCCGGGAGGCGGAGCTTGCAGTGAGCTGAGATCCGGCCACTGCATCCCAGCCTGGGCGACAAAGCGAGACTCCCTCTCAAAAAAAAAAAAAAAAAAAAAAAAAAAAAAATTAAATAATATAGGCAGGGCATGGTGGCTCACGCCCATAAACCCAGCACTTTGGGAGGCCGAGGTGGGCAGATCTCACTCTACTGGTGTGATCTTGGCTCACTGCAACCTCCACCTCCCAGGTTCAAGCAATTCTCCTGCCTCAGCCTCCTGAGTAGCTGGGATTACAGGTGCCTACCACCACGCCAGTTAATTTTTGTATTTTTAGTAGAGACAGGGTTTCACCATGTTGGCTAGGCTGGTCTTGAACTCCTGGCTTCAGGTGATCCACCTGCCTCTGCCTCCCAAAATGTTACAGGCGTGAGCCACCGCACCTGGCCTTCTTGATTTCTTTCTTTTTTTTTTTTTTTTGAGATGGAGTCTTGCTCTGTCGCCCAGGCTGGAGTGCAGTGGCCGGATCTCGGCTCACTGCAAGCTCCGCCTCCTGGGTTTATGCCATTCTCCTGCCTCAGCCTCCCGAGTAGCTGGGACTACAGGCGCCCGCCACCTCGCCCAGCTATTTTTTTTTTTGTATTTTTTAGTAGAGATGGGGTTTCACTGTGTTAGCCGGGATGGTCTTGATCTCCTGACCTCGTGATCCACCCGTCTTGGCCTCCCAAAGTGCTGGGATTACAGGCTTGAGCCACCGCGCCCGGCCTTGATTTATTTCTAAAGGTTCTCTATATTTTAGGAACCTTACCTGTTTGTAATATGAGTTGCAAGTATTTTCCCACTTAATCATTTGCCTCTTCATATTACTTCTGGTACTTATTGCTGTAAGTTATTATTATTTTTAACTTAAATTTTAAGGTTTTCCTCATAAAGGTTTAGCATATTCAGAAGATTTTAGCATAGCCTTTTTTAGTAGATCAATAATTCAATAAGTCTGCTCCCTAATCTCAAGCAATATCTTTGAGGTGTAGTGGCTGATTTGTTTTCCTTTCTTTCTTTTTTTTTTTTTTTTTGTTTTTTTTTTGAGATAGTCCTGCTCTGTTGCCTAGGCTGGAGTGCCATGGCACAATCTCAGCTCAATGCAACCTCTGCCTCCTGGGTTCAAGCGATTCTCCTGCCTCAGTCTCCTGAGTAGCTGGGATTACAGGCACCCGCCACTACATCTGGCTAATTTTTGTATTTTTGTAGAAATGGGGTTTTACCATGTTGGTCAGGCTGGTCTCAAACTCCTGACCTCAAGTGATCCACCTGCCTCGACCTCCCAGAGTGCTGGGATTACAGGCATGAGTCACTGCATCGGGCCTGTTATCCTTTTTTATTTCTGCACAAATACTTCAAATGGAGGAAAATTACCATGTAAGAAATATTCAGAAGATGGCCAAAAATATTCCAAGTAAGGTAACACAATTTTTAACATGCAATTACTGCTTTACTTAAATTCATTAAATTAAAAGGTATTAAAAAATCCACAAATTTGCTGGGTCATCATAAAATACTACTGTTAGAGTATGTTTTTGTTTTGTTTAGAGACAAGGTCTCACTCTGTCATCAAATCTGGAGTACAGTGGCTTGAAGATAGCTCACTGCAACCTCAAACTCCTGGGCTCCAGTGATCCTCCTACCTCAGCCTCTTGAGTAGCTGGGACCACAGGTGCATGCCACCAAGCCCAGTTAATTAAAAAAAAAAAAAATTTGTATAGACGGGGCCTCACTATGTTGCCGAGGCTGGTCTCAAACTCCTGGCCTCAAGGGATCCTCCTGCCTCAGCTTCCCAAAGCACTAGGATTATATGCACGAGCAACCACAGCTAGCCAGTTTTTTTAAACCCACTTGTGTTCTTTTAAATTGTGTTTTTGAGAAATCCATCCCAAGATCTATAGAAAAAACATTGTTTCTCCTAATTAATATGAATTAGGAACCATTTCTGGATCACAATGAGGCAATAACACTTAACTGAGTTACATACAACTAATTAAGAAAGAAATGTGGCCAGGCGCGGTGGCTCATGCCTGTAATCCCAGCACTTTGGGAGGCCCATGCGGGTGGATCACGAGGTCAGGAGATCAAGATCATCCTGGATAACACGGTGAAACCCCTTCTCTCCTAAAAATACAAAAAGTTAGCCAGGCGTGATGGCGGGCGCCTGTAGTCCCAGTTACTCGGGAGGCTGAGGTAGGAGAATGGCGTGAACCCGAGAGACGGAGGTTGCAGTGAGCCGAGATTGTGCCACTGCACTCCAGCCTCGGCGACAGAGCAAGACTCTGTCTCAAAACAAAATAATAATAAAATAAAAAATAGTAAAAAAATTTTAAAAACAAAGAAATGTAAGCAAATAAAAATTTGGAAGTTGCAAAACAGAGAATTTTGCTAAAATTAATCATAAAAAATATTTTAAGTTTTCTTACAATTTACAAATTCTTGGTAGTGGGAAAATATTGTGTTTATACTTTATACTATGTTGCTTTTGCGTTTTCCAAAGAATGTTTCTATAGTTGTAGGGACTGAATTTTTTTGTTGTTTTTTTTTTTTAGACGAAGTCAGGCTAGAGTGCAATGGCACGATCTCGGCTCACTCTAACCTCCGCCTCCCGAGTTTGAGCAGTTCTCCTGCCTCAGCCTCCCAAGTAGCTGGGATTATAGGCACCTGCCACCACGCCCAGCTAATTTTTATATTTTTGGTGGAGACAGGGTTTCACCATGTTGGCCAGGCTGGTTTCGAACTCCTGACCTCTCAGGTGATCCGCCCACCTTGGCCTCACAAAGTGTTGGGATTACAGGCGTGAGCCACCACGCCTGGCTTAAAAAAAATTTTTAAAGCTATTTGGTGATAAAGTTATATATCTACGTAAGGAAAAAAAAGTTTTTGTTATTGTTCTTGGGAGTAAACCTACCTTAGACTTTGCATTGGGCCTATTTTTACTACTTAGATTCTACTGAGTGTTGGCCACCAGGCATTAAGTCCAGAAAAGAGGAGCATGATCCAGAACACAACAAGATGGGAAGCATCCCATCCACTTTTATGATGTCAACGGCCATATAGGTGACTTTCAAGTCTCTTTCTCTAGCTGTGATCTGCCCCCTTAACAGAGCTATACTTCAAGTTGCCTTCCTGATATATCAATTAGGATATCCCAAAGGAACTACAATATAAATTTTAATACACCCAAAGTTGAATGCATCTTCTCCTCCAAAATCCACAGCTCCTTCTGAATTATCTGTTTCAATTAGTGATCATCCTTTCATCTTTTGTCTTACTGATTTCATCTTGCCTTGTCCTACTTACTCATACTATAAAGGTAAATAACTACTCAGGAGGCTGAGGCAGAAGAATCGCTGGAGCTCAGGAGTTGATCGCGCTTGTGAATAGCCACTATGCTCCGTAGCACTAAGCAACGTAGCAAGACTTTGTCTCTTAAAAAAAAAAAAAAGGTAAATAAGCTGATGAGCACTAGGTAAAGGTGGAGTCCTGAAGTGTGGGCTGCAGCAGGTTAGTGGCTATGGTGGCCTCCATGCCTATCTGTGAATTTTCTTCAGGGCAAATTATATGAGGGTTGGTGCACTGGTGGGGGGAGAAAAATATGGAAACAAATACCATGAAGACAACAATCAATTTTTTGGCCATCACCAATGATTTATAGATGCTTTTGAAATTAATGGCAAAACATAATCTGGGATGTGAATGAGAGCACAGTACCTCCCAAATGGCACAGGTTGTTTCACTGTGTGACCGCTGATTCTCCAAAAAAAAAAAAAACGACCTACTCCTCTTAAATTCATTTAAACAAACCAAAAATTCAAAATCCAGAACAGTATTACCTTATTCTACTACTAGAAAGAAGATTCAGAAGTGAATCCCACCTTCAGCACTTTACAAATAAAAACATTAATTAACAGTTTAAACATGTAAAATATGGGGCTTTTCATGTAATAACACTTTTTTTTTTTTGAGATGGAATCTCACTGTGTTGCCCAGGCTGGAGTGCAGTGGCAGGACCTCGGCTTACTGCAACCTCTGTCTCCTGGGTTCAAGTGATTTTCCTGCCTCAGCCTCCCGAGTAGCTGGGATTACAGGCACACACCACCACGCCCAGCTAATTTTTGTATTTTCAGTAGAGCTGGGGTTTCACCATGTTGGCCAGGCTGTGCTTGAATTCCTGACCTCAGCTGATCCACCCACCTCGGCTTCCCAAAGGGTTGGGATTACAGGTGTGAGCCACCACGCCCAGCCATAATTACAATTTTACTGATTATTATAAGTCGATTAAAATCATTTGACTAAAATTCTTTTTAATAAAAAATAAGTTAGCTGTTAAGCATTAATTTATAAGCCTTCCTATGAAATACATTTTAAGAGTTGAACAGTTTATTATATTTCCATAATACTTTGAAATCTTTTAAGTACAAATTATTTACAAATACAGTTGACCCTTGAACAATGCAGGACTTGCATGGCATCAACTTTCCATGCAGTCAAAAATCAAAGTATAATTTTTGACTCCCCAAAATCTCTACTAATACCCTACTGTTGACCAGAAGCCTTATTGATAACATAAACACATATTTTGTAGGTTATATGTATTATATACTGTATACTTAGAATAAAGTAAGCTAGAGAAAATGTCATTAAGACAATTATAAGAGAAAATATGTTTACCGTTCATTAAGTGGAAGTAGATCATCATAAAGTTATCACATTGAGTAGTTTTGAGGAAGAGGAGGGGGTGATATTGCTCTCTCTGGGTGGCAGAGGCAGAAGACATGGAGGATTGGAAGGGGAAGCAGGAGGGGCACGCACACCTGGTGTAACTTTATAGAAATACATCCATTTCTGTCTGACTTGTTTGCTTTCTTATTTCTCTAAAAATGTTTCTATACGGTACCAATCCTCCTTCCACCGTTTGCCTTCCTTTCAGTGCCCAAATCATAGAAGACCCCACATTGTAAAATAAGTGAAAAGCAGTCTTGAATAACTGGAAGCTCTTTCCATGTCTTCTACCTCATCATATGGCACCAGTTCGGACACACTCATCTGCATCAAGTCATCTTCTGTTAATTCCTCTGGTGTGGTGTCTATTACCTCTTGAATTCCTCCAAGATCCATATCTTAAAACCCTTCACACACACACCCCCCACTCCACCTTTTCTGGCCGTATCCACAATCTCTTTCATGATTTCCTTGATTGGCTCTGTCGTAAATCCTGTGAAGTCATGCACAACATCTGGACACAGTTTTCTCCAGCAGGAATTTTTTGTTTTGGGTTTGATGGCTTTTACAGCTTTTTCTATAACAATGATGGTATCTTCAATGGTGTAAACCTTTCAGACTTTTTTTTTTTTCTTTTTTTTTTTTTTGAGATGGAGTTTCAATCTTGTTGCCCAGAATGGAGTGCAATGGTGTGATCTTCGCTCACCGCAACCTCCGCCTCCTAGGTTCAAGTGATTCTCCTGCCTCAGACTCCTGAGTAGCTAGGATTACAGGCATGTGCCACCATGCCCAGCTAATTCTGTATTTTCAGTAGAGACGGGGTTTCTCCATGTTGGTCAGGCTGGTCTTGAACTCCCGACCTAAGGTGATCCGCCCGCCTAGGCCTCCCAAAGTCCTGGGATTACAGGCATGAGTCACTGCGGCCAGCCCTTTCAGACTTTCATGATGTTCTATCACAGTTCTGTTCCACAGCATTGACAATCCTTTCCATGGAGTACTGTGTGTAATGAGCCTATGATTCCGATCTAGAGGCTAACTTAGAGATGATGTGTTCTGAGGACCGGGGCATGGGCCAATATCAAAATAACTTTATCAAAATAACTTTAAAAGGTAATCCCTTACTGGCAAGTTACTTCCTGACTTCAGGGACAAAGCATCAATGAAACCAACCCAGAAAAAGTGTTCTCACTGTCCAAGCCTTCTGCTTGTACAACCAAAAGACTGGCAGCTGGTGTTTATCTTTTCCCTTCAAGGTTCAGGGGTTAGCAGTTTCGTAGATAAGGGCAGTCCTGATTATAAATCAGTTACACAAAAACATTTGCACAAAACAGTAGAGTTAGCCTGTCACTTCCTGCCTTAAATGCTGGTGTTAGCAGTTGATGCCATTTTATGTATTTCCACATTTCTTTGAAAATTCCAGAGGTTGTTCCAACTTGTGCTCCCATTAACACCAAAGAAGTTTCAGTTTTCCCACATTCTCTAATAACTCAGGCTATCAGATATATTGATTTTTACCAATCTGATGGATGTGAAATAGTATCTCCTGTTTTCTTAATTTGCATTTCCTTGATTACTGCCAAGTATAAGTATCATCAACCATTCAAGATTCTCCTTTGAAATGACGAATCATTTTTCTATTTGGTTGTCTGTTTACTTGATTGTAGAACTGTGTATATATTCTTGATATCAATATACCTTCAAAATAGTTTCTCCCAGTTTTGGGTTTGAGCATTCAATTTTTTCATGGTGTTTTTTATTATAAAGAATTTTTTAATTTTAATATAATTATTGCAGACACTACTAATTGTCCACTGTACTCTATCCTCCCCTTTTGCCACAGTAATATTTGGAGTTAGACACAGTATTCTATTTCAAAGTTGCAAACAATGGAGAGTGCCTGGAAGTAAAGTGTGCCACTTCCTGGTATGTGCCTTAAAATATTGAACATGTGTTCCATCACTGTCTCTTCACCTTCCTTCATACTGGCATGTTAAATGTTATAATTGAGAGCAATCTTACAAGCTATATGTTAAGAATAACAAAGTTACTCAACCAGCCTGGGTCTGTAAGATGGCTTCATGGATCAAAAGTTCATCCGTCGGCCGGGCGCGGTGGCTCAAGCCTGTAATCCCAGCACTTTGGGAGGCCGAGACGGGTGGATCACAAGGTCAGGAGATCGAGACCATCCTGGTTAACACGGTGAAACCCCGTCTCTACTAAAAAATACAAAAAAAACCTAGCCGGGCGAGGTGGCGGGCACCTGTAGTCCCAGCTACTCGGGAGGCTGAGGCAGGAGAATGGCATAAACCCGGGAGGCGGAGCTTGCAGTGAGCCGAGATCCGGTCACTGTACTCCAGCCTGGGCGACAGAGCTAGACTCCGTCTCAAAAAAAAAAAAAAAAAAAAAAAAAAAAAAAAAAAAGGCCGGGCGAGGTGGCTCAAGCCTGTAATCCCAGCACTTTGGGAGGCCGAGACGGGCGGATCACGAGGTCAGGAGATCGAGACCATCCTGGCTAACACAGTGAAACCCCGTCTCTACTAAAAATACAAAAACTTAGCCGGGCGAGGTGGCAGGCGCCTGTAGTCCCAGCTACTCGGGAGGCTGAGGCAGGAGAATGGCGTGAACCCGGGAGGCGGAGCTTGCAGTGAGCTGAGATCCGGCCACTGCACTCCAGCCTGGGTGACAGAGCGAGACTCTGTCTCAAAAAAAAAAAAAAAAAAAAAAAAAAGTTCATCCGTCTACCCTGAACTATTACATAAAAGAAAAATAAACTTCTGTCATGTTAGCCACTGAATTTTGAATATTTTTTTAAAAAGACACTTGGTAAGCTGGGCATGGTGGCTCATGTGTAATCCAAGCACTTTGGGAAGCCAAGGCAGGAGGATTGCTTGAGGCCAGGAGTTCCAGACCAGCCTGAGCAATATAACAATACCTGTTCTCTACAAATTATTTATTTATTTATTTATTTATTTATTTATTTATTTATTTAGACGGGGTCTCACTTTGTCACCCAGGCTGGAGTACAGTGGCACGATCTTTCCTCACTGCAACCTCTGCCTCCTGGGTTCAAGTGATTCTTGGGCCTTAGCCTCCTGAGTAGCTGGGATTACAGGCATGTACCACCACGCCCAGCTAATTTTTGTATTTTTTGTGGTGACGGGGTTTCACCACATTGGCCAGGCTGGTCTCAAACTCCTGAGTTCAAGTGATCCGCCCACCTTGGCCTCTCAAAGTGTAGGATTACAGGCATGAGCCACCGTGCCCGGCCTCTACAAACAATTTAAAAATTAGCAGGATGCAGTTGCTCACACCTGTAGTCCCAGCTACTCAGGAGGCTGACATGCAGTGGGCTATGATTGTGCCACTGCACTCCACCCTAGGTGATAGAGTGAGACCTTGTCTCTAAAAATAAATTCTTTTTAAAGACATGTGGCCAAATACATTTAAGAAGAATTTCTTAGATAACACACAAAGAGTAATTACAGTTGTCACTCCTTATCTGTGATTTGGTTTTTTATCTGTTTCAGTTACCTATAGGATGAAAATATTACGTGGAAAATTCCAAAAATAAAATAACTCATAAGTTGTAAATTGCATGCCATTCTGAGTAGCTTGATTAAAATCTCACTTCTTGCCCCATCCTGCCCAGGAAGTGAATCATCCCTTTGTCCAGTGATCCATGCTATATATGCTACCTACCATTGAGCACTCTTAGTAGCTGTCTTGGTTATGAGATTGAAAAGAAAAAAAATAGTATATATAGGGTCAGTACTATTCCTGGTTTCAGGCATCCACTAGAGGTCTTGGAATGAATTGCCCACAGATAAGAAAGGACTACTGTACTTTATTTAGGGTGACTGCTCTTTGTGTCTAATATAAGAAATTCCAGCCAGGCACGATGGCTCATGCCTGTAATTCCAGCACTCTGCGAGGCCGAGGTGGGCGGATCACCTGAGGTCAGGAGTTTGAGACCAGCCTGGCCAACTTGGCGAAACCCTGTCTACTAAAAATACAAAAATTACCTGAGCATGGTGGCAGGTGCCTGTAGTCCCAGCTACTCAGGAGACTGAGGCAAGAGAATTGCTTGAACCCAGGAGGCAGAGGTTGCAGTGAGCCGAGATGGCACCACTGCACTCCAGCCTGGGCGACAGAGCAAAACTCCATGTCAAAAATAATAATAATAATAGATAAAAAGAAATCCCTCCAAAGATCAAAAAGATATTCTATTTTTCTTTCCTAAAACTTTTAGGCTTTGCTTCTCAAATTCAGCCTTTAATTCTGGAATGTGGTGTGTGTACAGTTGAAGTAAGGATTTACAGTTATAATGTAGTTAACCAATTCTTTCAGCACTATTTATTGAATATTCCATCCCACTGATTTATAATGCCATCTCTTTCATATACCAAACAACCATAGATGACTATTCTATGTCCTATGCTTATAAACTTGCCCTATGCTTATAAACTTGTGCCAATATCACATTGCTATAATTACTTAAACTTCACACTAAATTCTGATGTTTGGTATAACAAACCTCTCATTATTTTTCAAATGTGTCTTGAAAATTATTGATATTTACTCTTCCATTTAAAATTTAACATTCACCTATCAAACCACACACACACACACACACACACACACACACACCTGCCAGGATTTATAGTGGAACTATGCTGTATGAATAGATTAATACAAGAAGAAATGACATCTTTAGGACAGGCGCGGTGGCTCACACCTGTAATCCCAGCACTTTGGGAGGCTGAGGCGGGCAGATCACTTGAGGTCAGGAGTTCGAGACAAGGCTGGCCAACATAGCGAAACCCCATCTCTATTAAAAATACAAGAATTAGCCAGGTGTGGTGGCAGGCACCTGTAATCCCAGCTACTCAGGAGGCTGAGGCAGGAGAATCACTTGAACCCAGAAGGCAGAGGTTGCAGTGAGCCGAAATCATACTATTGCACTCCAAACTGGGGGACAAGAGTGAGACTTCGTCTCAAAAAAAAAAAAAAAGAAATGACATCTTTATAAAACTGAGTTCTCATTCATGAGCATGTTGCCTCCATATTATGTACTTAAGTAAATTTTTATAATTTTCTCCATAAAGATCTTCATGTTTTCTCTTTTTTGAAACAGGATCTCAGTCTGTCACTTAGGCTAAAATGTGGTTACCGATTATGGCTCTCTGCAGCCTCAACCTCCCTGACCCAATCCATCCTTCCACCTCAGGCTCTCAAGCAGCTGGGTCCACAGGCACGTATCACCACACCCAGCTAATTTTTGTGTTTTTTGTAGAGATGGGGTTGTGCCATGTTGCCCAGGCTGATCTTGAACTCCTGTTCAAGCATCTGTCCACCTTGGCCTCCCAAACTGCTATGAGGTGAGAGCCGCTGCACCCAGCCAACATCTTTTGTTTGGTATATTATAAAGTTCTTCATAGTTTTTTTTTTTTTTCACATGTGTATTAGTCTATTGTCATATTGCTATAAAGAGCTACCTGAGACTGGGTAATTAATAAAGAAAAGAGGTTAAGACTCACAGTTCTGCAGGCTGTACAGGAAGCATGGTTGGGGAGGCCTCAGAAACTTACAATCATGGCAGAAGGGCAAAGGGGAAGCAAGCATGTCTTGACATGGCAGCAGGAGAGACAGAGAGAGTGAAGGTGGGAGAAGTAGTACACATTTAAACAACCAGATCTTGTGTGAACTCACTCACTATCACAAAAACAGCAAGGGGGAGGTCTGCCCCAGTGATCCATCACCTCCCACCAGGCCCCTCCTCCAAAACCGAAGATCATAATTCAATATGAGATTTGGGTGGGGCCACAAACCATATCATCCTCCCAAATCTCATGTCCTTCTCACACTGCAAAACACAAGCACGCCTTCCTAACAGTCCCCCAAATTCTTAACTCATTTCAGCATTATCTAAAAGTCCAAGTCCAAAGCCTCATCTGAAGCAAAGTAAGTCCCTTCCACCTATAAGCCTGTAAAATGAAAACCAAGTTAGTTACTTCCAAACACAATGCAGCTACAGGCATTGGGTAAATGCTCCCATTCCAAAAGGGAGAAATTGGCCAAAACAAAGGGGCTACAGGCCCCACACATGTTTGAAAACCAGTAGGGCAGCCATTAAATCTTAAAGCTCCAAAATAATCTCTTTTGACACTCTATCTCACATCCAGGGCATGCTGATGAAAGAGGTGGGCTCCCAAGGCCTTAGGCAGCTCCACTCCTGTCGCTCTGCAGGGTACAGTCCCTCCAGCTGCTTTCACCGGCTGGTGTTGAGTGCCTGCAGCTTTTCCAAGTGCACTACACAAGCTGTTGGTGTATCTACCATTCTGGGGTTGGGAGGATGGTAGCCCTCTTATCACAGCAGTGCCCCAGTGAAGACTCTGTGTGGGTGCTCCAAAGCCACATTTCCCCTCTGCACTGCCCTAGTAGAGGCTCTCCATGAGGGTGCTGCCCTTGGAGCAGACTTTGGCCTGAACATTCAGGCATTTCCATATATCCTCTGAAATTCAGGTGGAGGCTCATAGACCAACTCTTGCCTTCTGCGCTCCTACAGGCCCAACACCTTGTGAAAGCCACCAAGGCTTGGGGCTTGCACCCTTTGAAGCAACAGCCTGAGCTATACCTTGGTCCCTTTTAGCAATCGCTGGAGCTAGAGCCACCGTGATGCAGGGTGCCACGTCCTGAGGTTGCATAGAGCAGCAGGGGCCCTGGGCCAGCCCACAAAACCATTTACCCCTTCTAGGCCTCCAGGCCTGCGATGGAATGATCTGCTGCAAATGTCTCTGAAATGCCTTGGAGGCATTTCTCCCACTGTCTTGGCTTCTAACATTCAGCTCTTTACTTGTGCAAGTTTCTGCAGCCTTGAATTCCTCCAAAAAATGGGTTTTCTTTTTCTACCACATGGTCAGGCTGCAAATTTTCCAAACTTTTATGCTCTTCTTCCCTTTTAACTTCTAGTTTCAGGTCATTTCTTTGTTTATGGGCATAGACTTTTAGAAGCAGCCAGGCCAAATTTTTTTTTTTTTTTTTTTTTTTTTCTGAAACAAAGTTTTACCCTTGTCCCCCAGGCTGGAATGCAATGACCCGATCTCGGCTTAGTGCAACCTCCGCCTCCTGGGTTCAAGCAATTCTTCTGCCTCAGTCTCCCGAGTAGCTGGAATCATAGGCGCCTGCCACCACACCTGGCTAATTCTTGTATTTACTTTTAGTAGAGACGGGGTTTCACCATGTTGGCCAGGCTGGTCTCAAACTCCTGACCTCAGGTGATCTGCCCGTCTCAGCCTCCCAAAGTGCTGGGATTACAGGCGTGAGCCACCGCGCCCAGCCCAGGCCAAATCTTGAACACTTCACTGCTTAGAAATTTATTTTGCCAGATATCCTAAATCATCTCCCTCAAGTTCAAAGTTTCCCAGGTCTCCAGAGCAGGGGCACAACGCTGTCAGTCTCTTCGCTAAAGCATAGCAAGAGTGACCTTTACTCCAGTTCCCAAGAAGTTCCTCATTTCCATCTGAGACCACCTCAGCCTAGACTTCACTGTCCATATCACTATCAGCATTTTGGTATCATTCAACAAGTCTCTAGGAAGTTCTAAACTTTTCCTCATCTACCTGTCTTCTTCCAAGCCCTCCAAACTGTTCCAACCTCTGCCCATTACCCAGTTCCAAAGTTGCTTCCACATTTTCAGGTATCTTTATAGCAATGCCCCACTTCTCTAGTATTTTCTGTATTAGTCCATTCTTACATTGCTATAAAGAACTACCTGATACTGGGTAATTTATGAAAAAAGTTTGACTCACAGTTCTGCAGGTTGTACAGGAGGCATAACTGGGGAGGCCTTGGAAAACGTACAATCATGACAAAAGGGTGAAGGGGAAGAAAGCACATCTTGACGTGGTGGCAGGAGAGAGTGAAGTGGGAAGTGCTATACACTTTTAAACTACCAGATCTCCTGAGAACTCACTATCACGACAACAGCAAGGGTAAATCTGCCTCCATGATCCAGTCACCTCCCACCTAGCCCTTCCTCTGACACTGAAGATCATAATTCAACGTGAGATTTGGGTGCAGACATAGAGTCAAACTATATCAATATGATGTAATTTTTTTATATTGCACTTTATCTTGTTTGTTGTTGGTATATAGGAATGTTGTTGGTCTTTTGTATACTGATCCTGTAATCAAATTTTGCTGAATTCTCTTATTAATGTTAATGGTTTACATCTTCTATGTAAGTAATTATGATGAATGATAAAAAGTTAGACTTTCCTTTTTCATCCTTATGCATTTCACTTTTGAAATGGGCACTTATTGCCCTGATACAACTTTAATAAGATGTGGAACAGTAGTCATGAGACTGGCATCTTTATCTTGTTCCTCACTTAAAAGGGGATACTGACTGATGCTTACTATGAGTTTTATGAGATACCCTTTATCACGTTAAGAGGATTATCTTATCATTTCTCCTATATAAGTTTGTACTATAAATATGTGTTAAATTTTATGAAAACTTCTTTTTTGAATCTTCTAAGGTGATTGTATCATTTTATTCCTTTAATCCATAAATGTGGTAAATTATTTCAGTAAGCATTCTATTGTTAGACCATCCTTGAATTACTGGGATAAATCTTCCTTAGCCAAAATTGTGTTTTTATACATGCCACATATTATTTGCTCATGTTTCATTTAGGAATTTTGCATTTATGTTAATAAGGAAAACAAAACTATAATTTTTCTTTTTTTTTTTTTTTTTTGAGACAGAGTCTTCCTCTGTCGCCCAGGCTGGAGTGCAGTGGGGTCGGATCTCAGCTCACTGTAAGCTCCGCCTCCCGGGTTCACGCCATTCTCCTGCCTCAGCCTCCCGAGTAGCGTAGCTGGGACTACAGGCGCCCGCCACCTCGCCTGGCTAGTTTTTTGTATTTCTTAGTAGAGACAGGGTTTCACCGTGTTAGCCAGGATGGTCTCGATCTCCTGACCTCGTGATCCGCCAGTCTTGGCCTCCCAAAGTGCTGGGATTACAGGCTTGAGCCACCACACCCAGCCTATAATTTTTCTTTCTTCATTTTATTTTACTATCCACATTAAATTTTACCACACTCGTCAAATAAATTGGAAAACTTTCCTTCCTTTTAAAAATTCTATTGAACTGTTTATGTAAAATAGGAGTTTTATACCATTATGAGGCAGGATAGGTAGCTAAGGAAGTGACCATGTTCTTGGGAGGCAGCAAACATGGTGACTGTACAATTAACACAACAAGCCTTTGCATTCACATTGAAATTGAACTCATTCAAGCAAAGCTGTCTTCAGTGGGGACTTTCCCCTCTAGAGAACATGCACAATTTTTTTTTTTTTTTTTTTGAGGCAGAGTTTTGCTCTTGTCACCCAGGCTGGAGAGCAATGGCAGGATCTCAGCTCACTGCAACCTCCGCCTCCCAGGTTTAAGCAATTCTCCTTGCCTCAGCCTCCCCAGTAGGTGGGATTACAGGCGCCAGCCAACACAGTCAGCTAATTTTTGTATTTTTAATAGAGACAGGATTTCGCCATGTTGGCTAGGCTGGTCTCGAACTCCTGACCTCAGGTGATTCATCCGCCTTGGCCTCCCAAAGTGATGAGATTACAGGCGTGAGCCACTGCCCCCAGCTTCTCTTAAAATTTTTAAGAATCCCTACCATATCTACAGTTTTGCACCTTGAAAAAATGCTGACTATTGTACTTCTGTGCCTTTTAAAATTCTTTTTCACCAAAAATTTGTCTATTTTATTTGCCAGGGCTGGCGTGCAGTGGCGCAATCTCGGCTCACCGCAAACTCCGCCTCCCAGGTTTCCTGGGTTCAAGCAATTCTCCTGCCTCAGCCTCCCCAGTAGTTGGGATTACAGGCGCCCATCACCACATATAGCTTATTTCTTGTATTTTTTAGTAGAGATAGGGTTTCACTATGTTGGTCAGGCTGGTCTCAAACTCCTGACTTCATGATCCACCCGCCTCAGCCTCCCAAAGTGCTGGGATTACAGGTGTGGGCCACCATGCTTGGCCTCCACCTTTGGTTTCTTTGAGCCTCCAATTGTTCCTTTGATTTCTAGTCATTCTTTTCTGTGCTCAATGTTATTTCTTCCTTCTTCACATCTTTGTTAATTTCTTCTTTTGCCCCTGAACCATTTTCTATGTTATTGCTAATGGCGTTTTAAAACCATCTGAAGCCAGGCGTGGTGGGACATGCCTGCAATCCCAGCTACTCAAGAGCATGAGATGGGAGTGCTGCTTGAACCCATGAGTTTGAATCCAGCCTGAGCAACATAGTGAGAGCCTGTCTCTTAAAAAAAATTTACAAAAATAAAGTTGGTTTTCATATGTTTACCTTGTATCTAGTTATCTTGCTAAAATGTACTTATGACTTTGGATAGTTCATAGATTCCTTTAGGTTTTCCACCTATATAGTCATACCCTTTGCAAATGTTTTATTTATTCATTACCAATTATTAATTCTTATGCCTTTTTTTTTCTTGACTTACTGCACTGTCTACAAGGCTAGGACCTCCAGCACAATCTTGAATAAAAGTGGTTAGAGCTGACATCCTTATCTTCTTCCCAATCTTAGAAAGTATTTAGTCTTTTACCATTGAGTATTATGTTAGCTGGAGTTTTTTGTTTGTTTGTTTGATTTTTTAGATGCTCCTTATCTTATAGGGAAGATGCCCTATTCTTAGTTTGCTAAGAGTTTTTTATCATGAACTAGAGTTAAATTTTGTCAAATGCTTCTTTTTTGTTTCTATTGAGATGAAAAGGTTTATATTTATGAATTCAAATTCTTTACTAGATATAGAGTATCTTAGTCTGTTTCATGTTGCTATAACAGAATATCTGAGACTAGGTAATTTATAAAGAAAAGAGATTTATTTAGTTCATGGTTCTGCAGGCTCGGAAGTGTAAGAAACACAAAACTAGCATCCATTAGGCTTTTCGTGAAGGCTATGCTTTAAAATGGTAGAGAAAGTTCAAGAGAGAAGCAGATACAAGTGAAGAGAGCAAGATCTGGGGTGCATCCGGGATTTATAACAATCCATTGTGTGAGAACTAGTTCATCCCTGTGGGAACTAATCCAGTTTCTCAGAATGAGCATGCACTACTGGGAGAACTACACCAAGCTATTCATGAGACATCCACCATGTTTTAAACACCTCCCACTAGCATCCACTTCACCACATCATGGACCAAATTCCAACACAAGCTTTGGTGGGGACAAACAAACCATATCCAAACTATACTACACGACCATTAAATTTTCAATTTCTTGTTTTGTCAGTTTTGGTATTTATGTCTTTCAAGAAATTTGTCCATGTCATATAAGTTGCCAAATTTGGCCGGAGCTGGTGGCTCACGCCTGTAATCCCAGCACTCTGGGAAGCCGAGGTGGGTGGATCACCTGAGGTCAGGAGTTCAAGACCAGCCTGACCAACAGGGTGAAACCCCGCCTCTACTCAAAATATAAAAATTAGCCAGGTGCAGTGGTGCACACCTGTAATCCCAGCTAATACAGCCACCTCGCCCAGCCTCCTTTCTTATTTTTTAACATGAGCATTTAAAGCTACAAATTTCCCTCTAAGGACTGCTTTAGTTGTGTCCCCAGGTTTTATGTGTTTTCATTATCATTCAGCTCAACATATTTTCTAACCTCCTTTGTGATTTATTCTTTGATCCATAGGTAATATAAGCTGTGTGGCTTAATTTCCAAATATTTCAGCATTTTCCAAATATCTTTTTTTTCAATTTCTAATTTAACTTAATTTAGGTCACATATCTGTATGATTTTAATTTTTTTAATTTTGAGACTAGATTTATGACATAGCGTATTGTTTATTTTGACAAATGTTCAAATTGCAATTGAAAAGAATATATGATTGTGTGCAGTGTTTTATAAATGCCAGTTATCTCAAAGTGGTTGATAATGTTGTTTAAACCAAATCTTGGGTGTAGTGTTTATATATTTCAGTTAGGCTCAGGTGATAAAGTTGTTAAAAGTATCTGTATCACCACTGAGTTTTTCTCTGTTTTATCAATAACTAAGAGAGGGGTACTAAACTCATCAAATGTAATTATAGATTTGGGGGCCAGGTGCTGTGGCTCATGCCTGTAATCCCAGCACTTTGGGAGGCCAAGGCAGGTGGATCACTTGAAGTTAGGAGTTCCAGACCAGCCTGGCCAACATGGCGAAACCCCATCTCTACTAAAAATACAAAAATTAGCCAGCTGTGGTGCTCATGCCTTTTGTCCCAGCCACTTGGGAGGCTGAGGCAGGAGAATCACATGAACCTGGGAGGCAGAGGTCGGAGTGAGCAGAAGATCATGCCACTGCACTCTAGCCTGGGCAACAGAGCAAGGCTCCGTCTCAAAAAGAGAAAAAAAAAAGTGTATATTTGTGCATTTTTCCCTTTAGTTCTGCCCATTTCACACTATTCTATTTTCTTCATGAATATTTATCTTTATTTCTTGAGTAAGTGACACCTGTTCCCCACCATCAGAAGCAGCAGTCCCAGGATGCCAGCTCACTCCACGGATGTCAAACCACTCCATTGTTTGAAAGACACACTCATACAGGCATTGGATGGAACCATACTTTACTCACGTAGAGAACAGACACAGCAAGAGATCAGCTTCAACAGTAAGCATTCACTTCCCCATGGCCAGCGGGTCGGACCACATAGCCAACGCAGGGAGATGGTCTGCATGCATCCATCTTGCGTTATAGGTGAAGGATGCCATCTGCTCCCTACTGGGAACAGATATCATAGTGGGGTTGGCCAGACACACATGATGCACACAATTTAAGTAAAACAAGGGAATAAACATCTAGCCCAGAACAGGGTAAGATAATCCCAAGCAAAGCGATATGCCCAGCACAAATTGTGAGGTTTCTTTATCTCCATATAAGAAAATATTCCAGGTCCACACCACACTCTTACACAGTTGTTCAAGGGTCAACAGGCTGCACAAGACTGTCTTTATCAACGTTCTGAAATGTCCCTTTATTCTCGAATAATATACTTTTGTTGTTGTTGTTGTTGTTGTTGAGATGGAGTTTTGCTCTTGTTGCTCAGGCTGGAGTGCAATGGCCAGATCTCAGCTCACTGCAACCTCCAGCTCCTAGGCTCAAATGATTCTCCTGCCTCAGCCTCCCAAGTAGCTGGGATTACAGGCATGTGCCACCCCACCCAGCTAATTTTGTCTTTTTAGTAGAGATGGGGTTTCTCCATGTTGGTCAGGCTGGTCTCAAACTCCTGACCTCAGGTGATCTGCCTCCTTAGTCTCCAAAGTGCTGGGATTACTGATGTGAGGCACTGCACCCAGCCTCTGATAATATTATTTGTTTGAAGTATACTTTTCTGATATTAAAAGCCACTCCATTTCCTCATGATTAATGTTTACATGGTATATAATATTTTTCTATCCACACACAAATTAGCCAGACATGGTGGCAGACACCTATAGTCCCAGCTACTTGGGGATGTGAGGGATCTAAGTTGCCTGTTCCTTATGAGAATCTAATGCCTGCTGATCTGTCACTGTCTCCCATCAACCCCGCATGGGACCATCTAGTTGCAGGAAAATAAGCTCAGGCTCCCACTGATTCTACAGGATAGTGAGTTGTATAACTATTTCATTATACATTATAATGTAATAATAATAGAAATAAAGTGCACAATAAATGTAATGTGCTTGAATCACCCTGAAACCATCCCCTTTCCCCTATCCATGGAAAAACTGTCTTACACAAAACAGGTCCCTTGTGCCAAAAAGGTTGGGGGCCACTGTTGTAGCCTGAGTGACAGAGTAAAACTGTCTCAAAAATTGTTGGGTTTCAGGCCACTATGTCACTATTTGTTTTCTAGTAGTACTAGATACTACAAGATGTTTTTGTTGTTGCTGTTGTTTTTTTTCCCCTCTTTGCCTGCACTATTTTGGATTGTTTTTGTTTTCCACTTTGTGTCCTGTATCGGCTTTTTATTATACCTCTTTTCACTCATTGTTCTAGGGGTTACAATATGCATTCTTAACTTATTACACACTTTACCATGAATTCATATTGGACCATTTTGTATATAACAAAGGAACCTTAAAATGATAGACTTCCATTTTTCCCTTCCTGTGCATTGTGCTATTATGGCCATTACACTTCACTTCTACCTAATTTAAGCCACACAATAAATCACCATTTTTATTTTGTTTTTGCTTTAAATTGTCAATTATGTTTTAAAGGAATTTAAAAATGAAAAAAGTATCTTCTATTTACCCACAAATGCTCAAGTGTTCTTCATTCCTTCTTGTAGACATGATTTTTTCTACCTGGTATCTTTTTCCTTCAGCCTTCCTTTAACATTTCTCATAGTGCAGACCTGCTAGAGACTAATTTTCTAACCTATCTGAAAATATCTTTATTTCCCCTTCATTTTAGAAGGATATTTTCATTGGATATAGGTTGACATCTTCTTCTTTCTGTACTTTAAAGATGCTATTCCCTTGGCTTATGTTGTTTCTGATGAGAAGTCATTCTTCATGTTTCCTAAATTTAGTTAGTTGTCTTTTATTTCTCTTTGTCTTCAGTTTTTAGAAATTCAACTATAATGTGCCTAGTTGTGTTTTTTCTTTTTTCTTTTTTTTTTTTTCTTGAGACAAGGTCTGGAGTGCAGCGTCCCAGGCTGGAGTGCAGCAGCATGATCAAAGCTCACTACAGCCTTGACCTCCTAGGCTCAAGTGGTCCTCCTGCCTCAGCCTCCTGAGTAGCTGGGATTACAGGCATGTGCCACTACATCCAGCTAATTTTTTTTGTAGTTTTGGTAGAGACAGTGTTTCACCATGTTGCCCAGGCTGGTCTTGAACTCTCAGAGTCAAGCAATTGGCCTGCCTCAGCCTCCCAAAGTGCTGGGATTACAGGTATGAGCCATACCGTAGGGTATGGGCCCCTACTTGTGTTTTCATTTGTTTATCTTACTTGGGGTTTGTTAAACTTCTTGAATCTGTAGGTTTACAGTTTTCCTCCAATATGTCAGATTTTTCAGTCACTATTTCTTCAAAATTTTTTTCTTCCTTATTCTCTCCTATCCTTATGGGTTTCCTGTTTCACAATCTTATCCAAGAGGTCATTCATTTTCCATTAAAATTGTCCCCCTAGCATTTTGCTGTCTGTGCTTCAGTTTGGATCTATTTTTTGCCATGTCTTCAAGTGCACTGATTCTACCTTCTGCCATGTCAAATCCACTGTTAAGCCCATCCTGCATAATTTTCCCTTTAGATATCATATTTTTCAGTTCTTGAATTTCTCTTTGGTTCTTTTGAAATAGTTTCCATTTTTCGACTAATATTTCCTATCTGTTCATTCACTAGGTCCTTCTATTCCTTCATTTTCTTTTTCTTTTTTTTTTTTTTTGAGACGGAGTCTCACTCTGTTGCCCAGGCTGGAGTATAGTGGTGTGATCTCGGCTCACTGCAACCTCCACTTCCCAGGTTCAAGCAATTCTCCTACCTCAGCCTTCCAAGTAGCTGGGATTACAGGTGCCTGCCACCACGCCTGGCTAATTTTTTCATTTATTTATTTATTTTTTTAGTAGAGACAGGGTTTCGCCACGTTGGCCAGGCTGGTCTAGAACTCCTGACCTCAAGTGATCCACCTGCCTCGGCCTCCCAAAGGGCTGGGATTACAGGTGTGAGCCACCACACATGGCCTCCTTTAATTCTTAAACATTTAAAATACTCACATTAAGCTCTTTTCTGCTTATTCTCATATTTCTGTCAACTCTCAAGTCCTTGTCTGTCTCTATTGACTGCTTTTCTCCTAGTTACACATATCAATTTCCTACTTCTTTGCTTTTCTTTTTTCTTTTTTCTTTTTTTTTTTTTGAGACAGAGTCTCACTCTGTTGCCCAGACTTGAGTGCAGTGGTGCAATTTCAGCTCACTGCAACATCTGCCTCGAGGGTTCAAGCGATTCTCCTGCCTCAGCCTCCTGAGTAGCTGAAACCACAGGCTCATGCCACCACACCCGGCTAATTTTGTATTTTTGGTAAAGATGGGGTCTCACCATGTTGATCAGGCTGGTCTTGAACTCCCGACCTCAAGTGATTCGCCCAACTCGGCCTCCCAAAGTGCTAGGATTACAGGTGTGAGCTACCGCTCCTGACCTTTTCTAATAATCTTTAACATTTATGCTAAATATTGTGAATATTACTTTGGGTCTGGATTGTATCTTTCTTCGAAGAATTTTGTTCTGGCAGGTTAATTTTTTTTTTTTTTTTTTTTTTTTGAGATAGAGTCTTGCTCTGTCACCCAGGCTGGAGTGCAGTGGCGCAATCTCAGCTCACTGCAGCCTCAACCTCTCAGGCTCAAAAGATCCCTCCATCTCAGCCTCTGAAGTAGGTGGGACTACAGGCATGTGCCACCACCCCATCCCCAGTAGCTAATTTTTAAATTTTTTGTAGAGATGGGGTATTGCTATGTTGCCCAGCCTGGTCTTGAACTCCTTGTCTCAAGCTATCCTCGCAACTCAGCATCTTGAAATGCCGGAATTATAGGCATGAGTCACCACACTCAGCCTTACATGGATTTTTTTTTTTTTCCTTCCTAGACAGTCTTGCTCTGTCACCCAGACTGGAGTGCAGTGGTGAGATCTTGGCTCACTGCAACCTCCGCTTCCCGGGTTCAAGCAATTCTCCTGCCTCAGCCTCCCAAGTAGCTAGGATTACAGGCACCTGCCACCACACCTGCCTAATTTTTGTATTTTTAGTAGAGCTGGGGTTTCACCATGTTGGTCAAGCTGGTCTCAAATTCCTGACCTCATGATCTGCCTGCCTTGGACTCCCAAAGTGCTGGGATTACAGGCATAAGCCACTCTGCCCGGCTGGATTTTTTTTTTTTAATGACATATCAGCCAGGTGGCTCACGCCTGTAATCCCAGCACTTTGGGAGGCCGAGGTGGGCAGATCACTTGAGGTCAGGAGTTCGAGGCCAGCCTGGCCAGCATGGTGAAAGCCTGTCTCTATTAAAAATACAAAAATTAGCTGGGCATGGTGGTGGGTGCCTGTAATCCCAGCTACTTGGGAGGCTGAGGGAGAAGAATCCCATGAACCCAGGAGGTGGAAGTTTCAGTGAGCTGAGGTCACGCTATTGCACTCTAGCCTGAGCAACGAGAGTGAAACTCCGTCTCAAGAAAAAATAAATAAAATAAAATAAAATAACACATCAACTCAATTGTTTTAAAATTTTGTTTGCATGGGTCTAGTAGACACTTTAGGGTCAGAATAGCCATACTCCTATGTTGTTAACTGGTGTGCTTAGTGAGGTCTGTCTTATGGCTGACTGAAAGTCCAACATCTCTTCCAGTGCAGTATGATTTCTGGAGTCTCCATTCAGCTACACTGTAGGTACTCTCTGCCAGGTCTTGCAGAGTTTCTCCCTGTGGATACACAGCTTATATTCTGCCAAAGACTTAAGTGGCCCTTATGCAGACTTTTAGTGCTACTCCTCTGTGGAGCTCCCTCTCTGGTACCTGACCTAGCAATTATAGAACTCAACAGCCCAAAAATTCAATCTCCATATCTTCAACTCATGAAGACCACAATATTCTACAAGGGTTACACCTCCCTGCACCATGGATCACAAAATGCCTCCACACAGAAAGGCAAATTACGAGGCTCAACTTGTACATTTTCCTTCTCTGACAGATACAGTCCCATACTGCCTATTGTCCAAGATCTGAAAACAGTTGTTTTATGTATTTTGTCCAGTTGTATGTGGTTTACACTCTGTTATTTTGGCTTGCCAAAAGAGGAGTGATTGTTCAATAACTTGTCAACAATTATATATATGTATTATATAAAATGAATAAAACTTACCAAAACTGAGAAATGATCTAGAAAATATAACATCGAAAATTTTTTTTTTTTTTTTTTTTTTTTTTTTTTTTTGAGACGGAGTCTCACGCTGTTGCCCAGGCTGGAGTGCAGTGGCGCGATCTCGGCTCACTGCAAGCTCCGCCTCCTGGGTTCACGCCATTCTCCTGCCTCAGCCTCCTGCGTAGCTAGGACTACAGGCGCCCGCCTCCGCGCCCGGCTAATTTTTTGTATTTTTAGTAGAGACGGGGTTTCACTGTGGTCTCGATCTCCTGACCTTGTGATCCGCCCGCCTCGGCCTCCCAAAGTGCTGGGATTACAGGCTTGAGCCACCGCGCCCGGCCGAAAATTTTATATATACACTGACCAGGTGCAGTGGCTCACGCTTGTAATTCCAGCACTTTGGGAGGTCAAAACGGGTGGATCACCTGAGGTTGGGAGTTCGAGACTAGCCTGTCCAACATGGAGAAGCCCCGTCTCTACAAAAAATACAAAATTAGCCAGGTGTGGTGGTGCATGCCTGTAATCCCAGCTACTCAGGAGGCTGAGGCAGGAGAATCACTTGAACCTGGGAGGCGGAGGTTGTGGTGAGCCAAGATCACACCATTGCACTCCAGCCCAGGCAACAAGAGTGGAACTCCGTCTCGAAAAAAAATTTTTCATGTGTATATATACCAAAACTGAGAGATGATGTTGAGTTTTGGTGGGTTATATTCATTTTATGTTAATGATATATGTATAATATATATGATATACATCCAAATATATATAAATTTTCTTTTTTTTTTCCTTTTGGAGACAGAGTCTTGCTCTGTCACCCAGGCTGGAGTGCAGTGGTGCAATCTTGGCTCACTGCAACTTCCGCCTCCCTGGTTCAAGCAATTCTCCTGCCTCAGCCTCCCAAGTAGCTGGGACTATAGGCACCCACAACCATACCTGGCTAATTTTCCGTATTTTAGTAGAGACGGGGTTTCACCATGTTGCCCAGGCTGGTCTCGAACTCCTGAGCTCAGGTAATCCGCCCACCTCAGTCTCCCAAAGGGCTAGGATTACAGGCGTGAGCCACCATGCCCAGCCAAATATATATAAATTTTCTATATCATATTAACTTTCTATATCATCTTCTGTTTTGGTAAGTTGTATTTCTTCCATGTTTTAAATATCTCAAATTAGTCATTATTATTATTTTATATACGCAATAATTATTTCAATATTCCCATTTGTTGGTGATCAACTTCTTTGCATACCATTCCTTCTTGTAGTCCACTTTCTCCTGCTGGGTTTAATACACTTTTTCCTCCTATACATCCTACACCTCCTGTAACAATTATCAAAGGGCTTTAAGTGGTAAATTCCCATGTTTGAAATCTGGAAAAGTGGGAATTTACTACTGTAAAACCTGTAATCATTATTAAAAGTCTGTAAGTGGTAAATTCCCACTTTCTGAAATCTGGTTTTTGTTGAGCTTTCAATTTTGAATAATAGTTTAGCTGGGTATGGCATCTGAGTTATAGTTATTTTCTCTCAGGCCTTTCAAAATATTATTCCTTTGTCTTCAGACCTGACTTGTTAATGTTGAGAAGTATGCTGCTAGCCTAAATGTTGCTTCTTTGTATGTAATAGTTTGATAGTTTCTGATGTTATCTTATCTACCTTTGATTATCCAATAAAAATTTACTGATATTTCTTCTCTCTTTCTCTCTCTTTTGAGATAAGGTCTCACTCTCACCCTGTCACCTAGCCTTGAGTGCAGTGGCGTGATAACAGCTCACTGCAGCCATGACCTCCTGGGCTTAAGTACCTCCTGAGTAGCTGGGACTACAGGCGCATGCCACCATGCCTAGCTAATTTTTTTATTTTTTGTAGAGATGAGGTCTCATGATATTGCCCAGACTTGTCTCAAACCCCAGGGCTCAAGCAATCCTCCTACCTCAGTCTCTCAAAGTGTCGAGATTACTGGCGTGAGGTACCGTGCCTGGCCTGATACTTATTTAAGGCACTTACTATATTTTGTGTTAGCCCCTTTCCATACTTTAACACTATTTACCTTGTATTATTTCGTTGTGTTCCATATTTGCCTTAATCCCACCATTAGAGAACAAGCTACCTGACACTATACGAAGTACTATACATCTTTTCCTATAAAGAGGCACCATGTTCTTTCATGGACTGGGGGGTGGTACACAAAGAATAAAGAAGGATGGGAGTGGTGGCTCACACCTCTAATCCCAGCAGTTTGGGAGGCCAAGGCAGGCGGATCACCTGAGGTCGGGAGTTTGAGACCAGCCTGACCAACATGGAGAAACACCATCTCTAGCTGGGCGCAGTGGCTCACGCCTGAAATCCTAGCACTTTGGGACGCCCAGGCAGGCAGATCACGAGGTCAAGAGATTAAGACCATTCTGGTCAACATGGTAAAACTTCACCTCTACTAAAAATATAAAAATTAGCTGGGTGTGGTGGTGTGTGCCTGTAATCCCAGCTACTTGGGAGGCTGAGGCAGGAGAATCACTTGAACCTGGGAGGCAGAGGTTGCAGTGAGCTGAGATCACGCCACTGCACTCCAGCCCGGGTGACAAGAGCTAAACTCCGTCTCGAAAAAAAAAAAAGAAAAGAAAAGAAAAAAAGAAAAAGGAAAAAAAAAAAAAAAGAAAAGAAACCTCGTCTCTACTAAAAATACAAAAATTAGCTGGGCATGGTGGTGTGTGCCTGTAATCCCAGCTACTCGAGAGGCTGAGGCAGGATAATGGCTTTAACCCAGGAGGCAGAGGTTGCAGTGAGCCAAGATGGCGCCATTGCACTCCAACCTGGGCAACAAGGGCAAAACTCCATCTCAAAAAAGAAAAAAGATCAAAATGCTGAATCTGAGTTTAGCAACAGAGGCTCATCTCAAAGACTGCCTAGATATGGCTAATGTTTAAGAACAAATAAGTTATGTGTGCATTGACTATTCTATTCATAATGTATTGTCTGGCTTTCAGCAGATGGCTGGCATTCTTAGGAACTGTTTACATATCAAAAAGGTATTTGTTAAGCTCAGCAAAGTTTTCATCTGCCAATTTAGGAGTTTATCAGTGTGTATACACATCTGTGTCTGCGTGAGTGTACTGGGAAGAGGAATAGTCCCAACTACTCCCCAGCTACAAAATCCAAGTTGTTTGCATCGCTAGGGTTCATACATATCAGAGCAATTCTGAAAGCATAAGAAGAAAACCACCTGAAATGTATTCATATGACAGACTGAAAAATCTCCTGGGTGTAAACTTATCTTAAGCAAAGAGAAGATCAAATAGTTTCATTTAGAAACAAAGCTTTGGTGCTTAGTGGTGTAATTTTGAAAGTACCATAGTGCCTGATACTGGAAATTATCTCTACCACAACTACTTTGGATTCAAATCTAGGTTCTAAGAAAAGAGAGGGGTATAAGTAAAAATGAAAATATCGGTTTTTATTAAAACCAGTAACAAAATACATTGCAAACCATTTTGAAACCCTTTGAGACAGCACAGCACAGATAATTAACAATAAATGCCTCAGAGCTTTAGCGTCTCTATATTACCCATACAGTCAACACCAGCTGTATCCAGAAAAAGCAGCAACAATGCACACAGAAGAGATGCCTGACAAGAGGGGCAACACCCAGCAGACCTATCATCAGTGCATGCAGGCGGGGCGTAGTGGCTCACACCTGTAACTCCAGAACTTTGGGAGACCAAAGCGGTTGGATCACCTGAGGTCAGGAGTTCGAGACCAGCCTGGCCAACATGGTGAAAACCCATCTCTATTAAAAATACAAAAATTAGCTGGGCGTGGTGGTGCGTGCTTGTAATCCCAGCTACTTGAGGCTGAGGCAGAAGAATCCCTTGAATCAAGGAGTCACAGGTTTCAGCGAGCTGAGATCGTGCCACTGCACTCCAGCCTAATGATGGAGCGAGACTCCATCTCAAAGAAAAAAAAAAAGAATGCTGGGGGAATACTACTTAGGAAGTGAATTTGTAACCTCTTCCTCACACCCACAATACAGTCAATTTTTGTTACTACACTGAAGATAATTATACTCACTATGAGTATGATGATTTAAAATCAAGATAGTTCTGACTTTATAAAAGCATGTGGTTATTTTAATAATTGAAAACTCCTACATTTCCCTCTAGTTTAGACATTTTAAAACAGCTAGAAATAGAATGTCCAGAGAAATCTTTCTCAGAATGACAACCAATATGAAAAATATCATCCAATGAACTAAAGCAGGGGAGTACTGCTGAAGTTTAATTTCCACACAGTATACACCATGTTACTATAAAATAACACTTTGTACTTACCTTCCTCAGAAGAAAACATCCTTCTCCCACCCCCTCCTTCTTATTTTTAAGACGGAGTTTCGCTCTTGTCTTGTTGCCGAGGCTGGAGTGCAATGGTGTGATCTCGGCTCACTGCAACCTCCGCCCTCCAGGTTCAAGTGATTTTCCTGACTCAGCCTCCAAACAGCTGGGATTACAGGCATGCACCACCAGGCCCGGCTAATTTTGTATTTTTAGTAGGGACAGGGTTTCTCCACGTTGGTCAGGCTGGTCTCAAACTCCCAACCTCAGGCAATGCTCCTGCCTAGGCCTCCCAAAGTCCTGGGATTACAGGTGTGAGCCCTGCATGACCAAACCTCCTTATTATTATTTTAGCTTTCTAGGGATGAGAATGAATACAAATGGTTCTGTGGCCCCGATCTCAAATTAAAGCCCAGACCTCAACCCTCTTACTGTCTTTTTTGCCAGAAGCAGCACTAACCTTCATTCTAACAAGGAGGGAGGGATGTCAGAGCAATGTCACACAGCAGCAGACACTTTGAGGGAGAAAGACCAGAAAGGAAAAATGGAGAAAGGATAGGAGGCTGAGAGGAAAAGACAGAAAAAGAACTCCAGGGCTGGGGGCGGTGGCTCATGCCTGGAATCCCAGCATTTTGGGAGGCCGAGGTGGGTGGATCACCTGAGGTGAGGCGTTCTAGACCAGCCTGGCCAACATGGTGAAACCCTGTCTCTTCTAAAAATACAAAAGTTAGCCAGGTGTAGTGTCGGGTGCCTGTAGATCCAACTACTTGGGAGGCTGAGGCAGGAGAATAACTTAAATCAGGGAGGCAGAGGTTGCAGTGAGCAGAGATGGAGCCACTATATACACTCCAGCCTGGGCGACAGAGTGAGACCTCCGTCTCAAACAATAAAAATAAAAAATTAGAAAAGGAACTCCAAAATCCTGAGTTGAGTCTAGACGCTCTAGTATAGACATTGCAGACCACCGGACCGAACCGTCTCTCATGAACCGGTCAAACTCCTCCTGGGCTTTCCCAGAAAGGGCTGGGGACAGACTCAGGGGGCTGAGCCCAGGACAGAGCCCCACCAGGCGCTGTCAGGGCGGTTTCCCGACCACACGTCCCTGTCCGAAAACAACCTCACAGCAAATGTGGCTATGCCAAGTCCTTCATGTATCAGTTAAATGTCCTCCTCTTCTTTATGAATTTGTATTATTTATAAGACACTTGACACACGTTTAAACACTTACATTGCTCCTGCGACTCAGGAAATAGGGCTTGTTCAGCTGAGGGAAAAAAAAGCATGTAATGAGGGAGTTAACAAGGGCTGATATTTTTTTACAACATTCTTTAAAAACTGAAAAACCTCTTTAAACACCAGGAACAGCTTAAATAATTCACTGTGGGCCTGAGGGGCCCGTGTGGACGTTTCCCTCGCGGGTCACTTTCTGGCCGCGGCCTCCCCGAGTGTCATCCGCCACGGTGGGCCCGGAGGGCGACGGGCTCCAGGCCTCGGTCTCAGCGGTCCCCAGGCTACCGGGGCCCACAGGGGCCACCCGGACCTGGGGAGGCCGGACCCCGGAAGTGGGTCGAGGCCGGCCGTGCCAGCCGGACTTGGGGAGACCGAACCCCGGAAGTGGGTCGAGGCGGGCCGTACCTTTTGACCGCTGGGTGCGCGGGAAGTCGGAAGCAGGCGGAAGTGCGGCCCTCGAGGCGGTCGCGGCCTGTGGGGGCTTGGAGCGAGTTGCTCCAAGGCCGTAGGCTGGGCCTGGGCCGCAGCCGTGGGAAGCCGACGATGCCTGAGGAGCTCTGTCCTCGGCCCACCCTGGGAACTTGTATGGCCGCAGGAAAGGATCAGGAGAGGCCGCTGCCCTTCTCCCACCTGCTCTAGGCTCCCTCGGCGGGCCGATGTGGGGAAGGGGAAGGGGAAGGGGCCGCCCCGAGGCTCTAGGGGCGACTCCTAGGCCGGGTTCTCCGACTTCAGGCCCTCCTGGCGGTGGTTTCGCGGGAGTGAATTGAGGGAGCTGCTTTCGCTCAAGTCCCTCACATGCCCGAGGGCCCGGGAATCGTGAAGCCGGGCCTGCCAGCCCGGTAGGAGGAAGGGGTACTTAGCGCTGCAGCAGTACTCGGCCGGCGCCGGGCTAGGTCTGCTGTGGGGACCGCGCCGGCGTAGGAAAACGCAGTGCAGGGAAGCACCTGCCCCCGCCCACCTTGACTAAGGGGCCGCCGCGCCCCTCCTGGGTCATGCGCGCGGGGGGTCTCAGGATGTCGAAACCCGGGACCTCGCGGCCCTCGAGTGCTCGCCTGCCAGGGGGCGACCTAGGTACCCTTTATCGTGTCCTACTCCCCATGGCAGAGAGAGTTCGACGTTCCCAAGGAGGGAGTCTCCATGGAGGAATTCGTCCTGCTTCACTTCCAGAGTTGAAAGCCCGGAGGCCGTCGGTTCTGCAAAGAGGAGCAGTCGGGCGCGGGCTAGCAAGCAGCTGATGAAAATAATTGTCCTCGTACACACAGCCCTGCGCCCAGGGGCGCGCGTGCACACACACACACACACACACACAACTTGCCTCCTCTAGCCGCCCAACCTTAATATTCTGGGCATGCAGTTTTCAACAACTTGCTTGACACAATAACAAAGACATTTAAATGCCAGGACGCAGACTTCACTTTTTAACCTGCTGAGAGGAGCTACTTTCAAAGCTTCCCTACCGCGAATAAACTGACAAAAAATATGGGGTGCACTTATAAATTAAACACCTTACCCTCAGAGCAACATGCGTTAATCAGGTTTCTAAGGCAATAGCCATCTCTGTCTTTTCCTATTCACCCAAATAATGCCCCAAGAAGGAACCCCTTTACACAAGAGAGAGCTGGGGAAAAAAAAATGAATTATACCCATTGCTAGTAAAAAATCATCTTAAATCAATAGAGCACCACTTGAACTTGAGTTTCTATTGTTTCACTGAATCATCAATGTTTTTAATTAAACACAGCTACCCTTTCTGTTAAAACATTACATAAAAGGGTTAGGTTTCTACTTTTGTTGAGGCAGCTGGCGTTTGTTGGCTGTTGTGTTTGAGCAACAGACTGTTCAATAGAAGCGAGAAATAGCTCAACGCGCTCTTAATAGACCTGTTTCAACAATGTACCTTGAAAAGGAATACATTGTGTTATTGTGTTAGTTTGCTACAAACCTATTAAAAGAAAAATAGCATCCATCAGGTCTAACAAAACGCATTTGTATTATACGTACTTATCTGCTTCAAATACACTTCTTGGCACAATGTCTAGAATTCAACTAGATCATCAAGAGCTGGACAGAAGAACACATACCAGTTAGGTAATGATACACGGGCTAAAAATAATAATAAAGAAAGGACTAAGCAGACGGTAATTGCTACTTTTTTGTGTGTCATGAGAAATACAGGCAACCCTATTTCAATTAAAAATATATTGCAAAAGTGTGGACTCCTATGACAAAAACAATTCTAAAAATATTTGTAGCATGGGAATATTGATCCAAATCCCATATTTGGAACGAATCTGATACACTTTCGATAGGAATTTGTTTCAGAGAAGGATTCAGGGCAGAAACGATGCATTTTTTAAAGCAGAATTAAACAGCACAGAGCCCGGTTCTTTAGGGAAATGCGCGAAACAAACAAATCGAAAGCAAGCGTTCCAGCCAAGAGGTTGGGGAGCCCCGTTGCCTGGCAGTAGGAAAGGAAGTGCTTCTTGAAAGTGCTCTCTTAAAAATGATTTTCTAAACTAATTTTATTGCATTTTAAACACAAAGTGAAACTTGAAGCAAAGAAACAGGACATTACCGCTACCGAACAGAACCTATGGTCTATTGCAGGAAGGACTGCCACTTGGACCACAGACCTTTAGAAAAAGCAGAAAGGCAAATGATTAGGCTAATTTAACGCGGAGATCTGCTTAGCAGAAAAGACACTCAAAGTAGCATCTGTCTAGGAAAACATCTTTTGCTTCCACACAAGGCACTCGATTTGGTTTCCAACCTTGAGTTCTCAACATTCAACTTTCAAGTGCAACAATGTTGGGGGCACAAGAGAATAGTAGATTATCTGCAAATGAACACAATTGTATAAAAAAGAGACTTACATAAGTTACAATGGCACCGTATGTGAGATATCTACTTTAACAAATAGGTAGAGCAATATTTTGCCCAATAAAGTCAATCATTTGTTACGTTTTGAATAAGTAAATTGTCACATGAAGATTTAGAAAAATGTTACCCTGAAACATTAAACGATAGTTTTGCCATGTTACAAAATAGCTATTTTAAACTTTTGTATAAGACATTTGAAGCCAAATGGCTGATATGACTGTTCTCTTCAGCTGAAACATTTTTTTTTCTTCTCAACAAGGGTGTGTGTGAATGATGTGTGTGCATACTGGAGGTAGTTGAAAAGAATTTGATTAATACTTAAGACTTTTCACTAATGTCTCCCCTCTAGTCCAAATTTACTTTTTAAATTAATTCACTTGGATTTAAAGAACAGAAATGAGATAATAAACCGCAAATTACAGATTATAAAAATGAGTTTCTCAAATGTATAAGATTTTTGGAAGAGTGCATTTTCAAGGTGAGAATTTTTGATGTGTCTGATAATCTACCAAATATGAGAGGAATGTCACAATAAAATTGGTTTTACCATGATATGAAATGTTGTTGCTGAAGCTTTATAAAGTGTTTGATTTACATTTAGAACTTTTAGAAATATTTGTGTGTCTGAAGTTGAACTATCTAGAGAGAAATATTCAATGCATTTTAATTTCAAGAGATTGTTCAAATAAACAAAGAATCACCAAAGATATCATTTGAAAACCCAGCAAAGGAAGAAGTGTATTTTAGAGGAAGACTGTAATCTGATTCTTTGTTTTGTTCTTGGTCTTGAAAATCCTTGATACTCCACTTTCTCAAAGAATTTTCAATAGTCTATGAAAGCCAAATATTTTTATTTATCTAAAGTTTAAAAAAGTCCACATAGTATGTACTATAATTTGTCTCCCTTTAAACAATAGGAAGAAGACTATTATTAGATTACTAGATTACTTTCTATATCCCTCCCAAATTGTTCCTAGAAAGAAACTTCTGATCTGTTAATTTATCATCACTAATATCTAAAAGAGTTTTAACCAATCAAATAATAAAAATATTTTTACTGCCATTGATCTTAAGCAGCATCTAATTTGAAAGATTTTACAGACTACATTTTCAAAGCACCAAGCATCTTTACAGTTTCTTGGTCGGCCTTCAGTAGGTAAATGAGTGTCATTTCAGATTTCCTTTCAGCTTCTTTTGCCTTTTAATTCACAAGTATGGAAAATAAGAGAGGTTAATGTTTTTAAACATTTCTGCTACACACCATTATTTCAGTGCCATTCTCTGGTGTTGTGTCTGAAAAACGGGTGGCCGAGCCTGCTGCCCGCAGCGCCAGACATTCAGCCGGATCCACCCCTGGGCACAGTCATCAGGGGGAAGAGATTCAGCTTCCAAACTTGATTAAAAACAGCCCAACAATTTCTGCCCCGTTAAAGAACTGTGTGATTGGAGAAGCTGAGTAAATTGCATCAGAGAGGAGGTGGCTGAGGTCTATGTCTCTTTCAAGTGGGAGCAGCGAGAAGCTGAAATAGGCAGTTAGACAGTGTGCTGCAGAAGGCCAGCTTGTCCACCAAAATCGCAGTTAAAGTCCACTTTACAGGATTTAGGTGCTGCGATGGAGTGATTCTCCCTTATAATTTTTCACCTTAATTTGAAAGGAAAAACAAAACACACACACCTGCCAAAGACCTACAAAGATGCTTAGGAATTATTAACTTATTTCTGAGTTACTGAGGCCTTTTGTTTTCTATTTAGAAAATATTTCAAGATATGCTTCTCTCCTGAAAGCTACAATCTGAAAGATATAATTACAAGAAAAACACTAAAAGGGGAAAAATGAAGTAGGAATGAGGAGTGTGTAGGTTGGTGAATAAAATAGGTATCTGTCAGCATCTTTTTAATGATACATTGTTATTGTTGCTTGGTTTGTGATATTTTTATAGTAAAAACAAGACATCCAAACAGGAATCCAAATATGAATGGAAGTGGGAGGTTTTCTGGTGTGTTTCGATACTAAAATGAACACTATGTCTGTATGTGCCTGTGTGTTCTCCTTCAATTCAAATTTTTATTCCAGAAAGTGGAGGTGCAATTTGTTACTTTTTTTGTGGGCACAGGAGGAGGAAAATATGATACATTTGGGGATTTTTCAGTAGAGCTGTGTTTAGTTTTAATTTTCCTGTATTTTAAAATAAACACTTTGACCAAAGCATGTTTGATCTTTGCAAGAAGGAAGTATACATTGTGAAGGAATGTGCAGCGGTTGGGTATGAAAATGGGGTTGTGACTCACAGCTGCAGGCAGAAAAAAAAAGGCGTCGTGGTGTCAGCCAGAGGTGTTCAGTCTAATAATTCAAGCTGTAAACTGTATCCCCTAAAATTACCTACATAATAAATCATTGTGCAAAGAAAAAAAAGAAGTTTGGACTGAAAAGTGTAAGTGAAACAGAATCCTCAGGAGACTTCAATGCTGGGATCTATTGGCAATGAAGTGAAATACAGGCTTATTTTGTTCAAAACTTTAAGGATCAGAATAATATTGAAAATTACTCTAGCACAACTGATTTTTTTTTTTTTCTGGCTTGGGTTTCAACACATTTCTACATAGTCTGTCACAAAAATGGGCTTATGTATTTCTCTCCTGATCACACAGCCGAAACTGCTTTATAGAATTTACAGTCGACTTAATGCAGTTTCAAGAAAAAGCTCAAGAATGGCTTTATTTTAATAAAAGTGATTATACCTAAGTTATCAAATGCATATCAAGAATGGAGGCAGAAATTTTTCTGACAATTCTTTTAGATTCCTGTCTCATATTACAGTGTTGCTTATAGGTACCAAAGAAACCACAAAATTTATGTAACGTGGTAAATTAGCTTGCCTAAGAATTCACTGCTAGGTTGAAATACTTAGGCACTGCGGTTGGCAAAGCCAGTGCCAAGTCCTGAAGACTTGAGAAACGTGAACGTTTGGGGACAGAATGCACCGTTTGGAGCAGAAACGAGCTCCGTGGCGGGAGAAAAGATGCAATTGTCAAGAGGAAGTTTAAAGGCCAAAGACACAAGAAGTCTTTGAAACAATAAGGGTGAAGAAGTCAAGAAGCAGACTCGCCAAAGCCACATTGAAACAATTTATTTTATAGGATCCCTATATTTCCAAAATTAGTAAACAGAGCCACACTGGAAACACGGGCTGTGGGCTCTCGAGCTCACATGGGCCTCTCGAAGAGGAGAGAGTCAGGTTGTCACGGGTCTCTTTCGCCTGGGTATTTCACAGGAAAATATAAGGAGGAGGGAGGCTCGAGAAAGCTGACTCCAGCGAAGTTTGCAATAAGGATTAACTGGAGAAAGGAAGTCCACAGTAATTAAAACCCCTACCCTGGCTCATTAGTATTCATGACTGAATGTCCAGCTTTTCTGTTTATCTTTCTCCCAGGATCAATATCGGAGCAGCGTGGGCCTGGGAGGAGCCCAAGTTGGGCTCCGCGTGCGCCTGACCTTTCGCGCCCTCCCTCCAGGTCAGCGCATCTTCAGAACCGCCGGCCAACGCCGCACAAGCGCTCATTAAATCCACCATTCACGGGCGGGCGGGCGGAGGCTGGGGGACAGGACTGAGGGTGGGGACGGGGCCAGGGGCAGGCAGACCCAGCCGACACCAAAGAGTTTCGGGAAACCACACTCGGCCACCTAACCACTGTGGGCCCAGTGGACCAAGAGAGAGAAAGGAACAAGAACCAGCTCTGGCTGCAACAAGAGGCTCCAGCGCAGCTTCTGGCAGGCCCTCGCTGGCTCGGCCTGGTTCCAGACCCTAAGTTTAGGGGGCTTTGCCTGTTGGGGTCGGGGGACGGGCAACATAGGAACCCCCGCGAAAAGGGAACCACACTCCCACCTCCAGTTCTGCCAGTCAGTATCCTATACAGGTCTCCGCCGGCCTCCGCGGAGCAGCCCAGTGGCTGAGCATTAACTGCGATGATTATCTCTGACATTATTAACGTTATTATTATTTCTACCCCCCACCTTCTCTAGCAGCTCTGAGCTCCCTTCTGCTCTCCAGGGCCACCGGCTTGGCCTCTAGGGCAGAGGTAAACCTGGCCCCGGGAGTTTGGGAAAGGGAGAGGTTGAGGCCAGGTTCGGGGGACGCGGGGGCCAGGCAGCTCTTCCCTCACTCCAGATTTCCTGGGAGGTGAGGGGGCGCGCCCCCTCCCTACGCCCGAGGGCTGGAGGGCGCGCCGGCAGGCGAGGCAGCCTGGCCTCTCGCAGCCCCTGGGAGTGGGCTTGGGAGACCCAACTCCAGGGAGCCCTGCTTAGCCCAGTCCCACGTCAGTGGCGCGAGTGCGGGCCTGAGGAGTGCCGCCCTGGTGGAGGACCCTCCGAGGCCGAATTAGGTTGAGAGCGCAAGGCAGGCCCGGTCCCCTCCAAGCGGCTCTAGAAAGGGCTGGGGGAGGTAGGAATGGGAGGAAGGGGTGCGGGGAGCACCTCCTGCTGCCCATGCTCACCCACATTTCTGCGGCCTCAGGTCCTTCCCACTCCCGCGAGCCCGTGGCTGGGAGGTGGGGAAGCCGAGGGAGGTGAGGATGTGTGAGCATATGGTGTGAGTGAGTGTGTTGGGTGTGTGTGTCTGTGTCTGTGTGTGCGTGCGCAAAGGCAGGGGACCTCCCCACACACTCTCTGCCTGGCAGCTGCGCTGAGCATCGTCTCGCTTCGTGGGGCAGGAGGGATGCCGGACGAGGGCAGGGCCTAGAGCACGAGAAGGCGAGGCGAGGTGTCACCTCTTCCAAAGCTCGTCGGCCCCTGGGAACAAAAGAGAAACGTGGGAGGGCGACGAGGTGGCCCCAGCACCGAGAATTCTCGGACTGTCGGGGCGGGGCAGGAGTGGGAGGACCCTGGTCTCGAATTCCCTGCAGAGGATCTTGGCTGCGGCAACTCGGGGGCGGGGCGGGGCCTGAACTCGCTGGACCTAGTAGCCCACAGCCTTGACCGTGAACTCATACCCTCGGACTGCCCTGGTTATGGCTTACAGAAGTTTCATTTGCAACACCCGGTTCAAACGGCCACAGAGGCCTTTTCGTGCTCGGGCACCCAGCCGGACTAGCCTGAGAGTTTTTGCCCTACCATCTGATCCAGTCTGGAAGGATCTAGTGTTTTTTCTCCCCGAAAATAAACCCAGCAACGATCTGAAGTCCGGATGGGGGAAGTGGAGGGGAACTTCTTCCGATCCAGTTCTGAGCTGCCAGTGAAAAATAGAAACCGTTCATTTCGATCTGCTGGGGGTAACAGTGGGCCAAGGAGCTCCGAATTTCTGTGGAACCAGAGCGATATCAGACTATAATCAATCAATCCACAAATCACTATTGAACCTTTGCTTTGGGTTCTGAGAACCTCTTTCCGGGACACGTGTCTGCTAAAGTAAAAACAAAACAAAACAAAACAAAACAAAAACCTAGCCAAAGGTTCAACCAAGTCTTGATGGTGCGTGATTTTGAGGCCTTTATCGCTCAGCCCTTGGAAGCAGGCCTAGCGTGCCCTTCCGATAATTTCGGTGGAGTGGTGTGGGGGAGGGTAGGACCCGAGTCCCTAGTGGGCGCTCGGTGGGTTCCCGCGGGTCCCCGATGCCACGGGTGAGCTCACCAGGGACCTACCAGGACACACCTCCCCCAGTCCTGGCGACCTGGGCAGGAGACCCATCACCTCGCCGGCCCAGGCCTTCCTTCCTAGCCAACCCTGGGATGCAGAACAGCACGGAGTCCAGGGAAACACGAGCCTCCGGTACAGTCTGTGATCTGCCCTTGATCTCAGGGTTTTGTGCGGAAAATAAAACCACTTGAGACTGAAAACATCCGTCTGAAAAAGAGACAAAGGGGCTAGGGGGTGGGGAAGAGGAAGAACGAAGGTGCCGGCCTAGGGAAGAGCACCGGGACAGCTTGGGATAGGCGTGCGGGGCCTGGGACGAGATTCTTCCCTCGCGTCCAGCCGTGGCTTGGCCCCAGCAGCAGCCTCCCCTTGCCCATGCCCCGAGCAGAACCGACGCGGCCTCTGATCCTGGAGTCACTTCCTCCCCGCCCCGAAGTTCATGGGATATCACTGAACCGGGGAAAGCTGATACCGATGCCGGTTATCATCGTGGGCATTAATAATGCAGTGAGGATCACGATAATTAATAATAATAATGACGGGCCTCCCGAGGGGGTTCCAGCTGCCTCCAGATAAAGCGACGCTCGCGCTGAGGGAAGTTCTTAGGTGGTGGATGGAGCGGAGCGCGAAGGAAGCCGGTCTAGGCTCACTGAAGTTCAAGTTGACCGCGACGGCGAGCAGACACCGAGCTCAGGCCGCTGCAAGTTGGGCCTCCCTGCGGGCAGCGACCCGCAGCGCAGCGCAGGGTCCCGGAGAGGGGCGAGGGCTGGCTTCAGTTTCGTGTCTCTGGAGTCGAGGCAACAGCAGGTTAGCATTTAGGTCCGTTTAGACAGCAGGGCAGGGATGGGGGTGGGGGTGGGGGGGGACAGGCGTCCTCCCCCACCCCCACCCCTACCCCCAGGCCCAAGCCCAGGAGCCTGAGTGCGGTGCAGGCTGTTGGGCCGCGAGCCCCCGCGAGCGTTCTCAGTTGAGCAATTTTCACATCTTGACACTTCTACACTATTGCCATCTCCCCTCCCCTCATTCAGTCCTTCGGATTCCAAGGGCAGAAGAGAAAGGCCAAAGGCAGAAAGACTGGACCACCTTGTCGGGTCCGTGACTTGTTTGGACAAAGCCTTGGGAAGCGAGGGACCAGGAACTGGGAGCCCTTTTGAGGGAAAACGGCTCCCGCCCGCTCCGCACATCGTAGGGTGGACTGGCAGACCACTCCCAGGCTGTGATCTTCCTCCTTCGTATTTTATTTTCCTGCTGAAAACTAGGATCAGCGCCCCCGGACCTGAAGGGGCCTCGGGTGGCTCTCTGACTTTCAGATGAGGACAGCCATCGAACCAACTCAAGGCTGTGAGATTGGCCACCTCTTCTGGCCGTTTTCCTTTTTCCCCAGATGGGAAGAAAAACCCCAAGCCCCATGGTAAAGTTGCCTTCCCCACCCCCACCCTCATCTTGTCCTTCTCCTTAGATTTGGGACTTCTCTCAAAACCAATTTCCACCAAAAAAAAAAAAAAAAAAAAAAAAATTAAAAAGTTGAAACATTTCCAATAGGCCTTTTTGTTCTTGCACAAGTTATGACAAATATTTCATTTGACTCCTTCGTTCCCCCCTTGGGGGTGGGGGGGGCTTTGGAAAACCCTAAACGATTTTCCTCACAGCTTATAATGTGTTCAATGAACTCTCCCAAGGATCAGTAACATATGCCAATTATTTTAATAATTTCGCCTAATATTATTAGGGGTTATAAATTTGATTTTAATAGGGATCTGGTTGCTTCAGGAGTTGGCGCTTGGGCAGTTCGCAGGGCCGCTGGGGAAGGCGAGCCTAGCCTCTGTCACCCTCTGGTCACTCCCCCCCACCTAAGGCTGGACGTCTTTCCTCCCCATTGAACAGGTAGTGTGACCTCCGGGAGGTCAGGGCTGCCCCTCTCTCCCCAAGCGCCCTTTAGGCCTGGCCAGTTTGAGAGGCTCATTCCAGGGCTGGAGGGAAAGGAGAGCAGGGCAGCCGTAGCTATCGCAGCCACCCGCGCTCTGCGTCTCTGCGGTGGTGCTGGGTGATCCTCTGGAGGTGTCGCTGCCACCACCCAAGTCTTTTCCGAGCCGGGGGAGCTGGAGGGGGGAGGTCCAGCACCACCCAAGGCCTCTTAGAGCTACTAGGAGAGGGAGATATTGTGATGGCTCAGAAATTTAAAAATAATCTTCCCTATCTCTACCCTTTGGTTATTACAATTATTTTTGCCTTCTTCCTTAGAGTATCTTGCCTGAAAACTCTGATCAGCTCTTGCGGGGGAGGTAGGAAGGCTGTAAACATGGGAGAAAAGCTGGTGGCTGGGGCTCTGGATCTCACTTTCACCTGGCAATTTTAGTCTTGATATCTTATTCTATTTTATTTTTACTGAATTCTTCAAGAAGTTCTCTTTCCTTTTGGGGCCAACGGTTTGTTGCTTTCCTATCTATTCTCCTCCCCCAAGAAGATCAAAATGTAGCCTATTTATCACCTTCCCTTGACCATCCTGCTTATTGGCACACAGCTGCTTTGCTTCAGCAGGATTTCTCTGCTTAAATTTTCAAGCAACTTTTGGTACAAACGGGCCCTTAAAACTATAATCATTAGGCCAAGTTCAAAAAGAAAGTACTCTGCTCAGTTTTAAATGTGTAATTAAAAATAACTGTACCTCAGCTTTTCAGAGGGAGGGAGAGGAAAGGGGGCAGGAAAGGGGGAAAAACAAAGAATAAGGAAATGTTTAGTGCTCTTAAATCCAGCCCAAATAGCTGAAAGAAAGAAAGAAAGGCATTCCCTCAGATAATGGAGCCATTAGAAGCTCTGAAGCTTCCTGCCGCCATTCCTCACAGGGGCTTTCCAAAAATTTAATTCACTCTCAGCTATTAAACAAAGGACGAAGAAAATAATTTTGAGACCTTCTGCCAAAGAGGCAGATACACACCTTCCTCCCCAGGACGCATGTGCCTCCCGCCCACTCAGCCTCAGCCAGCCTCTACCCAGGTCAATCCTCAGCTGCCTCTTTCCCCATTTTCTTTAATAACTTTGCTAGAAAAAATAGTATGTTCATGCAGTTTCAACACGTTTTATTATATTTCTGTATGCATTACTCTCAAAACATCACAAGAAATGATCAAACCACTTAAAACCTTCAAATAAAAAATCTGAAACAGTTTATGCCCACAATTGTACATATTTATAGTTAAGAAACATTCTTTATAAATATTGTTTCCTCTGTAGCAAGTTAATACCATAATTTAATTACAAATGGATAAATATGGTAACGGGTATTTACAGAAGGAAGGGTGTTATTACGGAAAAAGCTAACGGCACGACGTTTATTTTTCCCCCACAATCTTTCATACAGGAACTAACAAATTGAACTTGCAAAAGCACTAAAACATCACATGTAAACCCAGCTAACAGAAAAATACATTCACAAGCGTTGTTGTTGGTGGTGTGTATGTGTGTGCTATGGGTCAGTGTACTGAAGAAACAGAAGGGAGACTTTGGCACGGCTCGTTTTTTTCCAGTCTATAGTTACATGAAGTTTACAATCAGGTTGCCTCATAAAAAGGAACACAATATTCAATACCACAATACAAAACAAACCATTTTCTTCCACATTACTTAAAAAGAAACCGGGTAAACTAAAAAAGGAGAAAAGAGAAAGCCCATCACTTTGGGGAAGCAAAGGGGAGGAAGGCGGGGAGGAACGCAGTCCGGAGTTTTACAAATGGACAAACTTCTATACACCAAAAAGCCATTAAAACCACCTCGGAGGAGAAAGGAGGAGTCCGCTATGTACACAGTTTGTCAGAAGACTGGGAACAGGGTGGGAAAGAACATGGGCATGGAGATTAGCAGGAAGGTTTGGTTCAACATTTTTGTGGGTTTTTATTTTTTTATTTTTTATTTGTTTTATATTTTCAGCTTCAAAGACTCCGGAAGGGGTATTTTTGCTCTTCATGCCTAGATTATTATTATTAAAAAAAAAAAAAAAAACTTTAAAAAATCCTTCTGCTGGTAAAATTTTCATCATCATAAAAATCAGTTTCATAATTTTAACAACATGATCACAAGGTGCCCTCGCTGCTAGCAGCGGGGAGGTTTGCTACGCTGGGGTGGGGACAGGGAGAGGGAGCGAGGCCCCGACCCGTCACACGTACCATTCATTGAAGTTGGAGGAGAGGCCGCTGTGGCCCCCGGCTGTCCCGCTGCCCCCGCCAGAGCTGCCGCCGCCCCCGCCGCCCGCCCCGCCGCCGCCCCCGCCACTGCCGCCTCCCGAGCCGCCTCCCGCGCCGCCACTGCCCGAGCCTCCGCCCCGGTGCACGGCGGACACCGCGGCCGCCGCCGCCGCAGCCGCCGCCGCTGCTGCAGCCGCCGCTGGGGACAGGTTGGAGCTGCTCTGGGGCTCGGCGCTGGGGGACACAAGCCCCGGGGGCGTGGACGACTCATAGCCAGAGCTGGCGGCCGGGGAGGATTCAGAGCCCTGTGGGGAGGACTCATGGACCTGCAAGACAAAAGCCGGGAGGGGGGACCAGAGGGGACTGGGTGTGAGTGCAGCTGCTGTGGGGCCGGGCCCCTGGGGGAGAGCACCCCCAGAAATGTCCCCTCAGCCTCCCTGGCCCCTGGGGACCCTCCCAGGCCGGCTGAGGTGGTCCAGGCCGGTGCTGCACCGCACCTCGGCCTGCCTCGCCCTCCTCCCGGCCGCCGCGGTGGTACCTTCATGTGCTTCCGCAGCGAGCTGGGGTGCGTGTAGGACTTGTCGCACATCTTGCAGAGATAGGGCTTATCGGAGGTGTGGACGTGCATGTGCTTCTTCCTGTCGCTGCTGTTGGCGAAGCGCCGGTCGCAGCCCTCGAACTCACACTGGAACGGCTTCTCCCCTGTGGATGGCAAACATTGGCGCTGGCTGCAGACACCCAGAGCCTGCAGAGCCCCCACTCAGGCTGCGAGGGGGCTGGGTCACGGCGAGGGAGAAGGGCCTGAGGGGGCTGGGTCCCTTAAACCAGTCCAATCCCCTCTGCGGCAGAACTAAGATCAAATTAACCGCCTTCCCGCCCGACAGTCCTGCTCATTTATTTCATATTTTACTTTCTTCCAGGCTGACGCCCATCTCCTCAAATTTCTCAGGAATGTGCGGTAGCTCCTGGCCCTGCCTGCCTTTCTACGGGGCTTCTTGGATTTGCAGCTTCTAACAAGTTGGTCTCGCCACAGAGAAGCTGTTATTATGACAAAATATTTGGGGCATTATCAAAATCACACAGGCTGCTGGGCTGCTGTCGGTTTCTCGCCAGGGCCAGTAAGCAATTACATTTGGAGTTGCTACGTGTTGTTTGGGGGCCGGGCTGTGGAGAGTGACTGAGCCAGTATTTTTCATCCAAAATTCTGCAAACTGAATTAATAATTCTGGTCTCACCTCCAGTCTTTAAAAAAATAAGTTGAAGAAAAGGTAAATATTAGAGATAAGGCAGCATCTAGTGACTGCGGAGAGGCACAAGCTGGTGGGCGAGGGTTGGGGGAGTCAGCAAAGCCTTTCAAAACCTCCCCGTTTAATTTTCTGGCGGCCTCTGCATCCTGTTGCCAGAATTCCAAACGCTTGGAGTCATTTAGAGCTGCGAGAACTCAAACGTCGTTCCACTAGGAAAGGGGACCGTTTAACGTTAAATTCCATTAGCACCTAAATTGTTTCTTAAAGACATCCGCTCAGACACAGAACTCGAAAGCGAGCATTTCATGCAAATAAATTTCTCAAATTTTAAACCTTGTTAAAAGCTTGTCTCGCACCTCGGCTCCCTCCCTTCCCGGAAGAGAACAATAGGCCGCTGGCGCATCCCCACTTCGGAGTAAATATTGACGGGAGAAGTTGCTAAAACATTTGGCTTTCTTTTAGGAAATCGTCTGGCACGATTTTGGCTGAGACCTGGTCATAGATGAATAATCTATGAGGCAGGAGGCGCGTTCTCTTGCGGCTCTCTCTTCTCACGCGATCCCCCCACGGGGCCGCGCTGCCTGGGGCTCTAGCTGACCTGGGGCTCTAGCTGACCTGGGTCCAAGTTGGGAATTGCAAACTCTCTGGTGCCCATTAGAGAATTTCACAAACTGCTGCGAAACCACAGTAAAGGCCCCGCAACCCACCCCGAGACGGGCTTTAAAAACACTTTTAAAATGAGAAATGCATTACAGCTTCGGCTTACACCAGACTCATTTAATGGGAAACAGTCCCGGGAAGGGCGTTTGGACCCCGAGTAAAAGAAATGGGAAAACACACAAACCACTCAAACAGACATACACTCCGAGCAGAAAAGCACATTCACACAAGCTGGCAAAATCCTCTCTAGGCTCGCTTCCCGGGCACCGAATTAGAGAGCAGTTTTATTTTGTGCTTTCCACTTAGAACGGAAATTATTAACCGGGGCTGAGTAAACGAAGCAATTGCATGACCCAAGCATACATTTGATGTGAGGTTGATCATTTAAAAGTCGATTTCCGCACATGGAAAAACCCAGCCCAATAATATTCTGTCATTCTCCAACAGAAACAAGCTGCTGGCACTCTCGTATACGCAAAAACACCTCCCATTCCAGGTTCCCGGCTGGCGGTCTGTGCCCAGCGTCGGCACACACAGTCTCTCAGGCTGTGCGTGTCTCCCCTCCGCGCCTGGTCCCTATCCCAGCCCGCGGTTACCTGTGTGGGTCCTTTTGTGAATCTTGAGGTTCTCGGAGCGCGCGAAGACCTTGCCACAGCCCGGGAAGGGGCAGGGGAAGGGTTTCTCGCCTGTGTGCACGCGGATGTGGTTGACCAGTTTGTATTTGGCCTTGAAGGGCTTGCCCTCGCGCGGACACTCCTCCCAGAAGCAGACGTGGTTGCTCTGCTCCGGGCCGCCGACGTGCTCCACGGAGACATGGGTCACCAGCTCGTGCATGGTGCTGAAAGTTTTGTTGCAGCTCTTCTTGGGGTTGCTCAGCTGCTCGGGGTCGATCCACTTGCAGATGAGCTCCTGCTTGATGCACTGCTGCCGCATGTAGCGGAAAAAGGCACCAGGGTGGTGGTGGTGGTGGTGGTGGTGGTGGGCCGCGGCTGCTGCCATGTTCATACCCATGTTCATATTCATGGGGCCGTACTGGTTGTGGAGTTGCGCCGCCGAGTAGGGGTCGGTCCGCGGGCTGGCCACCTGGCGGTATTGCTCCGAGCGCCCGAACACCTCACCGGGCAGCCCGAGGCGCATCTGCCCGTTGAGCACATTCTGCGAGCCGTGCGGCCCGTGCTGCTCTGGCAGGCCGGGGAAGAGGAGGTGGCCCTGCGCGTCCGAGTGCGCGTGGTGCAGGCCGCCCGCGCCCGGCCCGAACAGCCCGTGCTGCCCGCCGCCCGGCGCCGAGTCCCCGAAGCCGCGGCTGCGGAACAGGAAGTCCCGGGTGGAGTTGAAAGGAGGCCCAGAGTAGGAACCAACGTGCGCGGCGTGCGGCCCGAGCGCTGCGGCCGCAGCGGCAGCCGCAGCGGAGCCGGGGTAGGCGCCGGGGCCCTGCGACGTGAACGCCGAGCTCTGGCCGGGGGACAGCTCGTGCGCGCCCGGATTGAGCTTGAAGGCTCCCATGTGCGCGGCGGCCGAGTCAACGAAGCCGTTCTGCGCCGCCGCCAGGCTCAGTTCTCGGTCCTGCATCTCGGCGGCCGCGGCCGCCGCCGCCGCGGCGGAGTGGTGATGGTGGCGCGCGAAGCTGCCTACCCCGATGGCCGGGAACTGCGGACCCGCGTCCAGGAGCATGGCCAGCGCGCCCGCACGCCCCGGCGAGCCCCGTGCCTCCGCGCCGCCTCGACTCCCGCTCCCGATCCGCGCGGTGCGTCCGGCGGCCACCGGGCTCCAGGCGCAGGCGGTAGTGGTGGCGGCCGCTTCAGTCCTGAGAGCCGCTCTCCTGCGCCCGCCGCCTCCGCCGCCGCCTGGCTCTGCCTCAGGCGGCCGGGCGCGGAGCGAAGGCGCGGAGAGGAAGAGGAGGAGGCGGCGGCGGAGGAGGCGCGGGAGGAGGAGGAGGAGGTGGAGGAGGAGAAGAGTCCAAAGCCAGGCGGAGAACCAAAGTGTATTAAAGGAGCTGCGGCGGGGGCGGGCGGGCAGGGCAGGGGAGGGCGGGCGGGAGGAGGGAGCCGGAGGGAGGTGTGGGGAGCCGAGAGTAGAGGGGGGCTACCGGGGGGCGAGCGCCGCGCCGCGGCCCCCACCCCTGCGCGCACCCGCGCGCGCACGCACACACTCACTCGCTCGCACGCCCAGCGGACCCGGAGCTCGGCCGCGCCAAGCAGCGCTGGTAGAATGCAGTCACAACCGCGGCGGGGCCACGGTGCCCGAGCGCGGCGGCCGTGCTCACTCCAGGAAGGCGGGCGAGGAGAGGACCGAGGCGAGATCCGCGATTGGCACCCGGGACCAGCGCACCAGCGGCTCCACCTGACCGCGACGGGGGCGCCGGGGCGGCAGGCGGAGTCCAGGCGTCCTCTCTGGGGCGCGCTCCGGCGACAGCTCCCTCCCCCGCGGCCCTGCTCGCGCCGCCCCGCGCGCGGCGGGTATTGTTCGGAGCTGCGGCCGCAGTGTTTAGCCCTCCTCGGCCTCGGCGCTTGGCATTGGCTGCGCCTCGCGTAGTAAACTTGCAGTGGCCACGAATTTCCCCAGATGAAGGCAGCAGCCGCGCCGCTCCCCCTTTCTTTAAGTTGTGCCGGAGGAGTAGGCGGGGGAGTAGGGGGGAGGGGGATGTGGGAGGGGAGAAGGCGAGCAGGGGGAGGGGAGGAGGGGGAGGCTGGGCTGAAAAACAATAACAACAATAAAAAAGTGATCTCTCGCTCGCCTCTTCCCTCCCGCCGGTCGGGCCTGGGCGCTGGGCCCGGAACTAGTGGCCGCGCCGCGTGGACAGAGCGCAGTCCGCGGCCCGAGCGAATGTGAGGCCCAGGCGGGCTCTCAGGTCTTGGCTGCGGTGGGCTGCGTTCGCCACCGCCTCTGTTGATTTCGGTGGGCGCCGCCAACGCCGCAGCAGCAGCCTTTTATTTTTTACTTTTTGTCTCCTCCTTTTCCTTTCCCCTCCCCCCGCGCCCCCTAGTCTCCCGCCCCGGCCTCCCTCCCTCCCTCCAGCTCGAGGCCGGGCCCCCGGTCAAACCGCCCCTTTCACGGCGGCTCCCGCCCCGCTCGCCCTCCCAGCGCCGCGATTGGCCGCCGCGGCCTAGTCAATCCCGCGCCCCCGCCCCGCGGCCCGGCCCGCCCCTCGGTCCCCGCGCTCCCTGAGCTGCTCCCGGCTCGGGCAGCCGCCGTACGTGCCCGCGGGCCCGGCCTGACATCCTGCAGCGCTTCTCCCGAGAGCTCGGCGCCGCGGCTTCTAGTCCCGGCCGACCGCGGCGCTCCCAGGAGCCGGGCGTCCAGCGTGGCTCGGACGCGGGCCCGGGCCGCGGGGTCGAGGCGCCCTCAGCTGGGTCAGTAATGGGACGCAGCCCAGCGCTCCAGTCTTTCTGCGTAGGCCACCTACTCCCCCGGGATCCGAGCAGCTCCCAGCGGACACCGAAAACCCCGGGGACGCCTGGCCCGAGCACTCCTGGCCGCTCGAGATGTGGCTAACAGCTGGGTCGCCCAGCAGGAGGCTCTGCGCGCGGGGACATTTCAGGCCCGGGGCCCCGCCGGGAGCGCGCCACAAGGAGCGGCAGGGGGCCGGTCTGCTGCCCGCTTGGCACGCTCCCTACTCTCACCCCGCCTTTGCTAACTTGCTCTGTGGCATTGAAACCACAGGTGCCGGACGGTGGGCACAGAGAAAGCCAGGCATGCCCCTTCTTCCCACCCTCCGGACGCCCACCCAGACACCGCCTTCCCCGCCCCCCGCGGCGTCCCCGTCCGCCCCTCAGCGCGCTGAGCTCCCCCCCGCCGCTTGCGTCCTGCTCCGATTACAGCAGTAAACACTGGGCAGCGGCCCCCGCGTGGAAGGGGGTTGTTTGGAAGTCTTTTAAAGACAGTGTCACCCTCAGGGTAAATGCCCAGAAGCCGGGCCGCGCATCCTTGGGCTGGGAAGTGTGGGAACGCCCGAGACCAAGCGAGGTTCAGGCCGGAGTTTGGCTGCGAGTCAGGCTCAGGGTATCGGGAGAAGAAGCCGTCAGACTCGGCAGGGCTTAAACCTTCTAGAAAGCATATATATCCACTCCTTCTGCAGGAGCGGGGAGTGCCACCCGGGCGGTGGCCCGGCGGCGAGGCTGCTCCCTGCGCCGCGCTGGCCAGCGCCGCGGCCCCAGGCTGACCGCTGCGGACATTTCCTGTCCCGCCGCCCAAATCTCGCGCTCCCGAGGTAACCAGAGAGGGAAAGGAGGGTCCAGAGGCTGCAGAGGTGTGAAGGGACGGCCTGAGGCCAGCGCCTCGGGCGTGTTCGCCTGGCTGGCCTGGAGAACTGCTTTTATTTATAAGTCTCTAGGAGTTGAAATAAAATTAAACGAAGAGAAAATAATTAATTTTCAGAATTATGTTCTGAAATGAAATCAACAAAAACGCGGGAAGGATCCTCTAGCTCACTATGGCTGGCAGAACCCGGGCTGTCTTGCGCCGGCTCAGGCAGCCTCTCCCGGCTTAAGCGAGTCTCTGCAGGTTGGCGCTGGCCGCAGCCCCTTGCGTAAGAGGCCCTGTGCCCTTCCTCCGTCCCACTCTTCCCTGTCATGGGGGTGGGGGTGGGGGTGCAAGAATGAGGGAGGCTGTGGCCTCTTGTCTGAAAGCAAGGCAGTTTGCCTGGAAGGTGGAGATTCTCACCTTCCCTGAAAGGAGGAAATGTTCCCATTTCCACACCCCTCTCTGTGCATAAAAGGGGGCGGAGGGCACTAGCCAAACTGGCCCCCTAGGCCTAAAGGGACCTGAGACAGAGACGCAGAGAGAAAAGAGAACATCTCTGGCGGAAAGGCTGCCCTGCTACGTTGAATCCATTAAAAAATGCTAGTGCAATTTTTATATTGCACACTTGTTTGCTTTATTCATCAATTTTTATGGAGATGGGAAGCGAGCGCGAGAGGAGAGTATTTGGAAAGGCTTACTCCAAAAATATTTCCGAAGGAAAATGTTTTCTTGGAGATTGGTTGTGAGAATAGCAAACCTGCACATGCAGAGACCTCACTTCCCTTCCTTCTTTCAGGCCATCAGACTTCCAAGTCTTCCTCCTTTCCCACTGTCTTACCCCATCCCCAGTCCTCCCTCCCTCTCCTCTTTGACCCATTCTCTCTTTCGCTTTGATTTCGCCTTTGCTGCTCCCGCGTTTGGGGATCGCGCGGCTGGGTGCTCGCTCGCGCCGCATTCCGGGGGCCGCGCGCGGCCGGGCGGTGGGGCGGACGCCTTAATTCCCGCCGGAGACCCTGCGGGTTGGGCCCTCCTGGCTATTCTTTCCCGGCTCCAGTTCTCCTCTCTCTGCAGGGCACAGAAGAGCTGAGCCAAGTTCAAAGTCACGTCGCCGTCCCTTCTCAGAAGTGCTTTATTTCTCTACAAACCGCAAACCCCTTTACTTCATGACACTTTTTTTTTTTTTTTTTTTTTTTTTTTTTTTTTAAAGGAAGGAAAGTGAAGAGAGAGCGAGAGAGAGCAAGGGGGGAAAAAGAAAGCATGCAAAGGCTTTCAGAGTTACTGCCTCAAAAGTAGACTCGGGTTCCTTGGCTGAAGGAAAAAAGCAGCCAAGCGGCACATTGTGAGTGAATTCAGTTTTTCAACAGGTTTCTGGAAGGGCCCGTCTGTGGCAGTGTCAGGCGCGCAGGACCCACAACTGTCTCCATCCGGCAAACATGTCCCCTCTTTGTAAGTTTCCCAAAACTATGCTTCCGAAATCTTGCGGAGGCTGCGCGCCGCTGGGCCACAGGCCGGGGCTTGAGCGGATCCCGCTCCAGGCCGCGCGGGCCGGTGTTCATTTCTTTGCAAGTAGAGGGAATGGCAGCGTGATGGAGAATTGGGGTTGTCTTCAAAAACCAGAAAATCCCGCCAACACCCGAGCCCCCATCAACCAAAGCACCTCGTTGCCGTTTGTGGGCATCTGTGAACAGTGTTGACTGAGTTCTTTTGTGGTATGGGATGTGTTTTGTTTACCTATGCATAAATATAGCGTGTATGCACACACTATACCCTCACACACACACACATAGGTATACATTGCTGGACAGGAGAAGCCAAAGAACAGGCAAACAAAATTGACCTTTACATTGAAAAGCAGAAGCTCTCGGTTGCCACACCACTCAAACTTTTAATTTTCCTCTTAAGGAAGAAGGTGGAAATGGGGGTAGTGGGAAAGAGTTGAGAGAATAAATGAGAGAAACAAGCGACAAAAAAAGGGGGGGATTTCATAGGATTCCAGCACCATCATCTGTATCACAGACTCATAAATTCAACAAGATCATCAACAGGATATTAAGTTGCAGGGCACCTTTGATTCCGCCTTCTCAGCTACTCCTGGGCTGGGTGACCCCTGACCCATGAAGGACCACATGTGTGGTGCGGGAGCCCCTTCTATAAAACCCACCTAGAACAAAAGTTCTTTGTTAGTGCTTTAGAGAAGTGTAATGTAAAAGAAGGGGAAATTGTGAAAATCTCAGCCAATGTTGTAACTTTTAAATACCATTTTTAAGAAGTGGGGGTGCTGAATGAGGTTGTGATAGGATAAGGCCCTCTCTAGTTTGCTAAAAGAATGTCTTTTCTTCCTACAGTTAAAATTTACTGTCCTGTAACTGGGCTTATAAAAAGTCTCCATATAAAATATGTGCTCACCAGCAGTTTAGTGATAGGGGTGCAAATATTTGTGTATTTGTCAAAAGGGACTCAGAAAAAATAGAAGCTATTAACCACCCTGGACTTTACCCCTGCATTGGTGATAGTCAGTGGTTGTGGTTTTCCAAAAGGAAGAGAATTAATTGTCCTTACTTGTCTTCTCTTTCCTGATGGGAGTGATTCTACTGCTGAAAAACAAACAAAACCAAACAAAAAATAGGAGACATTAGCTAATGTGAATGTGTTTAATGTTATTCTGAAGACCTATCCTTTGGGCTCCCAGGCGAACTATATCCAGAGAGATTGAATACAGATGACAGGCGAGCAGCTTTCCAATAAACTGTAGTATTATTGCAATAGACTTTGTAATACAATTTATGCTGTCATTCATAAATAACAATGCCATATGTCAACCATATTGCTTACACAAGTAAATCCATCAACGTGTCACTATTTGATTTATCTCAACAGCTTCTTCAAATATTGAAGTATAGATATTGGAAGGGGTGTGGAGTGAGAGGAACTACCCAAGAAATTTGAGATTTTATTTTTAACTGCACAACCTCTACTTCTTCATTTCCCATCCAAAAACATCCTAAAGGGTAAGAGATGAAGGGGAGGAGAAGCACATGGAGGGGCCAACACAAATAAATATTGAGTGGTTATATGAACTGTGAACATGCAAGCGAGTTCTGTGGTTGTTTTGACCTTCTGGACATATTTTAGAACACTAATGCATTTCCCAAGAAATTGTCAATCCTAATGGTCAACTGTAGGTCAAAGGTCTTTCTCCAACAACCTCTATCTCTGAGAGTAGAAATGACTGCAAACCAAATGAGAGTATTTGGCGACAGGCAAATTTTATTCAACTTATTCTTTAGAAGTAAGGAAGTAAAGGGAGTGATAGTTTTTCAGTGGTTTTCAACCACAAAGGTGAGGTGGACATGGGATAGGCCCATTTCATGACTGTACAAACAACAAGACAAAACAAATCCCCACGGAATCCAACATATCAGTCACCACCACACAGCCCCAGTCTTCTGCCTTTTCATCCTCGTTAAGTCTACATAAGTGTGATAGGGCTATTAGAAGCACTTTTCTGGATACTCTTAGCTCCACACATATCCGTTGAGCCTCAGGACTCAGCGCCAGCTCAGGAGGGCGGTAACCCTCGAAGAGCCCCTGAGAGGACTGCGAATTGCGGAGCGATTCTGAGCACCCAAAGGCCTTGGGCCAGTCGCAGCCCCCACGCAAGTCAGATTGCGAGTTGCCAAGGCCGGAGGGTGGGGATGGGGATCTGGTCCCTGCCTCGTGCAGACGGGGAGGCCGGCCAGGAGAGGCTGCCCTGAAACTCCCTGCCTAGCCTGGCGAACCTGATTTGGGGAAACCCTTGGACCCTAAGTCACCATCACTCACGGCCGTGGCGAAGCTCTACTAAAATGCAACTGTGCTGGTGCCTTTGCCCACCCCGCCCTAGCTTTTAGGAAAGGTCTCAGTGGACCATCAGGCCCTTCCCAGTGTCTGCTAGCAACCCCCTACTTCTGCGCCTATTAAGCTCCCATTGGCGCCCTTGGGCTAGGGTTCAAAGGTCCTTCGATTCCTCTAGTAATTCGGGTGCCCCATTCGCCCTTGAACCCGCCCCTGGAGCGGCCCAAATGACACTAGATGCTCCAAACCCGCCGACACCCAGCCCTTCTACAGGGAGGCCGCTCTCACAGAAACCACGCGGGACCAGCGAGTCGTAAAGCAATTGCAGGGGCAATAAAAGGCAGTTCGGTGGGTCCCCCAGCTCCTTTCTTTTCCACCCCATCGTCCCCGAGATCCCCCCGCCCTCCGCCTGCAGAAACAATCAAACAAAGGCTCAAAAGCCAGGAAATGTCCAATTCACTTCCCTTGGAGTTTATTAATTGCCTACACCCATCGCAGGAAACTTGGCTGTGTTCGGTGACATACAGAGGGCACCGGGGAGCGGTGGAGCCTCAGTCCCCCGACTCTGCGCAGCGGGAAGCCGCAAGCGCCAGCTCGAGCATCCCCAGAGATGGGGTACCGTGGCCTCCAGGCAGCTGAACGTGGTTAGCTCAGCTAACCTGGGTTCTGGTTAGCTGGTCATTTACTGGGCCTCTCATCTCCCCAGCCTACTCGCTACTTTGTCTGGGTCTGGAAGGACTTTGGGGTTCGGGGTGCAACCTAGAGGTCTGGAAATGGACACCCCGCAAGAGCCCTTGCTAACTCCAGAAAGGACATTTCCATGGCTTGCCACTTTGCTGCCACCACACAGGCACCTCCGCTGCAAAACGCAGAAAGAGCATGGGTTTGAGGACTGGCCCTGACGACCAACACCACCGTCGAAATGTGCGGGCCAAACCCACAGAAGAATTGGCATAATGCCTTCCACAGCCCCCTGCTTTTAAAACTAGTATTATAATTCCCTTCAGCGCCCTGGAAATTGTTGGTGTTTATTTAGGAAGTGTGACAGAGTTATTGGGTCTTCAGAAACTTGGGATGTTAAGGGGGTTTGATTTGGCTCCCAAATAGCTTGAAAAAGAAACAGCGCACCTGGGGTCAGGCGGGTCATCACAATAACAAAAAGCGCTTCTACAAAATAAAAAGCTCTTTTATAAAGAAAGGCAATCCCGGAAATCCACTGCAAGCCTTCCTGATGACCATCTAGCTAGGCCTATTCTCAGGTTTAATTGGCAGGCGGTTTATTGGCGCCTTATTGGTGTTGATTGAAATTTTGCTCCCAGTCTTTTCTTTTAAGAATTAGCATCTCAAGTCGATTTACCTGAGTCAATTATCTTTTTAGGGTCTAGGTTTGGTCATAAATTTGCAAATATTCATTAAACTCACTTTGTAAATATCCTTCTTTCCTATCGCTACCCAAATCTCTATTATTTCCTAAGAAAGTCTTTTCTTTTTTAAGGCTTCCATAAAAAGAAATTGATCAGGGAGCTATATTTGAATTAAGACATATTAAATCGATGACAGATACATATCACGCTGTGTTTAACAAGAGTTGTACAAGGAGGCGGGTTCCAGATTCCGCACGGCTCTGCTACACCATTATTCACATTTTTACAGCCTTTCCTTCATGCCTTCACCCATTAAACCATTAAATTTCAGCAATTCAATAAAACAAAGCAGTTATAATTTTGACGAAAAGCTATTTTGAAGGGGGTGGAGGTACCCATTTTATTGCACAATAAAAATGCTGAACAGTCCATATTAAAGGCTAGCTTGTGTTTATTTTCTTCTTTCTTTATTCATTCTTTTTGTTTTGTTTTGTTTTTACTTATAACCTGCAGGATTGAACCCAAAGCTGCCATTACTACAAGAATTAATGCTTATTGCCAAGAAATTCAAATAATGGAAACTCATTGGAAAGGTTCGGAGAGGAAACGAAGACAGTGATAATTCCAAATATGATGTTTTCTTCATATACTATCCATGGAGATGGCACAGTTCTCTATCAACCTCTGCCTGGTTGGCTTGAAATGTTTTAAGTCTTTGATATAAAAATTGTGAAAGGACTGGTCCTTTCCAAAGAGAGATGATTTTGTTACCGCTGTTTATTAAATGTTTTTCGTTTTATTTCCACACACGCCTTTAATTCCCCATATTTGAACTTCATCGAAGCTTAAAAGTCCATTTAAAATTTGATGGTAGCATTGTCTTTGTTTGCTTGTCAGTTTTATAAAAGAAATGACATTCCTAAGTCTCATACCGAAGCCCCCTGTTAAACATCGTTCACACCAATGTAAATGGCGCTATCGAATCAACTCTTTTGAGAATATTTCTGATTACTTCCCAGGGCCACCTCCCCGATAACGGCTTTGTGTAGTCTACTTTTACTTGGACTGCAAACGAATTAAGTTGGAAACATGTTTTATTGTATCCCCAAAGAAAACAAATCACGTTCTAATCATTATTATTATTATTATTATTATTATTTACAAGTAATGTTACAGATGGCAGCAAAATACAAATTTTAAAACCCTGACTTTAATATTTGAGCATTTTGGAACATCACAAATTTCAAAAATGTTTTCTTTTAAAATCTGAAAAGGACACTTTGGGGAAGTAAAACCCCTAATTTGGGGGGAGGGTCCCACATTTCTCCGCCCACCAAAAAGTGAAGGAGGGAATTTCTATTTTTAAAAAATCGATTTGATACCAAACCGCTGGAAAGGGATGGGATTCGTTTTAAAAGCCAGTTTTTATGGTTTTCAAATAAGACATCTTAGAGGTAGACTGGTTTATTAGAAAACGATAAGAAGGCGAAAGATTATTCTATCAGTAAATAAAAAGCAAATATATTTCTTGATTTCAAAATAATACTTTATTGTATCAGTTCTAATTGTGGACCAGTCAAAGAAACTGAGGTATACATGTGGACTGTGGACTGCGATCTGGACCGGAAGGAGAAATTCTGCTTAAAGGACGGTGCTCATTTAGCGGCTTCTCTCTGAAGAGATGCCGTTTGGCCTGCCCTGCCACTGTATCTCCGAAAGGCAAAAGTTAGAATTGCTGCCCGATCTCCTCTCCCCCGCCTCTACAGTAGATCTAATTGGAAGTGGCAGATCTAGAACCGATGAGTAGTGAGATTACACTTCCAGCCAACTCCTTTGAACCATGTTGAAAAGGACTCCATGAGCTAAAAAGTCGAGGTAAAACGGTTCCTTTGGGGGAAAGACTTATTTTGACTTCACCTGGTGTTTCGCGGAGCCAAATCACTCCAGTTGTCTTGCAACCAATAGACTTTATCTTCTTCACTCCGTCTACTGTCTGTGCGCCCTAGGTGAGCGCTAGGCACGTAGGGTGTCCAAACAAGAAGTTTCTAGCATCACCACTGCAGGTAGGACCCTCCTCTCCCAAAGAGCAGCCCAGGGCTCTTCCACCCCCCAAGGGAAATGGAAGTAGAAAGTACTTGGGTGCCAGAAGGCACACAGCGAGAAGTGAGGCCGAGGTTTTTGAAACTGGAACTGCCCCTTGGGAATCCTCAACCCGTCACCACCCCGCGCCCTCTGCCCGCGTGCCGGCGCGCGCTCCGCTAGGTGCGTCAAGGGTGAGCGGGGCGCTGCGCGCGCAGGCCAGGCTCAAACTTTCTGCAAGTGCAACTTGGGCATCCCTGGGGAGGCGGGGACGCCGGGCTCCAGCGAAGGAGGGGGCGCGAAGCGAAAGCGCAGGCGGCCGCGAGCACGGGGGCGGATCCCCGCTGGGTCGAGGGCCTGTACGAGAGCCAATCGGGCAGCCGAGGCTACTGCCAATCACGCGGCTCCCTCCAATCCCACCCGTGCCATTTCCAAAATCTCGGTCCCACTGTGCAGCTCAAATGTGGTGTTCACTCTGCCAATCGCTGGAGGATAGAGTGGGAACAGGAATAAGCATAGTTAGGAGGCCAGGACAAAAGAAGTTAAAGAGCGCCTAATATATACATGTTTTTGAAGGCGGGCAGAGGGAAAAAAGTCCCCCCAGGGAGGGTGTATGGGCCTGATTGTGTAGTTCTGATGGAGCCCCCTTTGAGCAAGAGGAACCCGCCAGCGCTGAGATTAGCGGATTTGGCAACGGCTCAGGTCCAGCCGCTTCAGAATATGACAGGCTTCCCGGCGCTGGCCGGCCCGCCCGCCCACTCCCAACTCCGCGCCGCCGTCGCGCACGTCCGCCCGCGGGACCTGGGCGCTGACCCCGGCGTGGCCACCACTCCGCTCAGACCCGAGCACATGGCCCAGGCGAGCGCGCTGGGCCTCAGCCCTCCCTCCCAGGCGCTCCCGGCACACCCCGAGGCTCCGGCAGCCGCCGCCCGTGCTGCAGCCTTGGTCGTGCACCCCGGCGCGGGCAGCTACCCCTGTGGTGGGGGCAGCAGTGGCGCGCAGCCCTCTGCGCCCCCGCCCCCAGCCCCTCCTCTTCCTCCCACCCCTTCACCCCCTTCCCCTCCCCCGCCTCCTCCTCCTCCTCCTGCCCTCTCGGGCTACACCACCACCAACAGTGGCGGCGGCGGCAGCAGCGGCAAAGGCCACAGCAGGGACTTCGTCCTCCGGAGGGACCTTTCCGCCACGGCCCCCGCGGCGGCTATGCACGGGGCCCCGCTTGGAGGGGAGCAGCGGTCCGGCACCGGCTCCCCCCAGCACCCAGCCCCGCCTCCCCACTCGGCCGGCATGTTCATCTCCGCCAGCGGCACCTACGCGGGCCCGGACGGCGGCGGCGGCCCGGCGCTCTTCCCCGCGCTGCACGACACGCCGGGGGCCCCCGGCGGCCACCCGCACCCTCTCAACGGCCAGATGCGCCTGGGGCTGGCGGCAGCAGCAGCAGCCGCGGCGGCTGAGCTGTATGGCCGCGCCGAACCGCCCTTCGCGCCGCGCTCTGGGGACGCGCACTACGGGGCGGTTGCGGCCGCCGCGGCGGCCGCCCTGCACGGCTACGGAGCCGTGAACTTAAACCTGAACCTGGCGGCTGCGGCGGCCGCAGCAGCGGCCGGGCCCGGGCCCCACCTGCAGCACCACGCGCCGCCCCCGGCGCCGCCGCCGCCAGCGCCCGCGCAGCACCCGCACCAGCACCACCCCCACCTCCCAGGGGCGTCCGGGGCCTTCCTGCGCTACATGCGGCAGCCAATCAAGCAGGAGCTCATCTGCAAGTGGATCGACCCTGACGAGCTGGCCGGGTTGCCGCCGCCGCCGCAGCCACCGCCCCCGGCCGGCGGCGCCAAGCCCTGCTCCAAAACTTTCGGCACCATGCACGAGCTGGTGAATCACGTCACGGTGGAGCACGTGGGCGGCCCCGAGCAGAGCAGCCACGTCTGCTTCTGGGAGGACTGTCCGCGCGAGGGCAAGCCCTTCAAGGCCAAATACAAGCTCATCAACCACATCCGCGTGCACACCGGCGAGAAGCCCTTCCCCTGCCCTTTCCCGGGCTGCGGCAAGGTCTTCGCGCGCTCCGAGAACCTCAAGATCCACAAGCGCACTCATACAGGTGGGTGTCTGTCCCCGGCCGCGCCGCCGCCGCCACCAGCTCCTGCGTCGCCGCCACTTCCGCCGCTGCTTCTCCTCCTCCTCCTGCTCGCCTTAATTTTTTCCTCCTTCTGCTGCTTCTCTTCGCATACGTATAACCCGGACATGTGACTTCTTTTTTTTTCTCTCCCCCCCTTTTTTTTCTATGAATAAGTAATTCGATAGCACACACAGGCCCCGCGTTGGGTTCCTACACGGCGGAGTCTCCAGCGCGCCCGCAGCCCCTCGGCCGGGATCCGCAACGCGCGCCAGCCGCCGCCGCAGCCACCTCGGAGCAGACGCAGCAGCAGCTGGAGCAGGAAGGCGCCCAGGACGGTCGGCAGCCCCTACCCGCCCGGCCCTGGGAAGTCGGGAAGGGCGATAGAAAGAGAGACCAAGGCCTCCCCGGCAAGCGCCTCTCTTCCCACCGGGTCGTAGGCCCCGCGCGGTCGCCGCGCTCCGAGGACCGGGCGTGGGATTTGCTGCCTGATTTGGGCCGCTCGAGGCAGGCCTTCCGGGAGGGGAAGGGACCCCTCCGGGAAGACAGGAATGCGCTTTCGGGCCCCCGGAGACCACTCGCACTCGCCCACTGTGACACACTTCTCACGTACACCTTCGCTTGCATGCGTCTCCCACAACTTTACACACTCATATCCTCCTGCGCCTGCACCCCATTCTCGCGACACCGACACCTGTGTGTCCTCACACTCACATCATTTACACGCGGCACGCGCCCTCTCACACGCAGTATCACACTCGCCCTGGAGGGTGCTGGAGTTGACATCTGCCCTTCTAGAGAAGGTTGTAGTTGCAGGAGGACCGAGCCTCCCGCCATCGGTGAGGCCTACCCTGTCGTGGAATTGGGGGGGAGCCACCGGCGTCTTGGGGACCCTCCCGCCCCACCTCAAGCCCTGCGTCTGGGGATCCCGCAGCGCTGAGGAGGGCGGCTGCGGCGCGGGGCGGTGGATGACTCCTGTGGGTCGTGTGCCCCCTTTAAGCGGACGAGCGCGTCGGGCGGAAGCGCTGATGAGTGCGAACGCGGTCGGGATTTATAGGGACAGACACGATTACCCCTCGGAGGACACTTAAGTAACTGGAGTTTACGTTCAGTAATCACTTGGCAGATTTATCGGCGCTGCCGCGGCCAGGAGGTAGCCGCCGGGGCCCACGCTCGGGCCGCGGGCGCTCGGGGCTCTGCGGGGGCAGCAGTGTCGGGGTGGCCCGAGGCGGGAGCCTTGGCCTGGCTCCTGCGGGCCGCCTGATGGCCGGCGGGGAGCACGTTTTCCCAGGAGCCCCGTTTCCCTCTAATCGGGATCAGTCCGCCTTAATGATTTTTCCAGAAGGAAACTTCCCAGGAGGCTCTTGTAAAAACGCCCTGGCCTGCTAAGCCGGCTGCTCGCTCCTGTGCCCAGCACTTCTCGGCGGGGCAGGATCCAGGGACCGTGAAGCCTCTCCCCAGCCCGGTCCCCAAAGGGAACCCCCAAGCGCGGTGCTGCGCGCGGCCTCGGGCCCTTCCAGCCTGCCCAGGCCTCGTGACGGGAGCGGCTTTCTCTTCGCGGCTGCCGGGAGCTGCGGGCGCGGAAGCCGATCCGGGCCCCCGGCTGGACAGGTCGCTCCCTGCCCCATGTCCCCAGTGGGTTCCCGGGGCGCGCGCGCTAGCGTGGGGTCGGAGGGCGAGGGGGACCCCAGGCGCCGAGGAGACCCGCGGTCATTTGGATTTTTGGCTCCGCGTCTCGCGGACGGTTGCATTTCCTGCCCCCTCCCAGCGGCCGCGTGGGCCCCACCAAGTGGAGCGTGGAGGTCCCTGCGGGAGGGGCGCAGGCGCCTCGGGTTCAGACGCCAACCCGCGCTTGGTGTTTCTGGCGGTCCCTGGGCCGCTCAGCCATTGGGCATTGTGTCCTGAGAGGGCCCATCCGGACTTCCTTCCCTCCCTGCCACGCCGCTGTCCCTTTTTGGGGTTATCCGGGATCCCGGAACGGATTGATCAAAGGGACTAATCCCCGGGCCACTCCCGAAGGCCCCTTTCCTGACCCACGTGCCCCCAATTCCGTTTATAACCGTCCTGCGAGTCCGACTCGCGCTCTCTCGGGAGAGGGAGCTGCTAGGAGCTGGCGGAGTCCGCAGTTAGTTCCTTACTTTCCCACAGGCTCCAGCTCTCAAACTCTGTAAATAGTTAAATTCTGACGTGACTCGTCTGTCAGAATCTTAAATGTAAACACTGAGGTCTCTCAGCCTTTCTAGTTAGGTAGAATTTGCTCATTCCCCTTAGGCCCCTTGAACAACATAGGCCGTTCCATCGCCCTTGCCTTTTCTTCGTATACCTCTTCCTTTATTTACCTCTCGTGTTCTACCTTTCCTTCCACGACATCTCTCCCTTTCCTGAGTCTAATTGTTCCCCTTTTTCATGTGCAGTAGAGGAGTTAGCACTGTTCAAAGCGTTTATTCACAACCTGGGAATATGTAGGTTGAATAGAAACATGACCATTCTAAAAAACAGCATTGCGCTTTCGCGTAGGGTGAATGAGTAAACCCACGTAATTACGCCTCCATATTGAAGAAAGGCTGATTTTAATTTCTTAAAAAGAATGTGATGTTAATTTGGTCTTATCTACGACTTAAAGTGTAATATAGAAATCAGGACAAATTACTGATGTTTTGATAAAAAGGGATTAGCTTTGTTTTTGTTGAAGCTCATCTACAGAGAATTTTTAGAGGTTGTCATTATCATGGGGTTGTTTTTTCTCTTTATACATCACTGTAGGAGGCATATTTGAATAATGTCTAATTCTGTTTTTAAACAGTATTTCCAGGTAGGGAAAGTTAAATTCCAGGCACCTGCCTGAATACTCTCAGATGTGCTAGCATACTCTGCCATTGAACCAGTTATCATTGGCGAAATGTTTTTAAGAAACTCACTACAGTAACATATCTGTGCAGAGGATGTAAGAAAATTTACCACAGAAAGATATGTACACTAAGCTGAGGCTTAATAGTTTCTTTTTGAAAATAAGTTATCCAAAACAAAAGAAAAATGTCCTACCTAGTGTATCACCAGAGTAGTTGCTGAAATGTGAGAAATTCAGCTTTATTTTTAAATTATTTACCTAAAAGAGGAAAATATTAATACAATAATATGTATGAAATGACTTGTTCAATTATAGACTCAACTATATCAAGTTCAGAGATGCCAAGGGGAGAGGGAAAATTCAGTTAGACTGTTACCTGTTGTCTTCCTTTTCTTGCTGTTTAACACCAAAATGTAGTGTGGCTGAATTTCTCTAGTTGTCTTATTAAGTATTTCCATTTCCTGGACTAGAGGCCTTGTGTTTAAAGGCATTGTGTTTGTGGGGTGGTTAGGCCAGCTTAAGGAGGTGACAGGCCATAAGACCCTGGCCTTTTTAAATTTTTTTAAAGTCTTTTTGACTAGTAAGTAATGTAGGGAGCTGTGAGAGTAAGTATACTTATGGCATAAAGGTACGTTCTGCTAAGACTTGTGGTCTTTATTAATGTTTGTTAAATCTCGTTCTGCTGTGCTCTTAACCGCCCTGCAAGTATTGAGGAAAGCTATAGAATGCAGAGGCCAACAGCCTATTCTCTGCCCAGCTAGCCCTGTAAAAATCTAGTGGTGGGAGTGTGTTTCACAGGTACCTCTATTTCTAAAGAAAAACATTGTTTTGTTTTACCTCCTTCCCTTTCCCAGCTCCATATTCTCTCCTGCTGCCCCCCTCCATCAGTGAAATCCTGGGGAACACTGAAAGGAAATGCCATTATTATCATTTGACTGTACCCCCAGTTTACTTTTAATTTACTGTATGTGTTTGCTTTTCTCTCTTTTTCTTATATGCTTATTTCTGCCTGTGGCTTTGAAAGTATCATTTTGTGTTTATTTTGACAGGAGGATCTCCTGCTTGTGTTTTTGAGTGTACAGACCCTGAGGGGAGTGTGTCTGTCGGGGGAGGGGGTCTGCGGGTCCCAGGTGGGTTTCAGTGTTACATGCTGGCCCTTAGCTCAGCACTGGGGATCTCACCCTGACCCCTCTGGGACTGCAGGGGCTGACAGCCTCTCAGGAGCCCAGGTCCAGGCGAAGCTACCAGGCCAGCGGAATCCAGGCCCATCCTTGAAGTATCCCTTCCCTTTTGTGAATTAGGAAGAAGAATTAGGCTGGGAGTTGGCCTTTGGGAGAATAGGAAAAACACAACCTTGGTTCTGCTTCAAGATTTCTCTCAAGTCAGGGGTCTTGCAAAGCCATTGTTGACCTTTCCTGTGTTTCATTGCAGGGGAAAAGCCTTTCAAATGTGAATTTGATGGCTGTGACAGGAAGTTTGCCAATAGCAGTGATCGGAAGAAACATTCCCATGTCCACACCAGTGACAAGCCCTACTACTGCAAGATTCGAGGCTGTGACAAATCCTACACTCACCCAAGCTCCCTGAGGAAGCACATGAAGATTCACTGCAAGTCCCCACCACCTTCTCCAGGACCCCTTGGTTACTCATCAGTGGGGACTCCAGTGGGTGCCCCTTTGTCCCCCGTGCTGGACCCAGCCAGGAGTCGCTCCAGCACTCTGTCCCCTCAGGTGACCAACCTCAATGAGTGGTACGTTTGCCAGGCCAGTGGGGCCCCCAGCCACCTCCACACCCCTTCCAGCAACGGAACCACCTCTGAATCTGAAGATGAGGAAATTTACGGGAACCCTGAAGTTGTGCGGACGATACATTAGAATTTATGATTAATAATAATAAGTGAAATAATAAGTCGGAGTCTTTGGACCACATCCTAACCTGAGACAATGCCGAGCCTGAGACAAACCCGTGACTCAGACTTGCCACCGGGTCTAATTAGCCCTATTTATTCAGTATGAAACCCTATGGTGTTTGTACATTTAATTAATTTAATTAAGATATTTGGGCCTTTTTTTTTTTTTTCTTAAAAAACAAACAAAAAACAACCAAGCTGGACTTGTACATTGCAGGAGGACGGGGCTTGGGGGCAAATTGTACCAAGGAAAATGAATGGAGAGATTAGTTAATGGAGATACACACTGCCGGTGTCATATATATATATATATATATATATTTTTTTTTTTTTTAAAGGAGGGAGAAAAAGAGCATTAAGTCAGAACTTAAACACAGCAACAAGGCCCTCTGCATTTCCCAGAGTGCCTCTCAAATGCCTTTGACACCATACCGTGGGCTGCTTTTGAGCCTCCTTGTTGGACCCTAATTCTGCCAAGGCCTCTTGATTGTAAACCACACACCTGCTGCATTGCCAACAGATCCTGGACTGTACCTGTGTCCAAAAATATTTGTAAAAACCCTTTGAGTTTAATATTTGTAATTTTTAATTTCCACTCTTTTATTACTGATCTCACCTTAATACAATATTTTTATACAGGATTATTTCTTCAGTATCCTACTATGTGATTTAAAAAAAAGATGCAGCAACCTTAATATATCTCCATATCTTGTGCTACTGTGATTGTTCAAGCAAAAGTGGAGAGAAGAAAAGCTGCTGCAATAAGACAACTGTGAAACTGTGATATTTTATAAAATAGAAGAAATTCAAGTGCTTTCTTTTTCCTGTATGGTGTTTTTTTTTTTTTTTTTTTGGTTTTTTTTTTTAAATCTGAATTTTCAGATACTGCCTCTCCTAACTGTGTCCAAAGTTCTTCTGTAATAAAGAGATTCTGTTTTCGATCCTAAGTTCTTTGGGATGCCAACATTCACAGTCAAGTCTTGAGGAGGTGTAATGATGGCATCATGCCTATTTTTTTTTTGAAAGCTGTTTTTAAAACAGGCCAACACGTCTTTTATACTGTTGTATCAGCCTTTTAAAAAGTCTATTTTTCAATGCCTGAAACTGCATTTTAATGCATTTTCTTCCACCTGAGCACTGAGCACACCAAACTGGAATCCATTTGAAAATGACAGTGTGTGAAGTGTATGATTTACATTGAAAGAGGGGAGGGAGTTGCCCTACATATTAAAATTTTTAAAAGGTTTATAGTTACCACCAAACACTGATGAATGTGTGACCTTTGCCAGAGCTGTCAAGCTAGGATAAAAAAGGTCAAGGACCTAGGACAATAACTCTTAGTCAATTTATTTTCGGTTGGTACAACACATCTCCTGTGCAAAATGTAGTCCATCAGAAACATCATACAGATATACTAAAGAGCACTAATTTATCCTTAGAGACCCTGAAGACACCCCCTCCCCAGGGTTTGTAGAAATTGGTTTTGTGTGCTGTGAGCGGTTGATGTAGTCTTGTCATTGTTAATAACTTGTATGTGAACACTATTATTTGTACAGTTGAATTAATTTATTTTCAGACATCATGCTTTTTTTTTTTTTTTTTTTTTTCCTGGAAGAGTTCAAAGCACACCAAAGAATTATATTATACATTTTGGTGAAAGATTATCATTTATGATCCATGGTTTATTTAAAAAAAAAAAGGAAAGAAAATGGAAAAATATATTTTTAAGCTTACTTGAATGAACAACGTAATGTGAAAACCAAGACTCTTCCTGCATGTCTTTTTTGCATTGTGTTGATGAGATTATATATAGTTTATAGATATATTATATTACTAGTACAGTGCATGGTGCTGTCACTTGGAAAGCCTTTCAATGTTGTCTTCAGATTGTTAGGGTGAATATGAAACATGCAGACCCTCCTTTATAAAGAAAAAGACCTTAAAACTTGAATATGAGATAATTTTACATTTGAAAAGTTTATTTGATTTTCATATTACTCACTTTCAAAGCCCTTTCAAATAGAAAAGGTATGAACTTTTGGGGGGATAATTTATGTATCGTAAACTTATTAGGACAAAATATTCCTGATGTATAATGAGTTGTTTTATTTATACAACTTTTTCAATGGTAGTTTGCACTATTCTTTATTATGCTACAGGTTTATTTATTATGAAACAAAGGAATATGTATTTTATGTATTTTACCATGCATAGGTTAACTCTTTGCCACAGATTTATTGGTTCTTGATACACCTAAAATAAAAAAATGTGTACCTCCAATAGAGAGCAAGAATGATTATGAAGTAACAAATTTAATAAAGGTATTCTTATTATTATTGCTTATGTTTTACCTAATGGCATATCTCTCCTACAAACAGAACAGGTTGCTAATGGAGTGAATGTCTTCCCTTGATCTCTTGATTTCTTAGCCTCTCCCCAAGCAATACAATATTTTTGCAGCCTGGTTTAACTTACAACTTACAAGCTTATCTAGGAAACACAAGATATTTTTGAAGACTAAGCCTTGCAAGTTATACTTACAGTAGCATAAATCTTTTGGGTTACTGCATTTATTTGTTAAAATAAGTAATATCCTGAGTGATTCTAATCAGTGAAAAGCCAAAAAGTGAATTTTAGCATTTCTTTGGTGCCCAGCCTCCAAAAGGAAAAAAAAGAATGAAGAAAATGTGGAGGGAGAGACAGTGAGGCTTCTAGACACAAAGAAGGTGAAAGCAAAATCAGTCAGGGGCTGAGATAGGTATTAAATGAAATTGAGTAGTGGGCATCGAATGCTTCTCATGGTATGGGAGATCAAGATGCAATTTTACTGTAGTTTGTTCTGCAAGTTGAGTGGCTATTGGTAATTTAAGCTCAGCATTTTGGGGCAGGTGTGTTGAACAATTAGATTCTTGCATGGCAGCAAAATATTCAAGTGGCTTAAATGCAGGTATTTGGCTATGCACATTTACAAGGCTGGATGTTTGCTTGTGTTTTTGTTAGCAGATACAAAACTGATAAAAGGTAAATAGTTGAAAGCAATTGCTAGTAATGTCAATAAGCATTTCTCTGAAAGGTTATAGTGGCTTTTAAAAGTCAGGTTTGTTAAATGTAGTAAAGGTGAAACAGGTTGCAAAGAGTTGTTTTAAGTCAGATGACAATAACCAGCACACGAAGGAGAAAAACACTCATAAATGAGGGCCCCAATCAATGGGAAAACTTATAGCTCTCTAATGAAGTTTCTCGTGAAAAGAAGGGTGACACAAAGCCACCAAGACATGAATCATTCATGGGAAATATAAAAGATAAAAGATATCTGACAATGAGCAGAACCTTGTATAGAGTGTATAAAACAAGTTTCCCCTTCTTATTTTCTGCTTTAAAACGCACAATCTCCCACTCCCAGCGTTCTCTGTCCAGTCTATAGAGTTAAAATTGACCACTGCTCGTCCTGCGCCACTTCAAAGTAATTTAGTCCAGAACGGAAGGCTTGGCGCTCGGACAATCTTCATGGTGTGTTAAGATTTCTATGGCAATTGGCAAGCAAGACGTTCCCATCTGAATATGTCTCAAAGAAAGCCACTTATTGACACTAAGTTGGCTATCATCAAAGACTTCATCTTCCCTAGGCAAAACGTGGCCCTTGCAAATACTGTTTAAATCATCTACCTTTGTTTTCCAGGCTAGGAGAATCTTCAAACGCACAATTATTTGAAATTTATGTATATATATTTTCCCCATTCAGGATTCTCTTTGGTAAAGCTGATGGTCCTAAAATCTAAACTCCATAGAGTTTGAAGGTGGAAATTATATTCTCTTAAGGAGTTGGAGATGGCCACACAAGCATCATAACACTGGGGACAGGAAAAGAGGAGGCCCAACTAGCTGCAAACAGATTGCACTCTCATAAGTGATCTCTTCTACTTTGGGGAAGGTTTTGGAGACCATTGTTGTTTTACCCACCCAGTAATCTATCATCTATCATCTCTCTATCTGTTTATGAAATGGGACGAGAGGTGCTGGCCACTAGTATTTTAAAATCCCAGTTTGGTTAGGAAATCCAGCTCCTGGGGAGGGAGCAGGGGAGACATCTGGTTTCTCAAGTGATCACCTTAAGCCAGCAGTAAAGAAGGCTGATCACAAGGCAAACAAAACAACCCAACCGCTTATTAATAGTACTTTCATCCCCTCACATCACTCCTGGCCTGCCAGTCCGCTCACAGTGTAGCAAAACAGGACGCCCAGCCACGGAAGCCTTCCAGGTCTGGAGGCACAGGAAGGCCCGCAGGAGACCTGAGGTGAAACTGCCCTGGGGCCCCCAGTACACTTCCCCTCCGTGGACAAAAACTCAACCCCACACCCACGCACTCCCCGAGCACACATTAACATACACTGCAAGTGCCTAATCAGGCAGGGAGAAGTTCAAAGGCATGGTTTTTTTTTTTTGAAATTCAAACTACTGCTTCTATGGTCCATCCACGCGGAGCCATCCAGGATGGCTATGGTAGTGGGCAGGGCCAGGGGAGTCGCCAGCAGAGGGGCCACTGTAATTCAAGACAGTCGATGAGACACAGCTGCAGTGACCTTTACTTTCATGCCAAGTTACTTCAGTCCACTTGAACCTCATCAGAAATATATATATATTTATGTGTGTGTGTGTGTGTGTGTGTGTGTGTGTGTGTGTATGTATTCAGCATTTAAGATTCCTCCATAGAACCTCCTAGCTTGAGAGAAAGGGGAGAGAAAGAATGAAGAAAGGAGGATAGGAGCGGAGGAGAGTCGGGTGGGGAGTGGGTGATGTTCGAAGGGTGGGGGAGAGGGGCAGGGGAGCCAGAGCCCCAGTTCCTCTTCCTTCTCTCCCCACCTAAGTACTTTTATTTGCAGAGCGATTGTTCTTTGTTTATTTAATACAAGTACTGTGTGAATGGTGAAAAATAAACACGATGAAAAATAACCAAACAGATGATTCCTCAGAGTGAAAAAGCCCGGACTTAATAAAAGTGCGAAGCAGTCACCGCTGAATGAGAAACCCTTTGAAGTGGAACTTATTATAGGAGGAATACTTTGGGGTTGCCTTAACGACGCCGCTGAATCGAAAGCGCTCGCCTTTGTCAGCGATTTGTTCTCCTTTGCTGGGGTGCCCGGAGAAATTACTTACATGGGCTGCCTTAACATGCAGCCTGCAAATCAGTAACTTTGCAGCTCAGACTCACAGACGCCACTCGGCTGTGGACAAAAAGAGTCATGGGGGAAACGCACCAACCTTTCACGCCGAGGCTCTGGGGCTGGGGACTCACGGGCGTGTTGGGGGCGGCAGATAAGAAGTTGTATTACAACTGCCCCCCCTCGCCCAAGCTTCCCTCTTCTTCCCTCTGCACCTCCCCCGCCGCCAGTCCAGGCTGGGGCTCTGCGGGCCCGGACCCCGCTTGGTGGCAGTGGAGGCCTGGCTCCTCCAGGGCCCTCCAGCGAGGGGCGCTCTACGGCGCGCGGGCCGGGCGCGGGACTTTCCCAGCAGCCCGGGCCATATTTAATAAGGGTCGTTCATCACCGAGGCGCTTTGAAGGGTCGCCTCCAGCCCTGTGCCCATTAGAAAGGCGGAGGTGACATTTAAACTCCGTTTTCAAGGATCGCGGGGGGATTTCATTGAAAAGGCAACTCGTTTGTCTTATGAGCCTGGAAACAACCCCCTTCTCGCTCCTTTTGACCACATGGCATAACTCAAAAACAATAGTTCAAAAGTGAAATGGCATCGTGGTGTTCATTCGGAGACAGGCCCCCATCTAGCACCAGAGAAAAGGGGTAGTCCGCAAGACAATGTGCTTTTTGTGTCCGACTCTGTCACAAGGATTGTGTTGTTTGCTTTGGAGGCTGCGCCTGTTATACTTTCCTGAAAGTGCTTGTGTTAAACAAGAGTTATAAGTCATCCAAAACAACAAACATTTTGATTTTCTTTGCCTAAAGGGCTTTCCCTGGCTATGGGCACCGTGAAAAAATAATGTCCTTGCTGAGAAAGGAACACCAGTAGTAGCATTACAAGCGAGCGCATTAAATATTGAATGACACGGGAAAAAGAGCTTGTCGAGGGGCACTCAGCCTTAAAGTCTTTCTTCAACTTTGTCTTCGGTGGCTGCTGGACTATTTAAGATGGTATTAATTAAGGCAGCTTCGGATGCTGCCGAGCCGGCCGGCCCCTCTGCCGCGCTCGGTCAATGGGCCTGTGCCCCCGCGCCCTGCTCACGCGTTGGCTGAGCCGAGTGCAAATGTCACTTCTCATTTGGAGGCTGAAGAGAAGTGCCCATCCTACATTAAGGGCAGCAGGGATGCAGTCAGCAGCAGGCGTTAAAGGAATACGAGGGACTGGGGTGAGGGGAGGGGAGGCGGTAACAAAATGGGAACAGCTGCCCGGGGCGGGGTCGAGAGTGCGCCCCGCGCACCGCTGTTGGCACATTTTGGAGAGCGCCGCTGGCAAACCGAAGCCACGCGGGACTCACTGGGTTGGAAGACCCCTTCTCTTTCGTCGTTCCCGCGTGGGGAAAATGAAAACTCCAGCCCTGCACAAATCCATTAGGCAGGCTGGCGGGGCGTTATTTTACAAAGGGACTCGCTTCTACAAAGAAAGACAAAAGCTTGGTGCAAACAGGCGTCTTGACTGACTTCCACCTCCCCCTACAGTCCCCTTCACAGATTACAAACAAATAAAGCCCAAAGGACCTCAGCCAAGTATCTCCAGATCCAATTTTACAGATGGCGAAACTGAGACCTCAAGCAAGACTCAAAATGGTTTTTGTCAATATTCCCCGAAATCAGAGGTTGAGACCCTCTTTGAGACCAAAGATCCAGGCGGGAGTGGAGTTCTTTTTAAAGTCGCCAACAACCACGCCAAAATGTCCCTTTCCCCTGACCCCCATTGCAAGTGTTTGATTCAAAGTCAAATGGAAATTGGTTTCAGCAGTTGAAAATTCCTAACATCAAAAAAGGAATGAAGCTTACTGTCAACTGACTGTGGCATAAATGAAATGCACACTCGGAGAAACTGTGTTAACTATCAGTTCTTGATGAAGAGAGACAAGATTTGGCTGGGCAGAGGGGGAAGGGCATCCCGGCAGATTGATTTCTGCAGCCAGAAGCCCAACAGGCGCCCCCGTCTCCCTATGTGGCGTTTCACCTGGATGTGGGTCTTCTCTTTTGCCACACGACCCCTTGTAGGTGGGGGGAGATGCAGTAAAGTGCCCTCCCCACCCCCAACCCCGTGTGTTTGTGTGTGTGTGTGGTTGAGCACCCTTAGCTTTTGATCCATTTGCAATGTCTGATTCTGCATCTTAAAATGTGTCCATTCAGGGCTCCCTCTGGCCTTTTGGATAAGGGGCGGGTCATGCTTCCACCAAGAACCACGCTGCAGGAGAACTAGTCCCTACCCTTCCTGCAGAGACTGGAATCTGAGCGCGATGGGTGGCCGGGGAGCTCGCATTCAGACGGCCCTGAGATGCGGGCCTGGGGCCCTACGCCCCATTGGCAGCTGGAGGCGTCGCTCCGGGGCCAAGGAACGCCTGGCCGGGTCAGGACGCGGGCAGAGGTGGGCGGTGGGGCAGCCAGAGAGGGCCGCGCCAGAGCAGCCCACTCTCGCACAGTCTAGGACTGGAGTTCCTAGGCCCAACCGCCTACCTGAGTGATCTCTTTTGCACATCTTTCCTCATTCCTCTTCTCTGCTCTCCCTACCTCCTCTACTTTTTTGCATGAACAGGGCCCAGGCCAGGATAACGAATGCAGAAAGATGGCCTTTTGGCCCGGAATGCACGCTCTGGCGTGCGCATACACCCACCTCACACACACTTATACACACTCACGCGCAATTCAACCCCCCCAGCCCCGCCCCAGCCAGTGCACTGGGCACACGCTCGGGATTCAGGCACCTTGCCAAGAGCTCGCGAGCACCCTGCGTGGCACACTGGTTGGAGTTCCTGCACGAAGTGGCGGGGGTGGAGTGAGGAGGGAGGGGTGGGCGGCGGTGCACGCTGCCGACTGCTGGCGGAGCGCACAAGTTCAGTGCTCAACTTCCCGCTCTTAACGAGATCCGGGATCCCTTTGGAGAGTCCCTCGGGAGCTGGCGACGGGGCTGGGAGTGGCGTGGGTAAGCTGGCCCGCGCGGGGCGCGGGCGGCGGGGCACAAGGGCGCGACAGGAAGAGGGCGCGAGGGTGCCCGCGGCCGGCCGGGCGCTCCGAGAAGTCAGCGCGAGCAGCTGTGACTTCACCTATTAGCCCCGATGTCTTTCCGAGGAGCCTGGTGGAGTTAAACAGCCCACAATGGGCGCTCTGGGGCGCCTCCAGCCTGACCTCCACCCGGGTTTAATAGTTTCATAGGAACTTCATTAAATCAATTACTTAGTGAGCACATCATCATTTATTTGTAATTAGCAGCGAGGAGCGCGTTCTCTCCCCCAGCCTGCGGCCCGGGTCCCAGCGGGGTTGACTAGTTGTGCAAGCACTTTTGTTTGCTCGAGTGTTGACTCCCGGCATTATTCGGCCCGGGTAATCTTTACGTCTCAATCTAGTATTCAGGGGGCGAAAGGAAAACAAACAGGGCGCAGGCCGGAGGCCAGCCCTTTGGTCCCAACCGCTCCAGAACTCGGCCCTCGCTGGGCGTGCAGGGCGCAACTCCACGGTCCCCGTTCCTCCCGGACGGAATAGGCGAGGGCGCCACCGGGGCAGAGGGGCAGGAGCCAGCCCGGGGGGGTCCAGAAGGAAAGTTGCGAAGGAAGAAGAGATGAAGGAGAGAAAGGAGAAAACCAGGAGCAGGAGCGCCGGGCCTGCAAAACGAGCACAAAAGAAACGTCCAGGCTCGCGCACGTGTGCGGGAGGCACTGGAGGGGGAATGCGCGTTGTGCGTGTGTGCAAGTGTATGTCCGTGTGTGCAAGTGTATGTCCATGTGTGCACGTGTGTGTGCGCGCGCAGGAAGTGCGTGAAATCCATCCTTTTCAGCTACCCAGGGCTGGGCGGAGAGAGGGGAGTGGGAGCAGGAGGTGCCGGCCTGTGGTGCGCGGAGGCAGCTCGCTGGGTGTCCGGGCTGCAAAAGTGCTTTAATTGGGGGGCTGCAGCCCCGGGCGCAGCTCCACTGCGGCCCACAAATTACTAGCGAGTGGTTAGCGAGGAGGGGGGAGTTGCGAAAGCCGGGCCAGAACCTGCGCGTGCGGAGCGGCACGAGTAATGGCTCCGCAAGGAGTCGTGATTCCTTTCGAGTGTAATCATCTTTCCCCACACGCCGCAGCGCCGGCCAAATCTCGTTTACATCCAAGGAGTTGCGGCTCGCCGGGCCAGAAACGTGGGCGACACGCCCCTGCGTGCTTGCCCTGGCCCCGATTTCCGCTCCAAGCTGGAAGTCCTTCCAGCACAGGAAACGCTCAACTTCTGGGGTTATCCCAGCTCAGGAAATGGAGGAGGGCGGGGAGGCGAGGGGTCATTGATGACCCGGCCTGGGTTCCCCAGGAACAGGCGAATGTGAACAACTGTGAGGTGAGGAAAGGCCGTGGGGGAAAAACGCCCCTTGAGACGGCTTCCAGAAGAAACAGTGGCCCCTGGGGATCCTTGAGGTCAGTCTCTTAGACTTCCTGGGGCTGTGAGCTTTTGAGGACCGGGTCCTGAATTTCTTCCTTGGTTCTGACGGCCAGGCCTGGCTGATCTGGGTTAATACTTGCAGGCAGGGAATGTGTGAAGGCGGTGGTTGCCTTGCGGATTTTCTAACCAGTGGTTTCAGTAAAGATCTAATCAGTGTCTGGAGTGTTTGTACTCTGGTGGGCCCGAAGAGGGTTCTGTGGCCCTATGGTGAGACAGGGTCCATCCTGGAGCGGGGGTGGGGAGGCAGAGGGCTGGGGTGTGGCCCCCAGGCCTCTCTGGACAGCCCCAGACCTGGAGTCCGCTGGCTCTGGCTGTGTTTGGGTGCACACGTGCGCGAGGGCGGTCGTACTCCCAGGAGTGGGAGCTTAGCTTGCTGGGGAGCCTGTTGCCAGCTCTCCTGAGGCCTCCAGTCTGGGGAGCCAACTCCACCACAGTGCTTTGGGCTCTCAGGAGGGTGTCCTAAGCCTGCAGCTGTCTCACTCTCCTAGTCTTCTTGCTTCGACCTTTCCTCAGGTCTCACCATCAGACATCCAATCTGTTCCTCTCCCTAGCCTCATTTTCTGCAAAGTTGATTCCCAGGTCATTTGACCTCTACCCCAGGGTCCTAGGTATCCTTTGCCTGCAGGACACAAGGATGGGAGAGGCAGGAGCAACTAGGATCCTCTTTGAAAATAGGCTTTCTTGGCCTGGTGCAGTGGCTCACACCTGTAATCCCAGCCCTTTGGGAGGCTGAGGCGGGAGGATCTCTTGAGGTCAGGACCAGCCTGGGCAACATGGTGAAACCCCATCTCTACAAACTATACAAAAATTAGCTGGGCCTGGTGGTGCATGCCTGTAATTCCAGCTACTCGGGAGGCTGAGGCAGAAGAATAGTTTGAACCAGGGAGGTGGAGGTTGCAGTCCGAGATGGCGCCACTGCACTCCAGCCTGGGCGATAGGGCAAGACTCAGTCTAAAAAAAGAAAAAAGAAAAAAGCTTCCCTCCAGCCCCCCTCCCCAGCATGGCAGAGCTCCTTGAGCTGCCCAGCTGCAGCTCACCCTGCCATGGTCTGAGAGTTTGGGTCAGCCTAAAAAACAGGAAATAGATCCAGATAAGGACCATCAACCAGCCAGTCAACAATCTGGGAGGAGCACCTTTTAAAATATAAAAAGTGGTTTGTAGCTTTGTATAATCCTCTTCCCCCATCCCCAGTGAGTCTGAGCTGAAGAAGTTACAATGGTCAGGCTTCAGGAAGAATTACCAGGAAAAGGAAATCTTAAAGCATAAAGCCAAATATGATTTTCTTAAAAATACCTGGGAGCCTAACATGATAAACACAAATACTCCTTTGAGTCTGTTGTGCATCTTTCTGCTCCAGTGTACAGAATACCTATGCTAAATATATATTGATCAGACAGGTGCACACACACAAATTATAGCACGTCTAAATCCCACCTTGGAAATTATCAGACCTAGCCAAATTTAGGACAGCGGTGAAGGAAGCAAGACTGAGAAAAGCTACATTGAAAATAAAATTGAAATGTTCACCCATGACTTCTCTCTCTACTCCTCCCCTCTCTCCCACCTCCTACACCATTTAATAAAATAGCATCGTTTAGAGAAAGGAAGGCACGTCAGGGGACATTTTATGAGCTGGCAGAGAATTTGTTGAAGTAGTTGATTTAGAAAATCTGGATACTGACTGCGAAGTTTTCTTAGTCATATTCGTATTATGCGTCTTTCTTCCCAATCCAAGTCCTAACAGCTTTTAAGCCATTATCTGGCTAGGTTCTGTTTATTAATCAGGCTCTGCTCTGATTCTCTCTTTACTGGACTGCAGGCCCCTTGGCAGTCCCTCCTGAGGCCCTCCTTGGACCAGTGGGAGGCCGGAGCTGTGTTCCCTGCACCCTTTCAGGAGAGCTCCCCATGCAGGGCGTATGGGACCCTTCCAGGGTCTTTGCCACTGGACTCACCAGTCTGAAAACTAACAGGATCATGCTCACAGACTGTCCTCCTCTCTCTGGGAGGGCTTGTCTTGTCACCAGTCATGAGTTCCATCCTCCTGACCTGGTGCAAAGAAGAACGTTTGGCACTGACATAAAAGCCCATGCAGCAGGAGCCTGGAGTTTGTAGCAGGGTGATTTCGGATAATGACATGTATGGGATATTTCAGGGAGGGCCCAGGGGAGCCTTGGAAGGGAGGAACTATGCCAATGTTTGTCCCCTTTTAGGGGCGAGGGCAAAGGTTTGACTGCTCTGGCCGTTTTTTAAGTAAACTGACCAGAAAGAGCACGCATTAGAACAAACTGTGGCCTAGGGCAAGAGTCTGTTGTGTTCCTGACAGAAACTTCTGGGCGAGTCCTGGCCGCTGCTAGGCCACTGCTCCGTGTTCTCAGAACCGGCAGCACTGCTGGGTCCTTGTTCATACCTGCGCAGGACAGAACCATGAAGTGATTCCAGGCATCTTTTCTCAGGGAGAAAGAGCACCTAGAGACACAAGGCGAGTCCAGGAAAACCACTGCCTGTTAGCCACCCCTCCTTGGCCACGCCTCCTGCGATTTCTAGCCTTCAACGCCCAGATCCTTTATATCCACTCCATAAAGCAGAGGACTGGAGTCGTCCAGAGACAGAAATGTGTCTTCCAAGAACTTTAGTGTCTTTGGCCCCTGGCAAGATTGGAGTATTTATTTTTCTCCGACTCCTCCAATTGGAGTGATGCCTGTTAAGAAGGAAGCAGAAGCTGGGTGTGGTGGCTCACACCTGTAATCCCAGCACTTTGGGAGGCTAAGGCTGGCGGATTGCTTTTTGTCAGGAGTTCAAGACCAGCCTGGGCAACATGGCGAAACCCCATCTCTGCTAAAAATACAAAAATTAGCCGGGTATGGTGGCGCAAGCCTGTAGTCCCAGCTACTTGGGGGGCTGAGGCACAAGAATTGTTTGAACCCAAGAAGCAGAGACTGCAGTGAGCCAAGATTGTGCCACTGCCCTCCAGCCTGGGTGACAGAACTAGACTTGGTTTAAAAAAAACAAAAAAAGAAGCCAAGAAATTGCATCATGAAAAGTATAATATCCTGCTTGGCCCTTAAGTTTCTTTTGAGATTGGAATGAAGTTTTTTTTTTTTTTTTTTTTTTTTTTTGAGACAGAGTCTTGCTCTGTCGCCCAGGCTGGGGTGCAGTGGCCGGATCTCAGCTCACTGCAAGCTCCGCCTCCCGGGTTTAGACCATTCTCCTGCCTCAGCCTCCCGAGTAGCTGGGACTACAGGCGCCCGCCACCTCGCCCGGCTAGTTTTTTGTATTTTTTAGTAGAGATGGGGTTTCAAAGTTTTAATAGGAAGGTTTCTTTGGCTCCATGACTGTCTGCGGAACGGCAGACACAAAACTTCTTAGGCTCAACTGAGTAACAACTTTCCTGGGAGCTGGGTGCTCTGAGGCCCTAGAGGCAGAGCTGTGGGCCCTATTTCGGGGCACAGTAGAAGAGGACACAGGAAGTTGTAGACAAGCCTAATATCCATTGCTTGCATGTTTTCCCCATCATTTAAAAAAACTGTGGTAAGGCCAGGCATGGTGGCTTACACCTATAATCCCAGCACATTAGGAGGCCAAGGCAGGAAGACCACTTGAAGCCAAGAGTTTGAGAGCAGCTTGGCCAACACGGCGAAAACTGGTCTCTACTAAAAATACAAAATATTAGCCGGGCATGGTGGTCTGCACCTGTAGTCCCAGCTACTCGGGAGGCTGAGGCACAAGAATCGCTTGAACTCGGGAGGGGGAGGTTGCAGTGAGCTGAGATTGTGCCACTGCATTCCAGCCTGGGCAACAGAGTGAGACTCTGTCTCAAAAAAGAAAAAAAAATGTGGTAAAATGTATATAACATAAAATTTACCATTTCAATCATTTTTAAGAGATGGGGTCTCACTGTGTTGCCCAGGCTGGCCTCAAACTCCTGGGCTCAAGTGATCCTCCTGCCTCAGCCTCCCAAGTAGCTGGGACTGCAGGTGTGAGCCACCACACCTGGCTTCAACTATTTTTAAGCATACAATTCAGTGGCATCGAGTACATTCACATTCCCATGCAGTCATCACACCATTCGTTTCTAGAATGTTTTCATCTTCCCAAACTGAATCTTTGTACATGAAACAATAGTTCCTCATTTCTTCTCCCCTAGCTTCTGGCGATCTCCATTCAACTTTTTGTGTCTCTGAATGTGACTACTCTGGGATCTCATCTAAGTGGGATCATTCTGTACTTGTCCCTTTGTGCTTGGCTTATTTCACTCAGCATAATGTCCTCAAGGTTCATCCCTGCTGTAGTATGCATTAGAACTTCATTCTTTGTTATGGCTGAGTAGTAGCGCACTGTGCGTATAGACCACATTTTGTGGATTCCTCCTTCCGTTGATGGACACAGGTTGTTTCTACCTTTTGGCTACTGTGAATAATGGTGCTGTGAACACTGATGTGCTTACATGCTTTTATGTGTACATGTGTACCTATATAATACACTTTTTATTAAGGAATTTAAAACACTTTAAAGGGGGAGCTCCAGCCATGGATTTAGACTATCAGCTTTCTCACTTGGCTCTGGCTTTCCGAGGTCAGCAAAGTGCAGCTAGAATTCAAGGGAGAGCCAAACCATTGTCTTCCAGTTTCATGGCCTTCCCATCTTTGTGTGTGTGTGTGTGTGTGTGTGTGTGTGTGTGTGTGTTCAGACCTACCCAGTGCTCCTGCTTCAGAGGAACTATTAACACATTGATATTATCAATAGCAGGCAGTGCCTGAGCCATTAGGGATTTATGAAAACATCTGAAGCAAGTCGTTTCAAAGCACTGATTTGTTTTATAGTCAGTATTACATTTTATGACAGGCTCTTTTGCCAGCAAAATGAGCGCATAAGCATCATACTCAGCTCAGGAGACGGAAACCGGTGCCCTGGGCTGCCCTGCAAATTTGTGTTCCAGATCCCTTGGGAAGCTTCTGCAATTCACAGACAACTACTGATGCTTTGCTGAAGGGTTGACCGCGAACTAGACAGGGTGTATGCCCACCCTTACATTTGTGGCAGTAGAAAAGCGGCATACAACCCCTTTCCCTTTTCTGTCATTTTTCTCGAACTGAGAACACAATAAGAACACCAGTCAGGACCCAGTAGACCAATGTCAAACATTTCCTGGCCACTTCTGCTGCTTTTATTTTGTTCTGATTTTTTTCCCCCTGATTTTCCGGAGTTTCACAGGGGCAAATTCCCGAGTTTTGGATAAAGTAGTCTCAACCCTCCTGGGAACGGTGACGCCTAAGGAAAGGGACAGACAGGCCACTTGCGGGAGGTGGATGTATGATTCCCAGCAACCCAGTGACTGTCCTTCTCATTCAAACATCCCCCCACCCCCCAACCAAAAGAGCAGGGAGAGGGAGCAGTGTCCTGTACAGGGTTTGCCCGGTCTGGGACTGGGCAGGGAGGCAGGCGCTCTTCCCTGGGATGGGGGATAGTTCCTTCTCAGTGTTCCCAGGGAGCAGGGTTTGTCATATTTTACAGCAGCTGTTTCACATTCCCCTACCTAGTTATTAGACACGAAAGGGAGTAAATTAAAATAGCAAAGTAAAAGGAAATAAAAGGCGTCTTTTCTTTCTGTAAAGAGACAACACCTAATTAAGGAATATTTGAATCCCACAAAAATGCAGACTCTCACAGGTGACATAAAACTTCTCCTTTTAAACCAGGAACAAACCCCAGAAAATTAGGGACAGGCCGAAGAGGTAGTCCTTTAAAACAAAATGCTCCTGCCTCTGGAGACTTTTGACGTTTTTCTCCCTTCCTTTTTTCCTCTTCCACAGTCCTGAGGGAGTATTAAACTCAAACGACTCCTTTGAGTTCAACTTTTCTGGGCGGTAGCCAGCCAAGCATACAGCCAGCCTCCTCCCCTCCTGCCAACAGCGGCACTTGCTACAGCCCACAGCCTTGTTTTCTTCTCTCCCAGCCTCCTCCCCTCCCCAGCAGGAGCTTTTCAGCCCCCACTCACCACTGCACCACAGTTTCTTTCTTTTGTCCCCTCTGGACTCTACTTTTTTCCCAACACTTTCCCTAGCTCAGGCGAGCTCTCACCCACTCTGTCTTCCACTTTCTTTACCCCACAGAGCTGAGACGCTGGGGCCTCCTTTCTTTTTCTCCTGGGCTCTTAATCGTGTTCTTGACCAGAAGATAGCAGAAGCTTTGGCCTTCTTCAGCTTGATTCCACCCTGGGTTCCAAATTCAGTCCTTCCCAGCCCTAGCTCTGCCCTTCCTCCCCTGGGTGTGGTCTCCTTATACACCAGAGGCCGCTTTGGGTGTTGGTGCTCAGCCATTGTTGACCTTGACCTTTATACGGGAATGCTCTTCTGGGGCACTTGCGAGGAGTAAAACTTTTAAGCGAACAATTCAGTGGTATCGAGTATATTCACATTCCTGTGCAATCATCACATCATCCATCACCACAATGTTTTCTTCCCAAACAGAATCTTTTTACCCGTGAAATGATAGTTCTTCATTTCTTCTCCCCTAGCCCCTGGCCATCTCTGTTCAACTTTCTGTCTCTCTGGATGTGACTACTCTAGGGATCTCATTTAAGTGGAATTATATAGTATTTGTTCCTTTGTGTCTGGCTTATTTCACTCAGCATAATGTCCTCAAGGTTCATCCATGCTGTTGTATGCATCAGAACTTCATTCCTTGTTATGGCTGAGTAATATTCCACTGTGTGGATAATGAATCAATACATGTAAGGGCGTGAAAGCCCATGGAGGTGAGAGGGGCTGACGTCTCAGGCAGGACACGGGCCTCCCTACCTCATTTCCGCTTCAGGGACCACACAATGGTTAACACAGTGCTTTTCCTGTGAAAGTTGCTCAGTTCATTCAGAATCCCTTTCGTTATTGTTTCTAGGAGAGTCTCATTCTTCTGCTTAGTCTTATAATTGGGAGGGAAAAAAAGAAAGCTGGGATGAGGCTAAGAAAATATGGAATGTCATACCTTGAAATAGCCACAAATTAAGTACATTCTTAGTGACAGCTCACCCCAATTTTGCCTCTCTGGGATTTTTTTTTTCTTGGCTTTTGATGGCTTGAAAGTCCTGCAGAATTTCCCCAACATCACAATGCAGAGCATGGAGCCAGAGGTTTCCAGATTCCTGCTTATTAGACTAAACAGTAAAAGGAAATCATTTTTTCCTTTCAATAAGTGAGGACAGGCTGTTTTCTTGGCATTTCCTTTTGGGGATGGACACTGCCTCTGGCTCTGCCTTTTTTACTTTTTTTTTTTTTTTTTTTTTTTTGAGACAAAGTCTTGCTCTCTTGCCCAGGCTGAAGGGCAGTGGCGTGCTCATGGCTCACTGTAGCCTTGACCTTCCGGGCTCAAGCGGTCCTCCTGCCCAGCCTCCCAAGTAGCTGGGACCACAGGTGCACACCACCATGTCTGGCTACTTTTTAAAATTGTTTTTGTAGAGACGAATGTTGCCTAGGCTAAGGCCTGTTTTTCCCTGACCTGCTGCAGAAACAGATGTGTGACTGGCTCCGCCCAGTGCCAGGACCCAGCTCTCAGCCACACTCCTGCCTTCTCTTCTCTGAAACATGTAGGTAAAAAATGACTTCTCTAACTCCTTTCATCTATATTAAAAGGCATATCATATTTCTGAGTAAAGCCTTAGGTAGGATTTTTAGAAAAATGATCATAGTAATAATAATAATATGTTACATCGATGTTAGATTGACCTAACATTTTAAGGGGGGGCTTTCCTCTGCCTTATAGGATGTTTAGCAGCATCCCTGGCCCCTGCTGACTACATGCCAGCAACAGCTTCCTCCCTTCCAAACTGTGACAGTCAAAAATGTCTCCAGGCTGGGCATGGTGGCTCATGCCTGTAATCCCTTAGGAAGCTGAGGTGGGAGGATGGCTTCAGCCTAGTAGTCTGAGACCAGCCTGGGCAACATCGCAAGACCCTCTCTCTACAAAGTAGTAGTCTCAGCTCCTTGGGAGGCTGAGGCAAGAGGATGGCTTGAGCCCAGGAGGTAGAGGCTGCAGTGAGCTGTGATCACGCCACTACACTCTAGCCTGGATGTCAGAATGAGATTCTGCCTCAAAAAAAAAAAAAGAAAAGAAAAGAAAAGAAAAGAAAAAACATTTCTCCAGACATTGCCAGATGCCCTCTGTGAGGCAAAATCACCTCTGATTGAAAACCACTGAGTCAGGGGGCCAGCTGGATGGCCTGTGTGGCCAGACCACAGGGAACAAGAGTGTGGTTCAAGATGAGGCTGAGAGATGGAGACTGGACTGTGACCATATTGTGAGTTGAGATGTTACTGTAGGGCCAGGGAAAGCCACTGGAGGGGTTTAAGCTGGGGCATGAAATAATGTTATTTAATATTTGGAGGAGGGGTTTGGCTGTTGTGTGGGATGAGAGTCGGGGCCGGATGTCCTGGGAGCAAGCCATTGCAGTGCTCCAGATGATGGGGGAATGGGACGGAGAACAGCGCACAGGTCCGGGCCACGTTTTAGATGAGCAGGTGGCAGCACTTGCTGAATCCACAGAGAGAGGTGCGGTGGAGAAGGATGAAGGAAAGGACCCTGACCTGACTCCAGCAGCTGGTGGCGGGAGCCGCACCATGAGTAGGGGCAGGAGCTGATTTGGGACGGGAAGTTATTTATTTATGTGGAGATGCCAGGTAGATGGGAGGATATAAAATCTGGAGACCAGGAAGAGTGAGGGCTAGAGGTGTAGATTTGGAAGCTTTAGGGCATATTGGGTTTTATTGATATTTAAAACCATGAGTATTTAAACTCACATTACCTAGGGATATTGTGTGAGCCCACAAGAGAAGCAGCCCAGCAGAGAGTCCTGGAGGCATTTTAGCAGGAAGTGGAAGGACCAGAGAAAGATCCAGAGTAGCTGTCTGTGAGGCAGGAGATAAACTAGGGAAGGTTGAGGTCATGGAAGTCAAAAGTGTATCTGGAAGGCTGAGAGCTCGCTTGATGGAGGGACACAGAGTTTTCCAATGACACTGCTATGCACGGTTTGTGGACAGGTGAGGGTGGAAGGCTGATTGGGTGGGTGGGTGAAGCCAGGGATAGTAAAACCTGGACAGTGTCCCAGAGGGCTGGGAAGGGGCAGAGTCCAAGCAGGAGCCTGGGGGGAAGCAGGTTGCAGGAGTTTTTTACAGGCAAGAGATGCAGGGTGTGTTCAGATGCTGGTCCTGGTCCAAGTGGCCTTGAAGGGTCACGGGGAGGCAGAGAGAGATGGAGAGGTTGCCGGTGCTGGAGCAAAAGAGAGCTGTGTAGGAATCAAGTCCTTGAGCACGGTGGGATCAGAGCCCAAGTCAAGGGGCTCAGGTTAAATATATATTTTTTTTTTGGTGGTAAAATATATATAATATGAAATGTGCATTTTAACTGTTTTTAAGTGTACACAATAGTGGCATTAATTGCATTCACAATATAGTACGACCATATTGTGCTAGTTCCAACATTTTTTCATCACCCCAAACCCAAATACTCTGTGACCAGTAAGCAGTTGTCCCCCTACCCCCACCACCTTGAAGGCCGGGGTTTTTGTTTTGTTTCGTTTTGTTTTTTTGAGACAGGGTCTTGCTCTGTTCCCCAAGCTGGAGCACAGTGGCACAATCATAGCTTACTACAGCCTCGGACTCCTAGGCTCAAGTGATCCTTCCACCTTGGCCTCCCACAGTGTTGGGATTATAGGTGTGAGCCACTGTGCCCGGCCTCCACAGGCTGGTTTTTTATAAGAGCAGGACGTTTCAGCCCTAATAGCAAGAGGGAGGGATAGACTAAGGCTGGAGGTAAGGGTGGGCTTGTAGCTTTGTGGATAGGAAGATAAGGGGGCTTCTGTGGGATTGCTCCAGTATTCTCACTGAAAGCTTGCTGGAGGAAAGAGATAAGGGTGTAGGAGGGAGACAGGAGAAACATCTGGAGAGTGGAGAAGTGAAAAACTGAGGAAATGTGTTAGTATTGATGGCCAGGGCCAATGGTCCACTACCTATTTATATACCAGAATTTAAAATGAGGCCAGCCAACAATGGTGAGTGTCTTTTTATTTATTTATTTTATTTATTTATTTTTTTGAGATGAAGTCTCACCCTGTCGCCCAGGCGGGATTGTAATGGCACGATCTCAGCTCACTGCAACCTCCGCCTCCTGGGTTCAAGTGATTCTCCTGCCCCAGCCTCACAAGTAGCTGGGATTACAGGTGTGTGCCACCATGCCCAGCTAAGTTTTTGTATCTTTAGTAGAGATGGGGTTTCACCATGTTGGCTAGGCTGGTCTCGAACTCCTGACCTTGTGATCCGCCCGCCCTGGCCTCCCAAAGTGCTGGGATTACAGGCGTGAGCCACCACGCCTGGCAAGTGTCTTTTTTTTTTTTTTTTTTTGAGACGGAGTCTGGCTCTGTCGCCCAGGCTGGAGTGCAGTGGCCGGATCTCAGCTCACTGCAAGCTCCACCTCCCGTGTTTACGCCATTCTCCTGCCTCAGCCTCCCGAGTAGCTGGGACTACAGGCGCCCGCCACCTTGCCCGGCTAGTTTTTTGTATTTTTTAGTAGAGACGGGGTTTCACCTTGTTAGCCAGGATGGTCTTGATCTCCTGACCTCGTGATCCGCCCGTCTCGGCCTCCCAAAGTGCTGGGATTACAGGCTTGAGCCACTGCCCCCGGCCGCAAGTGTCTTTTTAAATACTGTTTACAAATTGTGGTGAAATATACATAACATAAAATTTATCTTGTTTTTTTTTCTTGAGACATAGTCTCACTCTGTCACCCAGAGGTTGGAGAGCAGTGGCTTGATCTTGGCTCACTGCAACCTCTGCCTCCTGGTTTCAAGAGATTCTCCTGCCTCAGCCTCCTGAGTAGCTGAGATAACAAGGGTGTGCCACCACACTTGGCTAATTTTTGTATTTTTTGGTAGAGATAGGGTTTCACTATGTCGGCCAGGCTGGTCTCGAACTCCCGACCTCAGGTGATCCACCTGCCTTGGCCTCCCAAAGTGCTGGAATTACAGGTGTGAGCCACCGTGACCGGCCCTGAACCATTTTCAAGCATACAGTTCAGTGGCATCAAGTACATTCTCGTTGTGCCACCATTACCACCATCCAGGTCCAGAACTTGTCCATCTTCCCAAACCAAAACTCTGTCCTCCTTAGACAATAGCGCCAATTCTCCCGCCCGCAGCCCCTTGCAGCCACAGGTGGTTTTCCCTACCAGTGTTCAGATGCAGACATGGAGTGGGTGATGGCTGAGTTACACAGGATTGTCGAGGGAGGGGGCAGCAAGGGCATTACGGGTGGTTGTGAGGTAGTGATTACAAGGGCAGATCATGGAACTCGGGCTCTATAAGCAGGTGGAAGCAGGAAGAGGTGTGCAGTGGTGTCTTTGGAGTCCAAAAAATGTTGGTATCTTTGTTCCTTTCCTTTCTCATGGTGCTATAGATGGCAGGAGTCAAAACTCATTTTTTATTTATTCATTAATATGGTTTCTAATTGCTCTGACATCTCTGAAGAATGTTCTACAGAAGGACCCAAAACGGCCACTTGAGTCACTGGCATGAGCTTCCTCCTACTACATGCCGTAGACCTGGGAAAACGTTATGGGTCCCTAGGATACCCACACACTCTGCACCTAATTAGGTAAGAAAAGAGGCATATGGTGTTTTATATGGGGAAAGAGGTACATTTTCTATGAATAGCATAACTATGCGAACAGACAGGCTGACAGATGATTTCACTTTATCTCATCACACAATATGGGCATCCTCACTGTGTGAAAACCCCCAAAGCTTCAGAAACTTGCTAACGTCCTCCTTGCTTTCTACATCTCAGCTCTTGCCTTTCCCTGCAGAACTGAAGTGGAGATGGGAAGCCCTCTCTCATCCACTATGAGCTCTCCACCCCGAAATGTCCTCTGGTGGTTTTTCATAGTCCCAAGCTGTTTTCTGCCTTATTGATGGAGTCATCTCTTCTTTATAACACACTGCTTGTCCTTTCTGGGGATTGTGCTTTCTGGTTTTGTCTACACATACATGTATACTCTTGGCCTGTAAGTTCTGTTTCTGAAAGATGCACTCGCACTGTGTTACAGCCACACCTTTGAGAGCAATGCTGGCAGGGCTGGGTTTTGCAGCACAGATGCCCTTGATGAGGATGGAACAAATTGCAGGGAATTTATTTTTTTTAATAATGGAAGAAGCTGGCCAGGTGCGGTAGCTCACGCCTGTAGTTCCAACACTTTGGGAAGCTGAGGAGGGCAGATCACCTGAGGTCAGGACTTCGAGACCAGCCTGGCCAACATGGCGAAACCCTATCTCTACTAAAAATACAAAGATTAGCTGGGCATGGTGGTAGGCACCTGTAATCCCAGCTACTTGGAAGGCTGAGGCTGGAGAATCACTTGAACCTGGGAGGCAGAGGTTGCAGTGAGCGGAAATCACACCATTGTACTCCAGCTTGGGCAACAAGAGTGAAACTCCATCTCAAAAAAAAAAAGAAGCCGACGTGGATCACATCTTGGATTTACCAATTGATAGATAAGCCTAATATCACAAAGAGTTATGTTTCTAGCAATACTTCAGAAGACATAGGAGGTCATCAGGATGGAGATTTTTTTAATGTTTTTTTTTTTTTTTCTTTTCTTTTTTCCTCCTGGAGTTAAGTGATCCCCCTGCCTCAGCCCCTAAAAGTTCTGGGATTACAGGCATGAGCCACCGTGCCTGCCCTCTTAAATGTTAATAGTTAGAGTGACCCCTCAGTGCTACCTTGAATTGTATATCAGCAATGCGGAACCTTCTGCCATGATGATGATGTTCTATAAAGCGCTGTCCAATACAGCAACCACAAGAATCCTTGCCCCCTGAACTCTTGAAATGTAGCTAGTGCCACTGAGGCACTGGATTTTTAATTTTATTTAACTTGAATTTAAACGGTCACACCTGGCTAGTGGCTACCATACTGGACAGCTCAGCTTGCAGTAGAAAGTACCAACTAACGAATGAGCTACAGGCTTTCCCATTAACATTCTCTAATTTAAACATTGTTAGCATTGTTTAACAAGTTTAATTCAATTAAACTTATTCAATATTTAAATTATTATATTGCCTTTGGCTGTACGTAATAGGCAGCTGAATAACTGGGGCCGTACGGGTGAGGGGTTTGTGTTCCTCCCCTGGCGAGAAGCTCAGTGGCAGTTAGTGGAGGGCTGAGCCGGTGGGCTGGAGAGGCCTTGGGGAGCTCTTCTGGTTTCCAGCTCTGACATTCACGGGAGTGACTTGCAGCCTGATAGTTGTGGGATGGCTGCTGTACTTTCCAGTATCAACTTCTGGCAGGAAGGCAGGAAGAAGGGAGATGGAAAATGAGCAAAGGGCAAACAAAAAAGGCTTCCCAACGGCGAATGGTACAATTCCATTGCAGAGAATTTGGCAATATATAGTCCAGTCATATTTTATCATCACCCTTCAACCTGGCAATCCCACTTCTGGAAATCTATCCCCAGTGGTATCAGGCATAAATACAAAATGGCTCATGCACAAAATTATTCACTGTGGCATAATTTATGATCATAAGACACTGGAAGTAACCCAAGTATTCGTCAACAAGGGACTGTTTGGAGCATCTATAATAGAGCTGCACAATCAGATAATGTGCAGTGAGGCCAGGTGCGTGGCTCATGCCTATAATCCCAGTGCCTGGGGAGGCCGAGGCTGGAGGATTGCTTGAGCCCAGGAGTTCTTTGAGACCAGCCAGAGGAACACAGTGGGACTATGAACAGGTGAAGAGTGAGACCCTCTCTCTAAAAACTAAAAATCCCCAAATACCGTGCAGTAAAAAAGAAATGAGGAGCACTGTGCATACAGGTATGGAGTGATCTCCAAAAGTCAAGGATATTAAGTAAAACAGAACAAGAACAACACGTATAGGTCTAGAGTATATAGCTGTATTGATAGGCAGCCTCATGGGTAAGAAAATAAGGAAGGAAACAGACACACACACATTTGGTTGTATTTGCAAGGCAAGGAAGCAGACAAAAAAGCAAACATTTGCCTTTAAGCGAAGCTGGAAGAGGAGAGAGACAGGTAGAAGGGAGGGGGGTGGGAAACTGGACAACTATGCACGTACCTCCTTTCATACTTGGGACTTTGAAATGTATGCTTTCCTATTCAAAAACTGAAATAAAAGGCGGGGCGCGGTGGCTCACACCTGTAATCCCAGCACTTTGGGAGGTGGGGCGGATTACTTAAGGCCAGGAGTTTGAGAGCAGCCTGGTCAACATGGTGAAACCCCATCTGTACTAAAAATATGAAACAAAAAAATTAGCCGGTGTAGTGACACACCCCTGTAGTCCCAGCTACTCAGGGGGCTGAGGTGGGAGAATGACTTGAACCTGGGAGGAGGCTGTAGTGAGCCAAGATCGCACCACTGCTCTCCAGCCTGGACAACAGAGTGATACTCAGTCTCAAAAAAAAAAAAAAAAAAAACCTGAAATAAATACTGTCTTTTTTTTTTTTTTTTTTTTTTTTTTGAGACGGAGTCTCGCGCTGTCACCCAGGCTGGAGTGCAGTGGCCGGATCTCAGCTCACTGCAAGCTCCGCCTCCCGGGTTCACGCCATTCTCCGGCCTCAGCCTCCCGAGTAGCTGGGACTACAGGCGTCCGCCACCTCGGCCGGCTAGTTTTTTGTATTTTTTAGTAGAGACGGGGTTTCACCGTGTTAACCAGGATGGTCTCGATCTCCTGACCTCGTGATCCGCCCGTCTCGGCCTCCCAAAGTGCTGGGATTACAGGCTTGAGCCACCGCGCCCGGCCCAATACTGTCTTAAGAAAAGCAGCACCTAGCCATTTTCTCTCTCGGTTCCTTGGCTGGAATTGGAATTGGGAGGCATGGCCAGGCCGAGTTGCAAGGGCAAGGGCAGTGGGAGATGAGTGTTCTCTTGGGCAGACTCGGTCAGGATGGGGCAGCTGAGGAGGAAGGATTAGACCCTGGGCTGGCTTTGCTCGGGGTCCACTGTGGCCACCATGTGTCCTGAGGAGAAGGCGGCCAGGCCTGGGAGTGTGCCAGGGCTGCTTTAGGACTCAGGAGAGCTGGTGCTGATGCACCATTCACCGTGAACAGGAGCCGTGCTCTGAGCACCACATGTCCTGCCTCAAAGCAACCAGCCGTTTTCATCATCCTCTTTGTGTACAGTGGGAAACTGAGTGGTCGGCTGGGAGATTTAGTAATTTGCCCCAGGCAGTGCGCGGCAGAGGGCAGATGGGAGCCCTCGATTGTCGTCTGCTGCGGCCCAGAGCTGAGCAGCCACAGGGCAGCTGCCCTCTGTCTGCCGCTAGCCAAGTAATTCACCCTGACCTCGCACGTTCCGTTGTAAAAAGTGATGGGAAAACGATCGCATTTCAAGGTATTTAGCAATTCCGCTTCTGGGTACATACTTACAAGACATGAAAGCTAGGACTCCAAGCTGGGGGCCGTGGCTCATGCCTGTAATCCAAGCACTTTGGGAGGACGAGGTGGGAGGATTGCTTGAGTCTAGGAGTTGAAGACCAGCCTGGCAACATGGCGAGATCCCAGGCACGGTGGCTCACGCCTGTAATCCCAGCACTTTGGGAGGCCGAGGCGGGCGGATCACGAGGTCAGGAGATCGAGACCATCCTGACTAACACGGTGAAACCCCGTCTCTACTAAAAATACAAAAAAATTAGCCAGGCGAGGTGGCGGGCGCCTGCAGTCCCAGAGTTACTAGGGAGGCTGAGTCAGGAGAATGGCGGGAACCCGGGAGGCGGAGCTTGCAGTGAGCCGAGATGGTGCCACTATGCTCCAGCCTGGCGACAGGGTGAGACTCCATCTCAAACAAACAAACAAACAAACAAAAAACCTGGGCTTGGTGATGTGCGTCTGTAGTCCTAGCTACACATGAGGCTGAGGTGGGAGGATTGCTTGAGCCCGGGAGGTCGAGGCTGCAGTGAGCTGTCATCGCACCACTGGACTTCAGCCTGGGTGACAGAATGAGACCTCATCTCAAAAAAAGAAAGCTGAGCCTCCAACAGATCGTTGCACACTCATGTTTGTTGCGGCACTATTCACAACAGACAAGGATGGAAGCAGCCCACGTGTCCATCAGTGGATGAACGGAGTAGCAAAATGAGGTCTATCCACATGCAACAGAGTATTATTACTCAGCCTTAGAAAGGATTCTGGTTCTGACACGCTGCAACACGGGTGAACCCTGAGGACATTTTGCTAAGTGAAATAAACCGGTCACAATAAAATGGGTAAATACTGTATGATTCCACTTATATGAGGTACCTAGAGTAGGCGATTTCATGGAAACAGAAAGTAGAATGGAGTTTCCAGGGTCTGAGGAATGAGGGGAGTGGGAAATGATTGTTTGATGGACTCAGTTTCAGTTTGGGGTGACGAAAAAGTTCTGGGGATGAATGGTGGTGATGGCCCTACAACATTGTGAATGTGCTTGATGCCACAGAAATGTACATCTGAAACGGTCAACACGGTAAGTTTATGTTATATATATTTTACCACAGTTTAAAAAATGTAATTGTGAGCAGAATAATGTCTATCCCAGGGTAAAAAATAATTTGCCCCCTTTCCCCCAGGGATATTTGGCACTGTCTAGAGACCTTTCTCTCGCTTAAAATTAATCATTTAAAAATAGACTTTATTTATGGAGAGTGGTTTTAGGTTCACAGCAAAGTTGAGCAGAAGGTGTAGAGAGTTCCCATATACTCCCCTGCACCACCCCCAGCCCCTCCTACTATCAACATCCCCCACCAGAGTGGGGCATTTGTTACAACTGGAGAAGCTGCGCTGACACATCGCTGTCACCCACAGAGCACGGTTTACATTCAGGCTGACCATCAGTGTTGTACTTTCTCTAGGTTTTGGCAGTTATATATATGTCCCATGTATCCACCAGTATAGCATCATTCAGAATAGTTTCAAAGCTCTAAAATTCCTCTATGCTCTGCCTATTCATCCCTCCTCCCTCCAACCCTTGGCAACCACTGATCTTTGTTGTTTTTTTTTTCTGAGATAGGGTCTCACTCTGTCACCCAGGCTGGAGTGCAGTGGCACAACCATGGATCACTGCAGCCTGGACCTCCTGGGCTCAAGTGATCCTCCCACTTCAGCCTCCTGTTGACAGGCACATGTCAACGTGTCTATTTAATTCTTAAACATTATTTTTTGCAGAGACAAGGTCTTGCCATGTTGCCCAGGCTGGTGTTGAATTCCTGGGCTCAGGCAGTGCTCCCACCTTGGCCTCATAAAGTGCTGGGATTACAGGTGTGAGTCACTGAGCCTGGACAACCGCTAATCTTTTTACTGTCTTCTGGAGACATTCTTGATTGTCACATTTGGATGGAGGTGCTACTGGCATCTCTAGTGGGTGGAGGTACCTGCAGCAGGTAGGGGCCAGAGATGCTGTTGAGCATCCTACAGAGCACCCCCGACCCCAAACGTCAACAGTGCTGAGGTTGGCCAGGTGCAGTGGCTCACGCCTGTAATCCCAGCACTTTGGGAGGCCAAGACAGGTGGATCACGAGGTCAGGAGATCGAGACCATCCTGGCTAACAGGGTGAAACCCTGTCTCTACTAAAAAAAAAAAAAAAAAAAAAAATGACCGGGTGTGGTGGCACATGCCTGTAGTCCCAGCTACTTGGGAGACTGAGGCAGGAGAATGGTGTGAACCTGGGAAGTGGAGCTTGCAGTGAGCTGAGATCGCACCACTGCACTCTAGCTTGGGAGACAGAGCGAGACTCTATCTCAAAAAAAATAAAAGTGCTTTTTTTTTTGGTCCTCAGAGAGTTTTTAATACAGTGTATTGAAGAACTGTCAGGGAGATAACAGAAGTGAAGACTTTTGATATTTAGTTTTAAACAAAGCATAGAGACATGAGATTCAAATTGAATGACGGGAGGAATTTCAAAAGAGAAACTGGGCTACATTTTCTGGTTTTTACTCTCACATATCAAAGCCCAGTGCAGATAATCGTTATAGTCTGTTGTCTTGGTTATGTCAGGGAACATACATTCACACCCCAGTCTTTCAGAGGCCCTGTCACCTTTTGGTGTGTTTAATGCCATTCTCAGGGTACTAAGATGTACTCAGATGTGGGCAAGGGTATTTTCTGGACCCTGAATTTGGTCTGGATGCCTGGTGTTCTGAACTTTCTTTTTTTTTAAATAATAGAGATGGGGACCTCACTATGTTGCCCAAGCTGTTCTCAAACTTCTGGCCTCAAGTGATCCTCCTGCCTCAGCCTCCCAAAGTGCTGGGATTATAGGTGTGGGCCACCATGCCCAGCCCCAAACTGTCTTTGACGATATTGAGTTCTGCTCCGACCTGGCTTTGACATAAGTGTTTCTAGCAAGCACAAGTAGCCCAAGCTCATGCCAAGAGGAATAAGATTCCATCCCACCACAAGGAACTCACAGTTAGCTCAGCAAAGGAGGCTTGTATGCAGATGAACTGTGTGAGCCGCACAAAACTGTGCTCAGTTTCTTTTTTTTTTTTTTTTTTTTGAGGCGGAGTCTCGCGCTGTTGCCCGGGCTGGAGTGCAGTGGCCGGATCTCAGCTCACTGCAAGCTCCGCCTCCCGGGTTTACGCCATTCTCCGGCCTCAGCCTCCCGAGTAACTGGGATTACAGGCGCCCGCCAACTCACCCGGCTAGTTTTTTGTATTTTTTTAGTAGAGACGGGGTTTCACCGTGTTCGCCAGGATGGTCTCGATCTCCTGACCTCGTGATCCACCCGCCTCGGCCTCCCAAAGTGCTGGGATTACAGGCTTGAGCCACCGCGCCCGGCCTGCTCAGTTTCTAATATTTACCAAGTACTCCAGGACAGTGAGGACAGAGCAACCCTGCTTGTGAGAAAGCTTCTGAGACCTGGTGACTTTTAGGCGGGGCCTTAAAGGATGAATAAAAGTGGTACCAGGCAGGAGTCAGAGGAACGTTCTGGGCAGAAGGAGCCCTTGTAAAGATCAAGGGCTTGTCAATGAATGGGTCCTTATGTTTGAGCACAGGGTGACAGGTTTACTGGGCTGAGAATTGGGGAGCTAACAGCAGGTAATGAGGCAGGAGAAGTAAATTGGAGCCTACCTGTGAAGGGCACCTGGTGAAAACACAAAGCTAATGGTCAAGGATGCAGTTGCACAACTCCAGGGGGCGCTGTTCACAGCATAGTCAAATATATGAACGGTGCCTTGGAGTTGCAGCATGCATAGCTGTGTGGCTGTCCCCATTGGCTCAGCTAATGATCATTGAGTGATTGCTGCTGGAAAGTATTCTGAGAGCCCTGGGTATTTTATCTTTTCTTTTTCCTTTTTCAGCTGTAGGGTCTCACTCTGAAACCCAGGCTGGAGTGCAGTGGTGCGATCATAGCTCACTGCACCCTTGAACTCCTGGGCTCAAGTGATCCTCCCACCTCACTCCTGAGTAGCTGTGACTACAGGTTCATGCCACCGTGTATGGGTAATTTTTTAAATTTTATCTTAAAAATTTTTAAATGTGTTTTTAGAAACGAAGTCTCGCCCTTTCCTTCAGGCTGGAGTGCAGTGGCACAATTGTAGCTCACTACAGCCTCTAATTCCTGGCCTCAAGCAACCCTCCTGCTTTAGCCTCCCAAAGTGCTGGGATGACAGGTGTGAGCCATTGTCCCCAGCCTTATGTTTTCCTTATTTAATTTTCACAACTACCCCAGGAGGTAAGTTCTATTTTCATTCCCATTTTATAGATGAGGAAACTGAGGTGCACAAAGTGAGCTTATGTGGCTCTGAAGTGCTGGCACTGGCGTTTTCATCTGGGCAGTTGCCTTTGGAGCCCAAGGCAGACTGCTCCCCAGTGTTTGTCATCTGAGGCACCCAGAGAAGTGATGCTTTCTGGCACCACAGGGAAATGACAAAGCTGCTCACACTCTGAGAGGTGTGGGTCCAGGGACTCCAGTGTCCCAGGCTGCACCCTGGCCACCCTAATGGTTGGGGGGTGCTCAGGGTCTTGGCAACCCGTGGCCCATTTCCACAGCATTCCAGGGCGGCAGGTGGATCTCAGCTCTGGGAATACATTTGAGGTCGCTTTCCCAACCTGGTTGTATTGCAGTCAAACACTCAAAAGGAGGCAGAAAAATTCTGTGTACTTTAGCGTTCTGGAACATTGGCTGTCACTTTCGTGGTTTTGTAGGTCGAGGGGCAAAATGATTTTGCACAAAGCATGGGCTCTGGAGACAGACAAATCAGGTCTTCATCACATGACCTTGGACATAAGTATTTGCTGTCTGTGAGATGCAGTTTCTTCATTGTTTAATAACCAGGTATGGTGGCTCACACATTTAATCCCAGCACTTTGGGAGGTCGAGGCAGCCGAATCACTTCAGGTCAGGAGTTTGAGACCAGCCTGGCCAACATGGAGAAACCCCATCTCTACTAAAAATACAAAAATTAGCCGGGTGTGGTGGTGCGCACCTGTAGTCCAGCTACTCGGGAGCCTGGTGCAGGAGAATCACTTGAACCCGGGAGGCGGAGGTTTCAGTGAGCTGAGATTGCGTCACTGCACCCCAGCCTGGGCAACAGAGTGAAACTCTGTCTTTAAAAAAAAAAAAAGTTTATTAAAAAGTCACCTCCTGTATGAAATGTCGACATTCATGGAAAACAGCTGGTGCCACCTGTAAGCCTTCAGTATATGCCATCCTCTTTCTCTCCTTCCTCTCCTCCTTCTGTCTCTGAACATTTCTGATCAGCTATTCTGAGCTAGAGGGCAGTGGTTTGGGGAGAACCAGGCAACAGCTATCTATTGGCATAACCACTTTATTTATGAGGACATTGCTGGTGATAACACCCTTTCTTTAGAATTCCCTTTTTATGCTGGGCGCGGTGGCTCAAGCCTGTAATCCCAGCACTGTGGGAGGCCGAGACGGGCGGATCACGAGGTCAGGAGATCGAGACCATCCTGGCTAACACGGTGAAACCCCGTCTCTACTAAAAAAAATACAAAAAACTAGCCGGGCGTGGTGGCGGGCGCCTGTAGTCCCAGCCACTCAGGAGGCTGAGGCAGGAGAATGGCGTGAACCTGGGACGGGGAGCTTGCAGTGAGCTGAGATCCGGCCACTGCACTCCAGCCCAGGCGACAGAGCGAGACACCATCTCTAAAAAAAAAAAAAAAAAAAAGAATTCCCTTTCTATTAAAGTACCCCTGAGTTTGCTGTGAAAACTGTCCATGGAAGCAAATAAGCAAAATAGTCCCTGATACGGTTTAGCTCTGTGTCCCCACCCAAATCTCATCTCGAATTGTAATTCCTACATGTTGAGAGAGGGGCCTGCAATCCCCACATTTCAAGGGAGGAAGGTGATGTATCATGGGGATGGTTTCCCGCATGCTGTTCTTGTGATAGTGAGTGAGTTCTCACGAGATCTGATGGTTTTAAAAGCGGTAATTTTTTTTTTTTTACTGCATTCTCACTTCTCTCTCTCCTGCTGCCTTGTGAAGAAGGTGCCTGCTTCCCCTTCACCTTCTGCCATGATTGTAAGTTCCCTGAGGCCTCTCAGCTATGTGGAACTGAGTCAATGAAACCTCTTTCCTTTATAAATTACCCAGTCTTGAGTATTTCTTTGTAACACTATAAAAATAAACGAATACAGCCCCCAACAATTTCTACATCTTTCCACGCTTGCTCTCATGTGGTCATCTTTTTTTTTTTTTTTTTTTTTTTTTTGAGGCAGGGTCTCACTCTGTCACCCAGGCTGTAGTGCAGTGGCGTGATCTTAGCTTCCTGCAACTTATGCTTCCCAGGCTCACGTGACCCTCCTACATCAGCCTCTGAGTAGCTGGAACTACAGGCATGCACCACCACGCCTGGTTAATTTTTGTGTATTTTTTTGTAAATATGGGGTTTCGCCATATTGTCCAGGCTGGTCTCCAACTCCTGAGCTCAAGTGATCTGCCCGCCTTGACCTTCCAAATTGCTGGGATTACAGTTGTGAGCTACCATGCCTGGCCCATCTTATTTTTTAAAAATATTAACATCTTTTTTTCTTGTTTGGCGACAGAGTCTCACTCCATTGCCCAGGCTGGAGTGTAGTGGTATGATCTCGGCTTACTGCAGCTTTCACCTCCTGGGCTTAAGCGATCCTCCCACCTTAGCCTCCCGAGTACCTGGACTACAGGTGCACACCACCATGTCCAGCTAATTTTTCTATTTTTTGTAGAGGCGGGGTTTTGGCATGTTGCCCAGTGAGCCAGTATCGCACCACTGCACTCTAGCCTGGGTGACAGAGTGAGACTCTTGTCTCAAAGAAATAAAGGCCGGGCACGGTGGCTCAAGCCTGTAATCCCAGCACTTTGGGAGGCCGAGACGGGCGGATCATGAGGTCAGGAGATCGAGACCATCCTGGCTAACACGGTGAAACCCCGTCTCTACTAAAAAATACAAAAAACTATCTGGGCGAGGTGGCAGATGCCTGTAGTCCCAGCTACTCTGGAGGCTGAGACAGGAGAATGGCGTAAACCCGGGAGGCGGAGCTTGCAGTGAGCCGAGATCCGGCCACTGCACTCCAGCCTGGGTGACAGAGTGAGACTCCGTCTCAGAAAAAAAAAAAAAAAAAAAAAAGAAATAAATAAAAATATTTATTTGTCAAATAAAGGTTGCATATATTGGAGGGGTACATTGTAACAATTTGATACATGTGTACATTGTGTAAGGATGACCACAACCCAATGAATGAACACATCCATCGCCACTCATGCTGTACATTACAGCCTCAGAACTTACTTGGAACCTCTGTAACTGAAAGTTCGTACCCTTTGACCAACATTTCCCCATCGCCTATCCCCTTACAACCACTGTTCTACTCTTTGCTTCCATGAGTTCAACTTCTTTAGCTCCCATATGTGAGTAAGATCATACAGTTGTTGTCTGTGTCTGGCTTGTTTCACTTAACATAATGTCCTCCAAGTTGTTGCAAATGGCAGGATCTCCTCTTTTATGGCTGAACTCTGTGTCTTTTTTTAAAAAAATTAGTATTCAGGCTGGGCCTTGTGGCTCACACCTATAATCCCAGCACTTTGGGAGGCTGAGGTGGGCGAATCACTTGAGAGGTCAGGAGTTCGAGACCAGCCTGGCCAACATGGCAAAACCCTGTCCTACAAAAAAATACAAAAATTAGCCAGGCTTGGTGGTGGGTGACTGTAATCCCAGCTACTCAGGAGGCTGGGGTAGGAGGATCACTTGAACCCAGGAGGCAGAGGCTGCAGTGAGCAGAGATCGCACCACTGCATTCCAGTCTGGGTGACAGAGAGAGACTCTGTCTCAAAAAAAAAACAGTATTCAGAGGAGATGAAGATTGATAATACTACTCAAAGACATATATCTCACAGAATATCCAAATCTATTATTATTATTATTTTTATTTTAAATTTAAGAGACAGGGTCTCACTGTGTTGTCCAGGCTGGAGTGCAGGGTGTATTCACAGGCACCATCCCATTACTGATCAGAGTGGGATTTTGGAATTGCTCTGATTCCGACCTGGCCGGTTCATCACCCTTCCTTAGGCAACCTGGTGGTCCCCGTCTCCCAGGAGGTCACCCTATTGATGCTAACTTAGTATGGACACTGCAAATGTTTTTTATTCCTGAATATTTGATTTATCTCATGTCTATCCAGTGGTCTGAAAGTGCCCTGGGTTTGACAAGTTCCCTGAGATGGGTGTTACTGCCTTTCATACACAGGTCAGGCAAAGTATGAGTGATGCCTCGCTGGGGATGGGAGAGTAGGAGTCACTGGAAAAACACAAGCACCTGGACTGTGTCTGCCACAGAGAAAAACAATGCCCCTCCCCCAGCACACGTGGAGGGCACGCCGCCCAAACACACCTGTGTGATTCTCAGGGCATGAGAGGCATGCGGGATCTCCTGCTGGATTGAATCCCTCATCCTAAGAAGCCGCTCATCCATGCTAATCAACAAAAGATGGAGGATCCTGGCTGAGCAGGAAGGAAATACTGAGTGACAGCCTGGGGGCGTTTTCCAGATTCTGCAGAATCAGGCTCGTATCGCTCATTATTGTCTGTATGGTTCTGGCCAGTTCCTAGACTAGCCACAATGAAAGGCCTCTTTTCCCAAATAAATTGCACCAGGAAATAGAAATCAGCCCACAACAAATGGGTCTTGGGGAAGAGGCCTCCTAGGTCGGGTTGAACGAGGCATCGTCTCTGCCTTATTTGGGGGTTGTCAGGCAGCAAGTTGCCGTTTTTCTTTTCTCATGGTGTGTGTGTGTGTGTGTGTGTGTGTCTGTGTCTGTGTGTTTATGTGTGTGTCTCTGTGTGTCTCTGTGTGTATATGTGTGTCTTTGTATGTCTCTGTGTTTTATGTGTGTGTGTTTATGTATGTGTGTCTTTGTGTGTGTCTCTGTGTTTTATGTGTGTGTGTGTGTCTTTGTGTGTGTATGTGTGTGTGTGGATGCATGTGCTGATTTTTCTTCCCCAAGATGTCTTGTTTTCTCCCATGGATGGGTGGTTCTGACGGCCTCGCTGGCGGTGGCAACATCCTGGCTGCCCAGTGTCCCTTCTCTGGTGACATGTTTTTGCATAGGTGTGTCGCTGGGCCTCTGCCCAAAGGATAAGAGTCTGCTTATCTTGGTCATCCCTGTCACTGTTTCCTGGGCTGGGAGCCATGTTCGTCTTTCTGCTGGCGGGCTTTTATTCATGTGGACTGGTGAGATTTTTCTGGACCCCACACCCTGACAACAGACCTTGGCTTCGTTCCCGAGAAGGCCTCCTCCTCTTTCCCTGGGCCACCACCTTCCTAGCAAGCTTCCAGTTTAGCTCCCATTCCTGCTGCCACTCCTGCCCACACCCCTGTCTCAGCGGGCCCTTTCCCTCCAGTGCACTTCTAAGCCTCAGAACTTTTGTTTTCTCATTTTGATTCCTCTGTTTGTGGCATAAAGTTGGGACCTGGGTGGACGCATGCAAGTTTTCGAGTGACCACAAAGTGATGCCTGCCTTCTCTGCTTGGTACTTCCTGTGCCCGCCCAAGAGACAATCAATAATAAATCAGTGAGATGTGTTTCAATAATTCTCTTGCTTGAAGTTCTGGAAGGCAGCTCTCAGGAAGGTAGGAGGAAACAGCAGCCCTTAGAATTTCTTCTGGCCCGTTGTCTTCAAACAGCTTGGTGTTGACTGGTGTCTATAAATAGTCAATGGGGTTGAGGGGATTGGAAGAGGAAGCTGAAGGGCAAGCTGGAGACTCTGGGTTTAGTGTGCTCCTGGTTACCCTGGTGCAGTGCAGGATTTGAAGTCTCCCTGGGTGTAGGGTTGCCAGAGCAGGTGAGGAGTGGCAGTGGTGGAGACTGAGCTGGTGCAGACCAGGGCCCTGAAAGAAGGCGAGTTCTGAGGTTTGCTGGCATACTCTGGCACGGAGAATGCCATGCTGCATGTCCACAATTTTTTTGTGTCATGAAGAAAAAAATGTGGGCCGGAGGTGGTGGCCCAGGCCTGTAATCCCAGCACTTTGGGAGTGGAGGCGGGCAGATCATTTGAGCCCAGGAGTTCGAGACCAACCTGGGCAACATAGCGAGACCTTGTCCCTACAAAAAATACAGAAGTTGGCCGGGCACAGTGGCTCACGCCTGTAATCCCAGCACGTTGGGAGGCCGAGGTGGGCAGATTACCTGAGGTCAGGAGTTTGAGACCAGCCTGGCCAACATGGTGAAACCCCATCTCTACTAAAAATACAAAAATTAGCCAGGCATGGTGACACACACCTGTAATCCCAGCTCCTCGGGAGGCTAAGGCAGGAGAATTGTTTGAGCCTGGGAGACAGAGGTTGCAGTGAGCTAAGATCATGCCACTGCACTCCAGCCTGGCTGACAGAATAAGACTCTATCTCAAAAAAAAGGTTAGCTGTGGTCTCCTGCTGGCCAGACCCAGTGGGTCTCATTATTCATGTTGCTAATAAAGTGCCCCATCCATGACTCACTGGTGATGTACTGGTTTACATGGCTGGAGTGAACAAGGCGTTCCTCCGTGTCCTCCTGTGAAAGGAGGAGGCTAGGTGGGGGTTGTGATAGGCAGACTTTAGGTGTCCAAATGGAACGGAAGCTGGTCAGTGGGTGCAGTTCACAAATGGAGCTCACTGTTGTTAGGGATGAGTGCACCTTATATCTGATGTAGCATATGATACCTGTTATTTATTTCAAGTGAATATTTCACAACATCCAGTCCAGTTGGTTCTTGGGATGAAATATCCCAAACACAGTGGCTGAAGATGCATGCATAGCGCATGGCGATGCTGTATAGTTCAGGCAAATGACGTGGGGACATGGGCTTACTCGTGTTCTGCATTAAGGCCTGGCGTGGTGGCTCACACCTGTAATCACAGCACTTTGGGAGGACAAGGCTGGTGGATCACCTGAGGTCAGGAGTTTGAAACCAGCCTGGGCAACATGGGGAAACCCCGTCTCTACTAAAAATACAAAAATCCACTGACTGCAGTGGCGGGTGCATATAGTCCCAGCTACTTGGGACGCTAAGGCACAAGAATGGCTTGAACCTGGGAGGCAGAGGTTGTAGTGAGATGAGATTGAGTCACTGCACTCCAGCCTGGGCGACTGAGTGAGACTCTATCTCACCAAAAAAAAAAAAAAAAGTGTTCTGCATTAGGTAGGGCAGTGTTCCCTAAAGTCTGATTCAGAACACAAAATCTGGTGGGGGCTGGGTGCGGTGGCTCAATCCTCTAATCCCAGCAATTTGGGAAGCTGAGGCAGGAGGATCCCTTGAGGCCAGGAGTTTGAGATCAGCCTGGCAACATAGGGAGACCCTGTTTCTCAAAAATAAATTAAAAAAAAAAAATTAGCTCCAGCCTGGGTGAGAGCTATCTCAAAATAATAATAATAATAATAATAATAATAATAATAAAAATAAGTCTGGTGAGGTCCTGGCACCTGGCAGCCCTCGATGGTTCTCTAATGCATCTTGTGTCGCAGGTACCTGGATTCTGATGCAGGCGGTCACAGTCGTGGGGGACTTGGTGAGGGTATGTTTTGAGGCAGTAGGTGTCATCGAGTTTTGTTTTTTAAAAACTTATTTTTGACAAAAATTGTATATATTCATCGTGTACAGCACAAAGTTCTGAAATACGTATACACTGAGGAATGGTTAAATCAGCTGATACGTAGTCATCAGTTTTTGTGGTGAGAACACTTGAAATCTACTCTGGTAGTGATTTTTAGGGCTGCAGTGGCTGCTGTTGACTGTGGACACTGTGCTCTTCAGCACAGCACTTGGACTTATTCCTCCTGTACTTTGTTTTGATTCCACACTGTTTTAGGAGCTAGGTTTGCTATTGCAGTGTGAATTCTGTGTTACTTATCTGCACAATGGACAAACGAAAAGTTCATCTCCTTCTACTTAAAATGTACTATTAGGCTGGGCGCGGTGGCCCACACCTGTAATCCCAGCACTTTGGGAGGCTGAGGTGGGCAGATCGCTTGAGGTCAGGAGTTCGAGACCAGCCTGGCCAACATGGCAAAACCCCGTCTCAATTAAAAATACAAAAATTAGCCGGGTGTGGTGGCACGTGCCTGTAGTCCCAGCTACTTGGGAGGCTGAGGCAGGAGAATCGCTTGAACCCAGGAGGTGGAGGTGGCAGTGAGCTGAGACGGTGCCATTGTACTCCAGCTTGGGCGACAGAGCAAGATCCTGTCTCAAAAATAAATAAATAAATAAAATGTACTATTATTGGACTGGGTGTGATGGCTCACGCCTGTAATCCTAGCACTTTGGGAGGCTGAGGTGGGAGGATTGCTTGAACCTACGAGTTTAAAACCAGCCTGGGCAACATAGTAAAACCCCATCTCTACCAAAAATACAAAAAATTAGCTGGGCTCGGTGACATGCACTTGTGGTACCAGCTACTTGGGAGTCTAGGGTAGCTGGGGTGGGAGGATCACTTGAGCCTAGGAGACTGAGGCTGCAGTGAGCCATGACCATGCCACTGCACTCCAACCTGGGTGACAGAGTGAGACCCCATTTTATTTTATTTTATCAAAAATAAAATAAAATAACAAAGTGTACTATTATTGGCCAGACATGGTGGTTTATGCCTGTAATCTCAGTGCTTTGGGAGGATGAGGTGGGAGGATTACTTGAGCTCAAGAGTTGGAAGCTGCAGTGAACTACAATCATGCCACTGCACTCCAGTCTGGGTGACAGAGTGAGACTCCATCTCTACAAAAGAATACTGTTATGATTAATACCTGTCATGAATGGTTTATGCCAGGCTTTATACACACATGTGCTATATACAATCATCTGTTCATTCCTGAAACAGCCTCTTCAGGTAGGAGTCTTGTTTTTGCCCCCATTTTGCAGAAATGGAAACAGGCTTAGTTACATAGCTTGGCCATAGCATAAGTGGTGGAGCTGGAATCTGAACACAGTTCTGTCTGAATCCAAAGCCCATGCTCCTGACTACAAACGAGACTGCCTCTCCCTTCAAGTCTTTGATTTGAATGATTTATTTTTTTCACATCCAGTATGGTCTCAAAACAATCATCTCCTTATAACTCTTCCTGCCGCTCCCTGAACACCTGCCTGGCTCCTCTTCTGCTTAGAATTAATGATGGTGGCTGGCTGGGATGACATCTGGGTGGCCTCCCATGGTGAGCTCATGGGGGCTCCCCAGTTCAAACCAAATGGTGAGATCAAGCCCATTGGGGTGTCATTTCCTCACCCCTCCAAAAGGAATTCAGTTGTTTCTGCTTGTCAAATGCTCTGTGCTTCCTCGCCCAGCCCCTGTGAGTCATTGGGCTTTGTCAGTAGAGAATGGATGTCCAATAGCCGCCAAGCCGCAAACACGTGCCCTGCACCCGGCAGAGACGCGGGCTGTGCGGGGACCCCGCAGAAAACCAGACCCCCACAGCGATGCCCAGGCCCAGAGACCACAGAGAAGACGCCAGGGAAGAAACCATTTTTCAGTATCCAGAAGCCTTCTGCCCGAAATCAGCCCCCACCCTGGAAACGCGGCAGAGCACATTTTGTGTGCAGTGAGCTGACAAGCCCTATAAAACATTTCCACTCTTCCCCACTCGGAACAGAGCCCATCTGTCCAACAGTGTCTGAAATAACACCGGATGGCCAGCAAAAGAGTGTCGATTGTCACAGGCACATTGGTACCGCAGGTAGTCCACACGGGCCCCTGTAATTCAAGTCGAAACAGCCTCTTCACTGACAGGGAGGCGGGGAGTGAAAGTGGCGGTTGTGATTCCAACAACTGGGAGGGTTGTTTTTCTAAGAATTTCTGCCAGTGGCCATTGAATACTCTTTGTGCACCTACGGGAGACCTTGAAATTTAGGCAGCTATCAAATTCCAAATTAAACACCTGTGTGCCGCCTGCTCGCTGGTGAGGCAGCGGGGTCACACTGATGTGTGTTTGGGAAAGACTGGAGTTGGATTGTACTTGCTGCTTTCCTATGGAAACCCTCTAACAAGCTTTCCTAAGATCACAAATTAGATGCTGGGGTTTCAGGCTAACAGGCCGATGAAGCTGTTGTTCAAACCTCAGAAATAGGCAGCTTTGAGCCTGTAGCCTTGGAATTTCCTAGAGCACACTATTACGATCTGGTCACGTGGGGACTTGGTACTTCTATACAGATTGGGACTTCTAATTTGCATCTGGTCTTCTACAATCTCTTTTTCAGGAGTGAGCACCGGCCAGAGTATAGCAAACATTTTCTCTTTTCTCTTAAATGTGTATTTTAGCATCAGTGGGGGCAAGCATCAAGATGCTCCCATCAGGATTTGAGTTTGTGAATGATTTCTCATAGTATGGGATCCTAGCTGAACACGGGCCATGAATTAGAATGCTCGTTTGATATCTCGAACTTGCCCCCTCCTGGCTTTGGGACCTTGAGCAAATTACTGAGTCCCCAAGTCTCGGGTTTTTCATCTGTAAAATGGGATGATGGTAACAATAAGAACGAACGTGTTGGATTATTGTGAGAATTAAATGAGTTTCAGCACTGTCCCTGATCCGTACTGAGCACTGAACACATGTCTGGGGCATTATGAAGATGAAAATGGAAATTGTTTTTGAGTGTCTCATAAGGTCTACTCCTGGGCTTTGGGGGCTGGAGTTGGAGCACGAGCGCAGGCCACAGAGGCAGAAGCCCAGGCCACTGCGAGGTCCCTGGGGAAGGCTGAGGTTTCAACCATCCAGAGATGGGCAACAACCCCAGCGGTGATGGCCAGAATCACGGGGCAGAGAGGCCCACTCCATGCCAGAGGCAGGCAGGGCATCTGGAGGGCTGTGGGTGGATGGGTGGGGTGTCAGGCCCCTGCTGATTTCTCTGGGGGGGCACATGGACAGTCAAATTGGGTTTAGGGCTGCAAAGAAGGGGGATTGATGTTTAAATTTCTTTTTATTGTGATAAAATATTTGTAACAGACCAGGCATGGTGGTTTACACCTGTAATCCTAGCATTTTGGGAGACTGAGGTGGGAGGATCGCTCAAGTCCAGGAGTTTAAGACCAGCCTGGGCAAGATAGTGAGACCTTATCTCTAAAATAAATTTAAAAAATTAGCTGAGCATGGTGGTGCATGCCTATGATCCCAGCTACTTGGGAGGCTGAGGTGGGAGGATCACCTGAGCCCAGGAGATCAAGGCTGCAGTGAGCCATAATCATGCCACTCAAAAACAAAACAAAACAAACAAACAAACAAAGGCATAACATAAAAATCACCAGTTTAGGACAGATGTGGTGGCTCATACCTGTAATCCCAGCACTTTGGGAGGCCGAAGCAGGTGACTCGCTTGACTCTGGGAGTTTGAGACCAGCCTGAGCAACATAGTGAAACGCCATCTCTATAAAAAATGGAAAAATTAGCCAGGCATGGTTGTGTGTACCTGTAGTCCTAGCTACTTTGGAGGCTGAGGCAGGAGGATCACCTGATCCTGGAAGTTGAGACTGCAGTGAGCTGAGATCATACCACTGCTGTTCAGCCTGGGTGACAGAGTGAGACTCTGTTTCAAAACAAACAAACCCCCAAAAAACCCAGTTTAACGATTTTTAAGAGTACAATTCATTGCCATTGTGTACATTCACACTGTTGAGCAACCATCCTCACTATCTGTTTCCAGAAGATTTTTATGATCCCAAACTGAAGCTCTGTTCCCATTAAACAACTCCCCATTCGTTCCTCCTCCAGCTCCTGGCAACCACTATCTTACTTTCTGTCTCTATGAATCTGCTTACTACAGTTACCTCATGTAAATTGAATCTACAGTCTCTGTCCTTCTGTGCCTGGCCTGTTTCCTATAGCATCATGTCCTCAAGGCTCATCTGTGTTGTAGTGTGCATCAGAACTCCCTTCCTTTTTAAGGCTGTATAATATTCCGTTGTATGTGTGTACCACATTTTGTTTCTCCGTCCATCAATAGGCACCTGGGTTGCTTCTACCTCTTGGCTACTGTGAATAATGTTGTGAACGTGGGTGTACAGATATCTGTTTGAGTCCCTGCTTTCGGTTGAGTATATTCTCAGAGGTAGAATTGCTAGATTATATGGTAATTCTATGTTTAATTGTTTGAGGAGCTGCCACACTGTTCTCCACAGCAGCTGCAGCTTTTGTTTTTGGCAGAGACAGGGGTCTTGCTATGTTGCCCAGGCTGGTCTTAAACTCCTGGCTTCAAGTGATCCTCCCACCTTGGCCTCCTAAAGTGCTGGGATTACAGGCATGAGCCACTGTGCCCGGCCTAGCTGCACCATTTTACATTCCGGCCAGTAGTGCAGAAGTATCCCAAGTTCTCCACATCCTTGCCAACACTTATTTTTTATTTTTCTGAAACTAGCCACCTGAATGGGTGCGAAACGGTAACTTATTGAGGGAGGCTGGCTGTAAGGGCATCATTAAAGTGTCCCTCTCTAAACAAAAGACACCAGTGTGAATAACTGTCCCTCTGTTAAGGAACTCACACTTCGAGTGTGTAGGACCAAGCGGTTGTTCTCTACACTCTTCACTCTGTAGGGTGGACCCCATTTGGAGACAGGTGGTAACCTTGGCAGTGGGATTGCATGGGCACCAAAATGTCCATCTGCCCCCAAAGGTGGTCGTTCCCAGGTTGGCATGGTGCCTGACATCCCCAGCAGGAAGGTGACCTGTTAACATGGAAACAAGTTACCTGGGAGGAGAGACACGACACATGAGTGTGAGCACAGTGGCTGCTGTCGTCTGGCACGGAGCCTGGGAAGGCGATGCAGGGCGTGCATGTTTGGGAAAGGCAGGGAGATCGGAAGCTGCAGACCTTGCTCCGGCAGCAGAGGCCAGGCAGGCCGGGGTAGAAGGGAAGGCCCGAGACAGCCCGAGTATGGGTTGTTCAGGACCAACACCTGTGTTCCTGAAGCACCAGCTGCAAAAGGGGGAAACGTCCCCCACTCCCTCTCCCATCCCCATGTGGCTTCCCCATACCTTTGCACGACTCCCACTCGCTCCAGTGACATCTTCAGCGTTGCCTCCTCCCATCTGCCCACTTTCCACCCTCTCCCTAGCGCGCGCATGCTCTTCTTCACTCCTGGCTTCCTCCCTGACGTTGGGTGTCGGAGGCCTGTATTTCCCACCGCACGTGTCTTCGTTAGAAAATCCAAAGGCTTGATTCATCCTTGTTGGCAATAGCAAGTAGCTCCAGGCTAAATGTGCTAAATGGGATTTAGAGAACAAAACAAGGATTTTGGAGAACCCAAGCATCTGTTCATTCAACATGCTCTATAAGGGCGACCAGGAGTGGCAGTGGATGGGGAGTGACCATGATGTGACAGAGGCACTCACTGCCACTCTTGAGGAGTTTGCTGTATAGCCAGGGATTAACATATAGAAGCCAATGAGTGCTGACAGCTAAAGGTTCTGTAAGTGAAGGCTGCACGGGGTCCAGTGGGAGCACAAAGCAGTGGCTGGGGAGGGTGGTCAGGGAAGGCTTCAAAGAGGAGGTGATACGCAGCTTACTCAACCCAGGAATAACATGACATCATTGGGGTTCGGGTCCTGCCACAGTCTAGGAACCCACCATACCATTCAATACACAGAATTATTCCTCGACTTCATTTTCCTACGCTGCATTTATGTTTGAAGAGGAAAATCTGTTGGCAAATGAAGAGCCATTAGCAGGGGTTCCTGCAGACCTCCACTGTGCCGAGTCTCCCGCCTTAGCTGTCATTTGCCATGTGTCCCTGTGGCTTTTTCCTCATGGGATTGTTGGGGGATTTATTTGCAAATTGATGGTTATGGAGCTTGGAAAACCCATAACCTGAAAATGTTTTAGGTTAGTATCAAGTAGGAAGCACTTCTTATTTACTTAGAGATGGCCAAACAGGACGGGTGCGGTGGCTCACGCCTGTAATCCTAACATTTTGGGAGGCTGAGGTGGGTGGATCACCTGAGCTCAGGAGTTCAAGACCAGCCTGGCCAACATGGTGAAACTCTGTCTCTACTGAAAATACAAAATTAGCCGGGCATGGTGGCAGGTGCCTGTAATCCCAGCTCCTCAGGAGGCTGAGCCAGGAGAATCACTTGAACCTGGGAGGTGGAGGTTGCAGTGAGCCGATATTGCACCACTGCACTCCAGCCTGGGCGACAGAGGGAAACTCCATTTCAAAAACAAACAAACAAACAAACAACAACAAAAACTCATGAGTAAAAAGTAATACTTTTAAACTCTTGAGTAAACAAAAAATACCAAAGGAGAAGGAAAGTTACACTATGGACAAACTTTTGCCATTAAAATGACAGGAAATGGAAACAAACATCACCAGGATCTCAATGCAAATGGTTTCCGTTGACAAAATAAGGAATATTGTTAACTGTTAGTATTATTAACATATAATTTTTCAGGTCCTTGAAAAATTGGGGTCTGGATATCCAAATCAAGTGAAAACAGTGTGATATTTGTTATATATGACTTGAATAAGACATTGGTTTCGAGGCGTGCTTATAGAAGGTTTTATTTTCATCCCGCAAATCTCTACTGTATATATATATATATATATATATATATTTCTTTTTCCCCCCAAATGTTTTCCTCTCTCCCTTGAAAGTTGGTACATACTTAAGGTTAGGAATAACAGTGAAATATGCTATTATAATGGCTGCAGACAGGAGTTCAGCCTTTCATCTTCTTTCAACTTGGCAAATATTTTAAAAACAAGATTAAAAATTTTGCAACTTGTAAATCCACATATTATTTTGTTGTTCTGAAAAGAAAATTTAACATTTTATATTTTTAAAATTTGGGGGATCCTATCATGTAGTTTTTTGTAACTCCAGATATTGGCTTAAAAATAGGTTTTAAACATGAGTGATTTTCAGGCATTTATTCAAATATTTCCTCCTACTTCAAAAATACATAAAAATGCGACATGACTGCTTTCTTAAAGGATTTACTGAGATTATATCCTTTGAGTAAAGTGATCCTGAACTCAGCCTGGTTGTCAGTTTCATTAGGAAGGAAGTCGCTCATCTTGGTCTAAATATTCTTCAATGCCCCGTAACGCGGACAGTCATGCTTTCAACGAGCGCCCAGATGGAAGACCTTTCTAACGACAGCTGGAAATATTCTAAGAAAAATTAATGCTATTTTAGAGTTAGTGGTAGGTTTTAAGGTAAAACGTCTTTGTGGGCTTGTGATTTTTCTTGGGTAGCAAAGTGAAATCCGCAAACCATGGGGCTCTCTTCTCAACCTTCTCAACCTCAAATTTCTTATTTTATTTCACACGGCCTCCTGTCTAGTTAACACAATACTTACACATTTAAGAAACATGCATTTAGGCTGGGCGCGGTGGCTCATGCCTGTAATCCCAGCACTTTGGGAGGCTAAGGCGGGTGGATCACGAGGTCAGGAGTTCGAGACCAGTCTGGCCAACATGGCGAAATCACATCTCTACTAAAAATACAAAAAATTAGCCAGGCATGGTGGCGTGCACCTGTAGTCCCATCTACTCAGGAGGCTGAGGCAGGAGAATTGCTTGAACCCGGTAGGCAGAGGTTGCAATGAGCCGAGATTGCGCCACTGTACTCTAGCCTGGGTGACAGACAGAGTGAGACTCTGTCTCAAAAAGAAAAAAAAAAGCAACATGCACTTATAGTTCCTCATGGCTGAGCAGCAACCTCGTTCTCTCAGAGGTGAGATATTTTTGAAAGGAAGTATTGACTAGCAAGTGATGGGTCAGGGCTGTGTCTAGGATCAGGTTGTTCAGGTGGGAAGGAAGGAAGAAAGTTTTGATGATGTTTAGAAACCCGACTTTGACATTTTGGGCTATCAGCTTGGTTTACTGGAAAAATGAAGAAAGACAGTTGCCTTTTCTCACCAAATTGTGATGTGGGTTAGAAGAATACCGAAGATTCAGTCATCCAGCCTTTGACATGGACAGTTGAAGTGCAGGAGACAGTTGCCAACATTTTGTTGAAGTCATTCATATACAAATCTGAATCATAAATTAATTCTAAATGAATGACATGCTTTTTGGCTTGCCAGAATTATGGAATTGCTGATAGTAAAATGCTGTAAGCTGAGCATCTGGTGATCAGACTAACCCTGCGTGGCCTGTCTGGTCACGGAACATGGGGACTCTGTGTGTTTGGAGGTCGGGCAGGGCCTGGAAGGTGACAGTATTTTGGGGGTGCTCTGTTAGCCAGGAAGTCATGGGAATTTGCCTGCCCCGTTTGTCATATTTGGTTTTTGTTTGTTTGTTTTTGAGACGGTGTCTTGCTCTGTCGCCCAGGCTGGAGTGCAGTGGTGCAATCTTGGCTCACTGCAACCTCCGCCTCCTGGGTTCAAGCGATTCTCCTGCCTCAGCCTACGGAGTAGCTGGGATTTCAGGCACCACCACCATGCATGGCTAATTTTTGTATTTTTAGTAGAGACGGGGTTTTCCCATGTTGGCCAGGCTGGTCCCAAACTCCTGACCTCAGGTGATCCGCCCGCCTTGGCCTCCCAAAGTGCTGGGATTATAGGCTTGAGCCACCGCGCCCGGCCGGTTTGTCATATTTGTGTTTGAATTTGGCTCTGCGTGGATTCTGCATAAGATTTCAGTGTCTTAGGTGGAAAGAGGCTCCGCACGAACGTGCACTGAGGAATATTTGTAACAAAGCTGGGAGCCAAGTAGGGAACTGGCATAGAGATTCTTCTAGACACATGGGCAAAGGATAGCTACCGCAGGAAACGGGCAGATGTGTGGGATTAGAGTGAGAGGGGTAATCCAGGCGAGGAAATGAACGGGTCTCTTGTACCACCATATGGCAGGTGAGGCAGATCCCCAAGATGAGGGTAGCAGCGTTTCTAGGAAGGGGAGACCAGCACACCCCTGCCCTTTCTTGGCAAAGTATACCGAGAGTAGATTACACTAGAGGCAGCCAGGCTGATGCCAGCGTGGAGATGAGGGAAGAGACACAGACAGCAAAGATGCCAGAGGGGCTAGAAGTGAGGAGTTTACTATAGTGGGGCACACAGAGAAAATAATATTTGATGGCAACTGGACAGCTCTTGGCAGGAGATGACCAGCTTGGAAGTCCCTGCCACTCCCGACCCAAGGGCTGCGGGGATCCGCAGCTCAGGCACACACCTGTAACCCACCCCTGCACACTGACTGGGAAGATCTGGTCTAGTCAACGTCAGAAATACACAGCGAAAAGACGGGGTTATGGAGCCCTTTGAGAATCTGATGGAAGTTATGGGCCTTCTCCCCAGAAAGCCCACAAATGGGACACACACATACATTGTGCTCACAATTTCAAGGGATTTACGAAAATGCTCATCTACTTCTTTATTTTATTTTTATTTTGAGACAGTCTCACTCGGTCACTCAGGCTGGAGTGCAGTGGTGTGATTTTGGCTCACTGCAACCTCTACCTCCCGGGTTCAAGTGATTCTCATGTCTCAGCCTCCCGAGTCGCTGGGATGGCAGGTGTGCACCATCATGCCTGGCTAACTTTTATATTTTCAGTAGAGATGGAGTTTCACCGTGTTGGCCAGGCTGGTCTTGAACTCCTGGTCTTAAGTGATCCGCCCACTTTGGCCTCCCAAAGTGCTGGGATTACAGGTATGAGCCACCGTGCCCGGCCAAAATGTTCATCTAGTTTTGGATCTTAGGATAAGAACCCTGATTTGAGATTATTAAAGAAAGGATGTTGATGAAGAAATGAAGGCCAATTCACATGAATAAATCTAGCAACCAGGATTTAGAAGTCCATCTAAAGAAGGAGAGAATCAGAGACTCTTAGGGCATTCAAAGACTCCACAAACCTCTGGCTTTGGAAGTGGTTCAAATGCTGGGGATACCAAGCAGAAAATACCCAGGTCAGGTAATTAGATCCAAACAATCGAGCACATTGCAATGGCTGAGCAGATCGCTTGGCTCCGTGTGGCTACTTTTTAAAGGTCTTGATCTTAACTTGGTCAGGATGATAATTTGGTAAATAGTCAATGGCACAACTTTTATTTCTGAATCCCTCCTTCCAGACATTTTTCCGACGAGGGAGCCTTCTCTAGTTTTCTCAGGGTGCGCGGCGGATTGAGGAGCACGTGGTGAGGTGTGCTCTTGCACGGACTTCCAAGATTGACAGGGGCTGCCTGGGTACCTGTTTTCTCAAGGACTCTGCCACCCGGTGCATAATCAGTTCTGAGCCACTCCTCTTCCCTTGCCCATATGCCCCTGGAAGCACCTGTATTGCTGAAATGACATGTATCAACAACAACGAGACAGGGCGGGCTCAATGCCTTACCAACTATTTGTGAACCAAAATAAAAACCCGATCTCAAAAGACTAAATGGTGAGTGAGGGACGGAGCGTCAGTGCCACCTTAGAAAATATGTGACTTGTGTTAGTTTAATCTCAGGTCTGACATCACGCGAAAGTGCTGTTTCTGCAAAATACAGCCTGGGGGGAAATTTTGCCAGTGTCTTGCTCTGGTGAGTTAATATGCATTTAAACAGTTTTATAACAGATTATTTACCAACCGGAACAGAATACTTTGGCATGGGGTGCCTTTGACAGAGCTGTTCTATTGCACTGGCTAATTCCATATTTCTAAAGAATTTCCACATACTCCTGGTGGATGTAGGTTCTCTCAAATTCTTCCCTCTACTGGTGAAATGGGAGAAATGGCAAGTAGGTGAGATTATGTTGCCCTCTGGTGTCTGCCAACCCAAAAGAAAGAACTAGAACTCAGGAAGGTGATGAGATGAAGGAAGGTAGAGGGTGCTCCCCATCGAGAGAAAGATGAAGATGAAGAGGTCGGGAGATGAAGAGGGAGGAAGAGAATGAGCTTGGCGTCCTCTACCCGTTGGACCTTCTTCTCTTGGATGAGTGACAGGATTCCAACTACTCTTCCTGTCTGAGGAGGAAAGTGACACCTCCAGGGCTATTCGCCTGATGAGTCTGGGGTCGCTGTGATCTGTGATGGGGAAGTAGGCTCATCGGGGGGTGGGACCTGGCCGTTCTCTGTAGGGAACCGCTGGGGAAGGGAGCTGAGTGATGGCCACCCATAGTCCCATCCTTCAGGTTTGGCCGAATAGGAGAATGTCCCTGGGACTGGGAGTGGGAGGGAAATAGCCCTTGTCCTGGGGGGAAACTCTTGGCGGTTATGACATTATTAAAAGTACAGGGATGGCAAAGGGGAATTTGTTGGTTGTCCACTGCAGGAGTCTTGACACCTAGTAGCAGTGGCCATTTTAGACCGTGGCCCTCGGGAGCTCTCTCAAGAACATCCTGCCAGGAGGGCAGCCCCAGAGAGCGCAATGGAGAGAGGGAGTTTCTTCCCCCACAGGGAACTGAGTCCAGCCCTCCGCCCTCAGAATTGCAGCTACTGCCTGAGGACCCACCTGTGCCTAGGATGGAGACCAGGATTTTCATTCTCTTTAGGAAGCCCCACCAATAACCCCAAATGTACTTCTCACGGCCTAGCCTGAGGCACCTGGCTCCCCGACTCTGGGCCCGTGTCTGGGCTCTGCCATGTTTGCCAGGAACCCGGGGTAGCAGGGTGCGGTGAGCCCAACCAGCCTGTTATTACACCTTGTATCATCTTCTGATGTGCCTATCCTGTCATTGACTTTTGATGCCCTACACAAGAGCAGGCATTACATCTTCTTGCCACAAACTATGGCAAGTCTGTGGAAAATGGTTGATAATTTTTCTTTTTCTTCTTTTTTTTCTTTTTTGAAATGGAGTCTCACCCTGTTGCCCAGGCTGGAGTGCAGTGGTGCGATCTTGGCTCACTGCAAGTTCCACCTCCCGGGTTCACACCATTCTCCTGCCTCAGCCTCCTGAGTAGCTGGGACTACAGGCGCCCACCACCACACCTGGTTAATTTTTTGTATTTTTAGTAGAGATGGGGTTTCACTGTGTTAGCCAGGATGGTCTCGATCTCCTGACCTCATGATCTGCCCGCCTCGGCCTCCTAAAGTGCTGGGATTACAGGGGTGGCCGATAATTTTTCTTATAGAAACAAACAATTGACTGGGGATGAGGCTCATGCCTGTAATCCCTGCACTTTGGGACGCGGAGGTGGGTGGATCACCTGAGGTCAGGAGTTTGAGACCAGCCTGGCCAACATGGTGAATCCCCATCTCTACTAAAAATACAAAAATTAGCTGGGCTTGGTGGTATATGCAGGTAATCTCAGCTACTCGGGAGGCTGAGGTGGGAGAATCGCTTAAACTCGGGAGGCGGAGGTTGCAGGGAGCCGAGATCGCACCACTACACTCCTGCCTGGGTGACAAGAGTAGAGTGAAACTCGGTCTCAAAAAAAAAAGAAAAGAATCAAACAATTGATGACTATTCAAAGAAACTGATGGCAGCTAGGAGTAAAAATGTGGGCAAAGTTTGGGCAGAGGCACAGGGCGGCAGAGCGCTCCACCTTTGGTTAGGATTGGTGGAGACCATGGAGCCATGGGAGGAAATCCTTTGGGTGCCTCAGCCCTGTGGGTCCGGGGAGGGAACCTGGTTACCCTGGTTTCCTGGAAGGAGGCTGCAGGGAGGCACTGGAGGGGAGTGAAGCTGGGAAAAGGAAGCACCTTCAGCAGCAAGTTTCTTTTGTAGATTCGCTTGGGTTCTTCAAATCCTAGTTCAAAAGCCAGTAAAGAGCCATGAGTGTTGGCACATTTCAGTAGTCCCAACTACTCGGGAGGCTGAGGAGGGAGGATCACTTAAGCCCAGGTGTTGGAGGCTGCTCTGACTGTGCCACTGCACTCCAGCCTGGGCAACAGAGGGAGACCGTGTCTTAAAACCAAGAACAACCACAACAACAACATCAAAAAACAAAGCCAGTAAAGCTGGGATTTCTTTCTTTTTTTTTTTTTTTTTTTTTTTTTGAGATGGAGTCTCGCTCTGTCACCCAGGCTGGAGTGCAGTGGCAAGATCTCGACTCACTGCAACCTCTGCCTCCCAGGTTCAAGTGATTCTCTTGCCTCAGCCTCCCGAGTAGCTGGGATTACAGGCTCTCATCATGCCCAGCTAATTTTTGCTTTTTAGTAGAGGTGGGGTTTCACCATGTTGGCCAGGCTGGTTTGAACTCCTGACCTCAAGTGATCTGCCCGCCTTGGCCTCACAAAGTCTGCTGGAATTACAGGCGTGAGCCACCATGCCCAGCTAAAACTGGGATTTCCGATGTAATTCCCAGGCTAACAGAACTCTTGAGTGAAAGGGGGATAATGGTCTAGCACTTAGCTCTCAGTAAATTCAAAGTGTAGTTATTGAATGAATGAATGAATGAATGAATGGAATATTGCAATTGATTTTTGTTATTGGTTTTTGACTAGAGGGTATGTATATGGATGGTAAGTAAGAAGAGAAAATGGGAAAACAGATTTTGTTTTAAAAAACTGCATGACCACATAGGAAACATAGGTTCAGATTATAGTTGTGGAAACTCTGCAAGACTAGGAGATGTAAAGGAAGGCTACAGTGAGGAAAGAAAGTCAGCAGAATAATGTTCAAATATAGCGAATTCATGGATCTGTGAACTGTCTTATTTAATTTTCATGCAACAGAAAGAGAAGCAGCCATAATAATTTTACAGGCAAGGCAGTACGCAGGGGGTCGGGCCAGCACCTCCACCAGGCACTTGCTGATTCCCTCCTTGGTATTTTCCCTACAGGTGAGACCAGCTTATGCTAGTGACTAGGAATGTCCAGGGTTGGCTTTTAAGGGAAACATGCTGCAGAAGGATATCCTGCACCCTCCGTGGGCGGGGAGGGGGTGATTCCCCCCGTTTGCTGAGGTGCCCGCCAGCTGGGCGATGCCTTTCTTCTGGGCTTTGAGTGCCCACGCACCCGGCCACCTCGAGTCACCTTCCCCAGCACGTGCTCCCTCTGAGGAAGCAGCATCTACTCTAGCACAGGCCTTGCCTGGAACCTTTAGTGCTCTTTTCCAGAAAAGGATTTGGTGAGGTTCGTTGTATTCAGACTGGGTTGTTCTTTCAGAAATTGGTCTGTGCTGTCTTCATTTTATTTACCAAAATACGAGCTACAACGCTACAGACTGATCATTTTACTACATCTTTCTCCTTCTCCCACTCCTGTCTGTCTTTGTAAGTCAAAGTATTTTGCATTAACCGAGCAACAAAATGATTTACAAAATGAGAGACAGGGACAAGCTACTCGAACGGTTAGATGGCAATAACAAATATTTACACGCACCTGGCTGACGCTGACTTTTGGAGAGCGCGCGCTTGTCAACTGAGAGCTGGGGAAATAGCCATGGGAGGCCAGCCCCTGGTGTTCTGCTGGACAGTCTCTCGGGCCAAAAATAGTCTTTGTTTTTTTTGTTTTAGAGTCTGTATCTGTAAAAAGAAGTTACTAGCTTGGACCCCTCTGTCAGTCCAAGGGGACTGCACAGAGTTCCTAGTTGACTTTCATAAGCCTGAGCCTCAGATCTGGGGCTTAGAGGTTGGTGGGAAGGGGTGAAGGTTTGGGGGGAAGGCAAGCGAGTCCCTCTAAGGAGCCGCCGAGGGTGTCCTGGTGGGCCCAGGGTCCTGGTGAATTTGAACTCCTGCTAGGCCTCATTTTTTCCTTTATCTCCTTTCCTCTCTCAAATAATAACGTCCTTGTGAAGAAAAAATATTTACCTTATTTTATTTAATTTTTTATAAAGACAAGTTCTTACTATGTTACCCAGGGCTCAAACTCCTGGGCTCAAGCAATCTTCCTGCCTTGGCCTCCCAAATAGCTGGAACTACAGGCGCATGCCACCTCACCCGGCTAAAAATATTTTTAAAATTAAAAACTGGGCTGCGCATGGTGGCTCATGCCTGCAATCCCAGCAATTTGGGAGGCCAAGACAGGAGGAACGCTTGAGTCCAGGAGTTCCAGACCAGTCTGAGCAACATAGCAAGACCCCGTCTCTGTAAAAATACACAAAGTTAGCCAGGCATGGTGGTGTACTCCAGTCTGGGTGACAGCGTGAGACCCTGTATGTTTTTTAAAATTAAAAACTAGCAGACTTTGATATATGCTTCTTGAATTCTCCTGCTGGGTCTCCCACCTTGCAGGATCCTCCTGTAGCCCAGTGTTGGGGTGTAGGAGACCTAAGGGCTGTTGGGGTCAGACTATAAACCTGCTTAGTCTGGCTGATGGATCGGTAGCAGAGCTTTGCTCTGTAATATTTGTATGGAAAATGCAATGTTTGCACAATGAAGCCCACCAGATTTTCAAGTGGAGGGAGTGAAGCCAGTTTACAATCAATGATAACAGGTTTCCCCGGCTGCCATTACCCCAAATAGTATCTTATTTCAGCAAAATGGTGGCAACCAGCAGGAGGTCCAACAATGCAGATTTTAATCAGAAAGTTTAATTTGATATACAATTCACAGTTTGTGCACTGTGAGAAATGTTTCTCACTGCATGAACTTTCAGGACTCAGCTCTGAGCAAAAGGAGTTTCAATTTATGTAACACCTTTCTCAGCAAACAATACCCCAAAGCACTTCCTAGTAATAGATGGCTGGCATTGCTGGGAAGCCACTGCAGAAGCCTTTCTTAAAATTACCCAGGATATTTATTTGGAGCAATTAAAAGAAGCAGCTGCATTTCACACAAATCCGTTTCTAACGTAGACATTAAATTGGCCGAGATTTCGATGCAGAGTCTCCCGGTCTCCAAGAACGCAGCTGCACCGTGCTCTTTTTGCATAGATTTTTGCTCCCTTGTAAGGCAACTTTCCGCCTGGGCTCATTTTGTTTTCCCAGTCGGCTTGTAAACTCTCAGAAGAGAACCCTATAATGGAAATGTTGACAGAGCCTTTTACACGCAGGCACCGGGCTGCAGTTGTTGAATGGCAGGCTAGGCCCAGGAAGAGTGGCTGGGTGTGGTGTTTGCCTTGGCGACTCTTGACCGGCAGATAAGAGTCAATCCTACACCAGCTCACGTGGAGAGGAGAGGAGGCTCTCACGGCTGTCCTGGGGATGACTGTGAGATGCCAGCGCTGTGCTTGAGCATTGCCTGGGTTTGAAGAGTGCAGGGCCAATTCCTCTGGAACAGGGAGCAAGAGGATGTAGGGGGGCGGGGGGTGGGGGACAGTAGGCATACACCTGGTGACAGCAGGCCAAGACAGAGTGAGAGGTCAGAGGGAGGCAGAGTCAGAGTGAGGAGGCAAGTTCTAGGGAAGAGGCAGAATCAGAGGGAGGAGGCTGAATCACAGCGAGAAACAGTCAGGGAGGAGAAAGAGTCAGAGGGCAGAAGCAAGCTGTAGGGAGGAGGTGGAGTCAGAGAGAGGAGACAGAGACAGAGGGAGGAGGCTGAATTGAAGGTCAGAGTCAGAGGAAGGAGGCAGAGTCAGAGAGAGGAGGCTGAATTAGAGGTCAGAGACAGAGTCAGGTCAGAGGCAGAGTCTGAGGGAGGAGGCCGAATTAGAGGTTGGAGGCAGAATCAGAGGGAGGAGGCTGAATTAGAGGTCAGAGACAGAGTCAGAGGGAGGAGGCTGAATTAGAGGTCAGAGACAGAGTCAGAGGGAGGAGGCTGAATTGGGGTTGGAGACAGATTCAGAGGGAGGAGGCAGAGTCAGAGGGAGGAGGCTGAATTAGCGGTCAGAGACAGAGTCTGAGGGAGGAGGCTGAATTAGGGGTTGGAGACAGATTCAGAGGGAGGAGGCAGAGTCAGAGGGAGGAGGCTGAATTAGCGGTCAGAGGCAGAGTCCGAGGGAGGAGGCCAAGTCAAAGCTTCTCAGGAACAACTTTCCAGTTGGAGAGGGGACAGGAACTTATTAGTGAGTTGTCCACACAGAGGGCCAACTCCTCTAATGGGAGGAGGTAATAAGAGCGGCTCCAGGATAGAGCATCTCAGGTAAATGGGCCCTGCATTAGAAGAACTGGAGAAGGCCAGTGGAGAGACACTGTCCACCTTGTCTTGCCCCTAGTCCATGCCAAAAGGCACCCTCTCCACTTATGGGAGCAAAATGCCCACTCCAATGCCCCCTCCCATCATTTCCTAAGGTTCCCTCCCTCACACCCAGTGTTCCCTCCCTCCCCACCCCTGCCAGCTTTCACTGCTTCCCAACTGCCTGAGCCCCCATGATCTGGCTTCATCTATACAGCCAATGCTGTGTGTGAGTCTGGGGCAACAACGGCTTCACAAGCAGCATCCAGCTCTCTCTTGGCCATGGCTCCTGTTACGCCGGGACCCCAGGGAGGAAGTCTTGACGGCCTTGTTTCTGACTGGTGGGAAGCCGGGCTGGATTATTAATCATGGCTCTGCCATTTCTGGAGAGTCCACTCCAGCCGATCCATGTACAAACATTATTGCATTTAATCCTTGCAGCAATCCCCAGAGGGAGGTCTTATTTACCTAGGAGGAATCTGAGGCTCAGAGAGGTTAAGCAGCTTGCTTGGCTAAGGTCACAGAGTTAGACAGTGGCTGCAGGACTGTAGCAAAAGCCTGTGCTGTTTCTTCTGCAAACTGAAGAACCTGTAAGGAAAGGCCAGGTAGAACCTACTCTACTGCTGTTCTCCCTACAGGTAGAACCTACCCTATTGCTGTTCTCTCAGGAGTGGGGCCTGGAAGGGCATTTGGGGAGCTGGGCATCAGTCATGGGAGATAGGCAGTTGCACCGTAGCTCCTGGCAGCAGGGAGCTTGGAAGGCAGCCCAGTGTGTCCGATGGAGAAAACAATCCTGAGGCTGACTATACAAATAAGGTTTAGTTCAGAGACACCAGTAGGTCGTGATTAGTAGTCACTACTTGTGACCCTGTTTGGAAAAGGATTCTGAGTCTGAATCTAGACACAGTTGGAAAGGATACTGAGCCTGAATCTAGACATAGTGGGAAAGGATGCTGAGCCTGAATCTAGAAATAATTGGAAAGGATACTGAGCCTGAATCTAGATGCAGTTGGAAAGGACACTGAGCCTGAATCTAGACACACTTTGAAAGGATACTAAGCCTGAATCTAGACATAGTTGGAAAGGATTCTGAGCCTGAATCTAGACATAGTTGGAAAGGATACTGAGCCTGAATCTAGATGCAGTGGGAAAGGATACTGAGCCTGAATCTAAATGCAGTTGGAAAGGATACTGAGCCTGAATCTAGACGCAGTTGGAAAGGACATTGAGGTTAATTAGCAATGTCTGCCCTTGACCCAGAGGGGAGTAGCAGTTGTTTAGAATGTATTTACAATCCCTGCATAGGCATTTTTCAGCTTTGACAGTTTTCTTCTTCTGACAAATACTCATTATTTTCCACAAACAGATCACAATCTAACTGTTCCTTCTTGTATTAACCTGAGCCCACAGCACTGGAGTGGTGTTGGGTCATCAGTCCCAGCACAGGAGAAAAGTCAGGCATTTACAAAGGCAAAGCCAAACAGAGTTCTTGATGAGAGTTTAAAATTCGGAGGACACAGGAAAGATTTATTTATTTCATGTATTGTACATCTGTTACTCATATGTGCTGGGCACTATCCTGTTTTAGAAATATTCACTCACTTACTAACAACCCTATGAGATGAGTTCCAGTAATATCACCATTTTACAGAATGAGACAACTGAAGCCCAGAGAGGTGAAGTAACGTGTCCAAGGTAACACAGCTTTGTGTATTCAAGCAGTCTGATAACAGAGTCTTTGTGATTAAATGACACCGTGCAGCCTATCTGCCATGTACACATTTCTGTCTTGCTTTTCCACTGGTATTGTGCCTTCTTTGCTTCATGTTTGTTTTCCAGACTAGACTGAACTTTTGAAGGGTTTTCTGTTCCGCTATGTCTAGGTACCTCACATAAAGGAAGAGCTCGACATGACTACTGAATGTTAGTGCTATGATTTTAGGAATTAATCACATTGAATTTGAGTTGTTTTCTCTTTGTGGTGGCTCACTAGCATGTGCTTGTGGAATGGGACTCTGAGTTATTTCTTTCTTTCTTTTTTTTTTTTTTTTTTTGAGATGGAGTCTTGCTCTGTCGCCCAGGCTGGAGTGCAGTGGCCGGATCTCAGCTCACTGCAAGCTCCGCCTCCCAGGTTTACGCCATTCTCCTGCCTCAGCCTCCCGAGTAGCTGGGACTACAGGCGCCCGCCACCTCGCCCGGCTAGTTTTTTGTATTTCTTAGTAGAGATGGGGTTTCACCGGGTTAGCCAGGATGGTCTCGATCTCCTGACCTTGTGATCCGCCCGTCTCGGCCTCCCAAAGTGCTGGGATTACAGGCTTGAGCCACCGCGCCCGGCCTGAGTTATTTATTTCTATATCCTCAGCCTCTAACACAATATAAAGGAGAAGACCTCCCATTTGTTTATTTATTCATTGACTCATTCATTCATTCAATGAAAATGTATTAGGGTCAGGCACCATACTAGTTGCCAGGAATGAGCAAAGTAGACAAACTTTCTGCCTCTGTGGTTGAATCCAGCCTCACAAGAGTATGATATAGAAAAATGATGTTGATATTCTTTAAATTGGACACACTTGTCTGTTCTACAAACAATACTACTAGATTACTTTGCATTGCAACCTATCAGTTCCCTCCCTACCACACTGTGTGGGGAAATAATATTGCAAACAGCTATTTTATTCCTATTTTACCTTACCAAGGGCATTGGTTGCCCATATTGGTCAGATCTAATATTCAAAGCTCAGGAAAAGCTTTTTGGTGCAGAACCGATGGAAGAATGATCGGGCTCCCACACTGTGAGGCGGGGCTGCTTCATTCCTTTTGTTATATGAAAAGCTTCCAGCATTAGTAAGTGATGACAGAGTACACTTGGCTTCTGGTCTTTCTTTGAAGGCTGGCCTGTAGCGTGCTGCCTGGAAGCAGGAACGATTCCACAAATGGTCAGGGAGCTACCCTCCTCCAAACCTCCCTTCACACCAGGTCCAGGTGTGTAAACAGAGCAGATGGGCCTCTGCCCAGGAGGAAGGGAGTTCTGAGAGCACAGAGCTGGAGCCAAGCATGACACCTTTCAGGATTTCTTTTTCTGCCGCTTCTCTACACCAAGGCTGGACCTCAGACATTCTCTCCACTCCTTTGCAAGTTCTCTGTAGCTATTGAGGATGTTAATTGCATCAGATTCCTCCGTATAGAGAAGGAAAAAGCTCCTTCCAAGAACCTGCAGGGAACAGGTGGCAGACTGGAGCTCTGGTTACTTTTTTGCCAATCCGAGTGCTGTCCATCACTCAGCACAGCCTGACCGTCCTCCCTGGGATGAGAGGTATCCATGGGGCGCAGTCAGAGGAGTCCCTCGCAAGCCCATGCCCAAAGACTTGAAACCTGGATATTTCAGATCGTATGAAACCACCTGCTGGGGCTCTC